>NW_027184086.1:0-300000 GCF_041296385.1 Aphelocoma coerulescens | reverse complement strand
CTATAGACAGAAAATATTTTCCAAACCACTACAAATAACCTATTCTCAGACTTAAATGAGAACTTTCAGTGAAGTATATAGTATGTGGAAAACAAAAACCAGATCCAGTGGGTTTTGTTTGGATGATCCTTCTTCTGGCTGAATTCTACAAGATTATCAAGTGCCTTTTGTCCTGCAAAGTGTTAAATCATGTGCTTGCCTACATTAGTAGTTATGCCAAATTTTACCACTAATTATATAGAAAAAATGCCCTTTTCCGCCTTCCAAATTCTTTTTGTGGAATTGAGATATAGAAGATCCTTCCTTTCCATTACTAAAAGGCATTCTGTCTCTCACATAGACAGAGAATTTACTCTTCAGTGCATTCAGTTCTCACTTTCCCGAGAAAACAGTAAAGGTATTAAAGTGCTGAGCCATTTATTATCAAACTGGCTCACTCAACCACAAACAGATTTTACCCACAGACCCAAAACTTCAAGAACTACAGGAAGATATATTGTCTTCTTCTCTTCTTTATGAAGAGCCAGTTGTAACCCTGCAGAGTTTAACACGTAAATATTGACAAATAAATAAGTACATGGCCCATACAAATTAGATCCCCTTTTCCTTCACATTAGTAACTGTAACCCATTACTGTAACAACTTCATTATTTATTTTAAATGTAAGCAGGTGCAGTTGGATTTCACTGAATATAAAGGATTCCTCTTACTAAGCACAACTAATACAACCAACTGATAGGAGTGAGAGTTTGCCATTTGTATGCACTTCCCTCACACCAAGACAGAATTAAATAGAAATCATGAGGGGCAAGAAGAAAGAAAGGCTTCTTAAAATGGAAGCGTTACAGACCTCTGAGACTTTCAGCAAACAAACTTTATCATAACACCCCTAATACTATAGGTTAATGGTACGTTCAGCCCAATAGAAATTTCCATCCAGAATGATCAAAAATGCCTATGCCAGTATATTAAATTTTGATTGTTACTTGCAATAAAGATGATTTGTACTATCAATTCAAAGGAAGTTCTGAGGTGTCTTTTTTCTGACTCTGGAAAGGTACTGCTGGAATTACCATTCACAAAAGGTCTCTTCCCTTTAAAGAAATCAATGTTTGTGGTCACAAGCCAAGGAGAGCAGATAAAGCACATTTCCCTCTTGGCAAAACAGGCAGGTTCCCCTCTTCATGCTGCAGCAAAACCAAAGGAGCAGAGCTCTCATTTTGAAATGTTTCTATTGGTTTTCCACTTCTGAATAATAGCACGGGTTGACCTCAAGCATGTTCTTTTGACCTTAGTGCCTACAGTGTTCAACCATCCACAACTCAGGATGCAACGGAAGACATGGGAACAAAAGTTCAATCAATACGGAAATGACAACCTTCATTTTAAACTCTGCAATTAAATTGGTATGCAGCAAGCACAAGATCAAAAAAGCAGCATCTAAAATGTGTACTTAACAACGTAGTCTGCCAAATTTTACCCAGATACTGAAATGTGATTATTTACTTGCAAATATCTCAGTTATGAAAAAAGGAAGGTAACACAGCTGATCTATCATTACAAAGTTAATCCCCCTTAGGAAAATATTTTTTTTTAAAAAATAAGATCAAGAAGACTGGTAAGTAATCTCTCATCTTTCTACCAAAAATACAGATATTAGTAAGGATGCAACATAACCAATACATAATTTTTCTTTTTCTCATATGTGATCAATATCATCTTGAAAACAGATATTTTCACAGCATGAAGTGATACAAAATTTTAGCTTTTAAAGACATTCTCTTTCTGAAGCACCTTTTCAATTCAGTCTCTTCAAGAGTTGCCCTCATATCGTGTGATACTTTTTAGCAGTTTTCTTTTCTGAGAGAAAGGATTGCAATTCTGTAGTTGAATTTTATTTCAGAATTTTCATGAACTAAAAAGAATAACATATCAAGAGATCATATTTAACTATACTAAATACTCTAACAGAAGAAATGTTCAATCCAAGTTACATAAATCCAAAACTGTGTAATACAAAAGCAGCCTCACACAGCTTACATTTGCCCTGGTCATATTATGAAATTACTGCTCAATGAAAACAGAAG
This sequence comes from Aphelocoma coerulescens, assembly GCF_041296385.1. Lineage (NCBI taxonomy): Eukaryota > Metazoa > Chordata > Aves > Passeriformes > Corvidae > Aphelocoma > Aphelocoma coerulescens. The sequence continues at coordinate 297,913 of NW_027184086.1, read as the reverse complement.
AACAGACACTTCTGACAATACCTCAAAACCTCAGGCTGACTAAGACGTAACTTCATTTAGAAGTTAATGGATTTCCTTCGTGTTGTCATGCTGGTTTCATTAATTTAGTTAAGTGCACCTAGGGAAAATAAAGTGTCTCAGTGTTAATTTATTTCATGGTTATTCTGTGGGGTATTCAAAATTGCTGGCCTCATCTGTAAAGATACTGGTGAAATTAGTAATCTATTTCAAATTTGTGACAGTAATTTTTGCACAGCAGTTCATAGCAATGTTCATAAGCCTTGTTGTTCCTTTCATTCTCTTTAAACTAGAATTGTGCACTATTTCAGTCCATTTTTAGAGGACTTAAATAGTGCAAAATTTCACATGAACCATCTGGTGTTCAGTGTGCAATCAGATGTGCAATCAGATGACCATTTTACACCCATAACAGAAATTTAAGAAGCACCAGCACCTTTCTGATATGGGAGGGCTATGGACTATCAATATTTTACTTTTTTGTTAACTTTTTTTTGTTGATTTTGCTACAGACAATCCGTAGATGTATGGTGTCTGCAACATTACAGAAGAAGATAACTACTTGTTTACACTTGGAACTTGATGATATTGTCTTTTTAGTTTTCCTGCTGCTATGCAGAATATGTACACATAACAGAAATTTCTGGTTTATTAAGAAAATAAATTACAAGGTTGAAATGAAACTTAGGGTGCATCCTCTTAATTCACTTTTTATTAGCTATTCTTTTCAAATCAATATGCCAAATATCTAGAAGAATCTGCCTTGAAAGTCTTCATTAATCAATACCAAAGAGGGCAGAGGAAAATATGATTAAATATGCTTGAAATTCGATATTACAGTTTAGTAATTAATGTAGGTGGTAAACTACCATAGGTGGAATGCAACTGCAATCTAGCTTTAAAAAGGTTTTTCAGATTTCTGAAATACTGTAACTAGGAAATTTTTAAAATTTCTCACAAAAAGATGCTTTCCTTTCCTCGTAAAATGCAGAAGAGTAAACCAGCAGGAATCACTTTCATAAAGAATACATTCCATATTCACAGCAAATGACTACCAATTTGACTTTTAATGCCAATTCTCAGTTAAAATAATTAACACAGTGTAAGTCCTTTCTATTCATAGGATTCTATTTCCTGCTAACAAATGCATTCATTAAGCATTTTCGCTGGGGAGAAAGAATAGAACCCCACCACTCCCAGACTGACTCCTCGGTGTCCCTAGAGCTCAAATAGCTTGATCTAAAACTGCACCCCACATTTTCTGTATACATTATAAAGACACAAAGTCTGGAACTGCTCAGCTTCACTGGGGAGTAAAAAAAAAAAGGCAAGAAAACAAAACCAAAACCAAAACAAACAAAAAACCCAAACAAAAAAACCAAACCAAACCAAACAAAAACAACAAAAAAAATACCAGACTAATCCCCAGAAAACTTCTATGAAATGGTGTGTTTACTTACCTATAGATCATACTGAATCCTTCTGTCAATTATTCCGTAAGTATCTTAACAATACATATCATATTCTGATGAACCCACTCATGTTTTTTACATATCCAGTCATTTAACACAGTTCCTAATATCTGTAACTCTCTATTTCAGGTTTGCATTTTTTTTTTTTCTTTGAGGCAGGTTTTGGGGTTTTTTAAACCATTATTTTTCTAAATTCTCAGTAAATCATCAAGTAGGTGGTATGGTGGCCAGAATATCACTATTAAATGGTACCACCTAATAAAATGAAATTACAGAACATATACTTCTCCCAGGAAGACCTTGTATATCTTTCCTGTTCATCACTTCTCTTCTAATAAAATACTGCTGTTGGCCCATCACACATGTGAATCTAAACAGAACATAAAATCTGTGATCAGAGAGGAATTTCAAGGAATACTTCAAAAGTGCAGTGACCAGATGGCTTAAGACTAATAATTAGAGAGCTTCTTCACTGCAGATGTAGCTAACTTTTTTTTTTTGAGATCTTTATTCCAACCAAAGAGATGCAAACATAATGTACAGATGCTTCGTAATATTTTCAGCTTCTTCAGGAAAAAAAACCCCACAAATATTTGCCTTAAATACTGTTTTGAAGAGGAAAAACAGGATTCTTAGGTTTCTGTCGCACACACATTACAAAATGAGCACTCTTTCTGAAACAGCTGATCACAAATAGGTTTCAAGTCTTTTATTTTTTAAAGGCCCACACGGGTTTTCTTTAACCTCCGAAAACAAATCTGTGCAATAAGGCACACCTTTGTTTACAAGGCCAGTTAGCCCAATTCTCAACAGAGCCAGAATATGTAATGCCCACAACCCCTCAGTCAGGTATCACATCAAAAGACCACTGACATGTCTTGTGACACCAACAAATAAGCTGCAACTTGTACTGTACCATAAGAATGCCTAAGTTATTGTTTAGCCTGTGTAAAGAGAAGACAAAGTAGCAGTCTTGGAAAAGTCATTATTTTTCGGTTGGTAGCTGATTCTTACCTATTTTTTAGCAAAATCTCATTTCCTAACTGGAAACTTGAACATCCTCATAAGAGGAAAAGCAGTCCCCATCTGATGCCATATACCTTGATTAGACAAACTGTACCAGAACCTGGTGAATAGCCTCTTCCATCCCAAAATTGCTGGGACTAACAACTGCCATTTTTATTACCTCAACGCATGTACACTCCAAAATATCTCTGTTAATGTACTATAAGGAAACATAAAAATTGAGATTATGAGACACCTGATGGCCTCTTCTGATTATCTAACCATTATCAGCCTGCTGTAAGCCTCAGTGCTAGAGAGCAAGCTTCCACATTTCATAGAGCTCAGAGTGCTCTGACCTTAAACCATGAAGACAGAAAGGGAAGAACAGCAACACAGCGCTGATAACAGCAAAAAAAAACCAGGAAAAAAACTGAGAAGCAAAAGTCAGTCTGAGGAACTACGAGGAGGAGATCCTCACAAACCTCTCCAGACAGCACGGCCCATGGCAGAATGGTTAGTTGCTACCAGCCTAATAGGGAAGGGGTTTCCTTGTTGTACAACCTTGAAAAAGCCACTTGACTTCTTTCCATCTCAGCTTCCCCACTTGGGAGCTAGAAGAAAACGAACCCTTTCCTTTCCCTAACAAGCTCTTTGAAGTCCACAGAGAAAAGCACCCCTAAATTGCACTCAAAGTCTCAGCTTTGTCACCTCTGCTCATTGTTTTAATGGGGTACAATTTGAAGACCACTGCAGTATGAAGAATGCCTTAATGAAACTGTAATTTTAAAATGTCATGTTTTGATGTGTAGAATTGCTGCCAAGCATAGCATCCCAGAAATAACCACTATACAAACTAAGCAATGCATCTTCGAAACTCTCTGGACACAAGTATCTACTTCAATTCAAATTCCCTGAAGAAACAGACTTGCCTCGGACTCCTACAGGGCACTGCCTTCCACCCTTCAAAGCAAATGGGACTATATCCACTAATATCGAGCAAGTACATAGATAGAAAAAAAGCTGTTGACCTGTGGCTTTTATTTCTAACAGACATGCGTCCACTCGGGGAAAATAAGGGAACAAAGTTGCTTGTATAACGATTTAAAAACCCTGCTCCCGTAACAATTCAAAATCTGTTTTTAAAGAGTACCAAAAGCTTGGTTCCCGTGTAGCTCTGAACCAAATTAAAAGTGAAGATGATGAAAGGAAGATCCCATCCAGAATCTGTAGTTCTAAAGAAATGTTTGTTTTAAAATAAAACACATACGAACTTTTACAAACTACACTTAGGTGCCAAAGCTGAGCCACTAATTAAAAAAAAAAAATTAAAAATATAAGTCTCTACATTTATATGCATACATTTTAAAAGATTTAAAACAAAACATTTGTATTTCAAGGTTAAAGTGCCAAATGACAGAACATGACAAATTTTATGTTCTGTTTCACTAAGAATTAATAATGTAACTTCCCTGGAAAGCTGTAGAATAATAACAACACAAATGTCCCCTGAGCAGTTTAAAATAACAGAAGCCAGGACTCAGTTGAAAAAGCCATTTCTGCCATCCTCCAGATGTGAAGTGGACCAGGACACAGATCCAGCTGAAGACTCACCCACAAAAGGCAAATCAGTGGCTACCGTTCAACTGGACATGAGCTGCACAAATACTTGTGCAGATACAAAGGCAAGGGACAGCACCATGGTGGAAACCACTGGCCAGGAGAGAGCTCTGCAGTTCTCTTTGGAATTTCAAAGGCTCATGGAGCTACAGCACTGGGGTGTGGCTTCACCGTGTACAAACTTAATCTTAAGGAAACACAGAAAACAGGCTGCTACAAAAAGGGAGATTCTCGCTTCCCTAAGGTTTCCTGCTGTGCAGTGTGAGTGCCTGTGCCAAAATGTTAACGAACTATTTTTCTTCTCAGATCCACACACTTTTCCAACTGATTCCACAACTGCTCTGTGGTTAGGTTCAAGACACAGAAGGAGCAGGTGGAAGGGGATGAAATATTCAGCATTATACGACATTCAGATCACACTAAGAATGGCAGGAAACCACACCCTCACGTTAAACAAGACAGCTCCCAACACTGCAAGTCATGCGTTCTTGGAAAGAAGTTACATCTTCAGACTCTTTCTTTACCATGGGACATTACTTTTTATTAGACACTGCACAAACCCTTCACTTTCAGGGTTTAGATTTATTAGACTAACCATAGGACTATCTCTGCAGATTACTCTTTTGACACACTACTTCTGTGACTGCACAGTTACTGCACAGAAGCACATATGTATGCATGATGTACATACATACATACATACATACATACATATGCACATAGAAAGGTAAGGTTTTTCAGAAGCGTCTAAACTTAGACTTCAAAGAACCTACAGATATTGAATTCCAGCGTCACTATGATTTGCTTACTCCTCTGTGCTAAGCATGGATTTATGAGTCGATCTGCAGGCAGTTGATTCAGCAAAGCTTGACAATTCTCAATACATGCAGACCTGGTAATACCACTGATTACAGTTAAAAAACACATTGTTAAATGTAAACTCACTCTCCTCGCTACCCTCCTTCAGGTTCTCATTTCGCAGTTGCTTCACCAAACTTTAATCATTCAAGCTAAAACATACAGCCCTTTCCAACAATAAATTTTAAAAGGATTAATTTCTTTCTTTCATTGTGATTTTTTTTCTTTTTTTTTTCCTGATTCAACACTGAAACCATGTTCTTATGTTGCTAATAAATTCAAGTTCTCGGCTCTTGGAACAAGGACTTCAAGTGTCTGCGACATGCCATTAGCTGTCATCAGGCTTAACAAAACAGGACCAAGTTAAGGGCCTTTAGAAAAATCTCAGTTTTCGCATGCTCTGTCAGGGCTCATTAGTGCTTGGCAGATGAATACTTTGAAGAGTTCATCCGCGCCGAGCGTGCTCCAGCGGCGCAGGAGCTGTTCCCACCGGCCGGGCGACGGGACACCGGGCTGGGGACACGGCTGGACCTTCACCCCTGCGCTCGGGAGCTGCTGCCCGCCCGCCCCGCACAGCTGCCGCCGGCCTTTTCCTGGGAGAGCGCGTCCCAGAGCGGGCACGGCCCAAGGCAGAGGGAGCGAGCAGTGACTCAACACGGGTGCGCAACACCCCGTGCACACAGCCGCCTTCTCCTTCCTTTTTTTTTTTTTTTTTTTTTTTTTTTTTTTTTTTTTTTTTTTTTTTTTTTTTTTTTTTTTTTTTTTTGTGGCAGGTACAGAACAATACCTCTGCGCCGAGCGTCCCGAGTGCCACGGGGTGGTCGGCACCTACTCGCTTTAAGTCACTATCTCGATGTAAAGCCTCCCGAAGCCACATCTGCCCCACCGGCGCGTGTCACCGCGATCCATCTGTCCTTTGCGCGACCGTAAGCAAAGTTACGACGTTATTCCTTCGCCTCCCGAAACCCCTTTTTCCTGCCGCCGCTCCCTTCCCAGCTACCGCAGCGCAGTCGGGAGGCAGCCGCCGCCGGGCAGCCCTGCGGGCACTCCCGCATCGCATTCCGCAGCCCCGCCGGCGTCCGTACCTTGATGCCCTGCTGCTGTGTGGTTAGGGTCAGCTTGGACTCATCCAGGAGCAAAACTTCGCAGTAAAATTCCTCCGGGACCGCGCAGAAACAGCCCATGCCTGCTGCGATGGCCGGGGACGGGGCGGGTAGGCGAGAAGAGCCCCGGGCGGCGGCGGAGAGGGGCTGAGGCGCAGCCGGGTCTGGGCCGCGCCCGGCTCCGCGCCCCGGCTCCGCGGATGGAGCCCGGCGGCTGCTAGGGCGCAGCGCCCAGCACCGCGGGGCGGCCCGCCGCCATCCGCGGAACAGCCTGGACGGGGCTGCCGGGCGCTCTCTGCGGGAAAGGGGGGGAAAAGACCAGCAGCTTCTTTTAGGAAGGATCCCAGCGCAGAGCCCTCGCCCGCGCCCGGCTGTCACGGCGGCTCCACCGCCGCCCCGGGGAGGTACCGAGCCGCCCACCCGCCCCGTCCTCCTCCCCGTCCGCGCACGATTCCGCGCCTCCCCTTTGTGTGCAGGAGAGGGTCCGCGGGAGCGCTCTATGCTGCCGCAGCCGGGCCGTGAGGGTGGTCCCCGCCCGGCCAGCGCATTACCTCCGGCTACGGACCCTGCGGGGGGAGCGGGGCGGCGACAGTGCCCGGCCGGCGCAGGGCTGCCGTCCCCCGGCTGCCCGCGGCCGTGCGGGGGGGGCGCCGGCAGCGCTCGCCTCCTCCCCGTCGGGGGCGGGGGGATGGAGAGAAGAGAGACCCAGCGGCCGGGCAGTGCCGGCTGCCTCCTGCCGGCCGCCGGGCAGGGCTCCTCCGGGACTGCTTTGGGGCGGAGAGTGGCGGACGGCACCTGCCCGGCACCGCGCCGCATCATCGCACGGGACCCCGCCGGCATTCCAGGTCCGGAGCCCGGCCGTCGCCGCCCTCTCCCGCAGCTCTGCCGTGGGGCGGGTGCTATGATCCCTGCCCCGGCCCGCGCCCCTCGATTGTCCCCGTCGCCTCCGGCCATAGCTGCCCGTCCCGGCGGCCGCGGCCCCGGTCTCCGCAGCAGCACTGACCCCTGCGGGTTGCGCCGGCTCGGCTCCGGCGGGCCTCAAGTCGGGGAGCGGGGTTTTGTCTCCGTACTTGATGGAGAAGCGCTTCAGGAGACACCATGAGTGAAGGGTCGAGCAGAGGTTGAATTTTTGAAAGTGTCCTTGGTCGGAACTGTATTCTCCATGATGCACCTGAGCTAGCTACAGGTGTATTCAACTTACAGGCAACAGCTCTGTAGTATTAAAAACAAATAATTTTTTTTTACATCAATTTAAAAAACCGAAACCAAAACCCAACCAACAAAGAAAAGGAGGGACATAGAAGAACCTCCAACTGCCTTTGCAGTTGCTGTTTATATTATTCTGGAGCACACACCAATCCACCTCTGTGCTTTCATTGCTGCATATACCTATATTCCAAGATTTTTCCTTCTTGGGTAGAAGGGGGATCCCACAAGTTAAGCCCTATTCCCACAAGTGCCTGTGCATTTACTTAAGTCTGTATGCGTGAGTAGTCCTATTGGAGAACATACAAAGTTTGCATGTGTAAATTTAAGAATTTGCAGAAGTGTTTTTTTTATAGTTGTTAACTTGTGCATGTAGCATAAGAGTGGGGCACAAGGAGATTATATTGACAAACTCTACTGGGTATGTAGGTAAGTCTGCATTTAAACACCTGTCCTAAATAAAACCCTGCTGCTCCCAAGAAATGCCACTCACATTTTCATGTTTGAACTTGGACTTTGGGGTGTTGGGATCTCCATATCCATCCTGTAGGTGCAAAAACAATATTCCATGAGCACTGTGAAGATCAGGGCAAAACCCACTGTATACGTTCATAAAAATAAAGCCTTTCGAAAAATGTATGAAAGACTTATGAAGACTAGCAAAAGTTTAAAAATTCAAGCTCCTAGCCTTTTTTCCTGGGCAATATATACCCAATGAGAATGCCATCCAGAAAGCACGGAAAATTTAGGAAATTTATTCATGGCTTTCTAAACACATTTTTCAAACAGTTCTTGAGCCCTCTGACAGCAGACGATTTTTTAGAGAACAGATGGTTCCTTTTTCCCCTCTCTTTAGTCTGTTTAGATCCATGTATCATGCACATTGTGACATAAATTGCCCCCCAAGTCAGTTAAAGTCATTATATATGCATAAATCACTGGTTAATCAAGTGAAAGGGAGAGCTCAGTGAACCCAAAACTGCTTCAAAATCTTTTAAGTGTTCATAGCTACAATCACAATCCCAAAGCTGAGCAGTTTAGTCAATACTAGTCTGGGTTATATGTTGCCTATAAGCTGTCCAAGTGAACTATTTCAGGTCTTCTCTTTTTGAAGATCCATTTTGTGCTGCTGCACATTAGCTGATTGGCCCAAGGGGAAAATACGAAATATGCACTCATGTTCAGCTGATGTTTAGATGTTTAGAACACAGAGAAGTTAACTTATGAACTCGTCTCCTAGCCAGCTACTGCCTACAGCTAAGCACTTGATAAAGCAACAGTACCAGAACTTGCTACTTGAGCTGAAAGCCTGGGAGGGGATTATGAACTTAAGAAGTGAGAAAATCAGCCAGGGGAGCAGAGGAAGAGGGGATGGAATAGATGGGATCTATACTATGAACCGTTATGAGCCCTCAGAAGCTCAGGAAATCAAAACAACTAGGGGCCAAAAATGTAGGGCCCAATCTTTCATTGGAGATCCATGTTACAGAAGACCAGCCGTGCCTCAGTATTTCAAGTATCAAGACCAGCTCACAACTCGTGAAGATCCTGAGATAGTCATCTGTTTTCCAAATCCATTAGGAAACTGAGCTCCTTTTAACTTCTCTCTACAAGAAAAAACACAGGTCAAGCACCACAGAGGGAAACTTGTTGACGTAAGCTCTCATCACACAAACACTTATGGACACGTTTAACTCAGGCATGTAAGTACAGGACTAGGGCATAAAGACATTTTTGTCTATTGCCTGTTTGATGAAGTACCCAGCAGAATTCACTGCAGCCTGTGTGATGCAGTACACCCTCATTAAAATGTTCGGTTTTAGCTTTAATGCAGTATTTTCAATGAGGTTGTGTAAACAAGACATGGCACCATCAGGACTCCTGTCGTTGATTGAATCTCACATCCAGACGGGCGAGAAATCTGAATCATTTATTCAAAGGAGTGAGTTGGTTTTATACACTTTTCCAAGGCACAGTATCTCCTTATATGGTGTGACCTATCCCATGTTGCTACACCAGCAACACACTTTCCAAATGTCCTTCTATGGGGTGATCACTCGCTGTTCACCCGTCCGTCAGCTCCCGGCAGGCTCCTCCTAGTAGGGCTCTGCCGTGTGACACCTCCTCCCCCCAGGGTCCGGTGGAGACGAGCGTCTGTGTGCCACCATGTGCTCCTTTGTGCTGCCATGGGCCTCTGCAGGCAGGTTTTACAGCTCACAACCCAATTCTCTCTTATAATTCTCCACAGGCTCCTATACATGAAGTCACCCATATCCATATTCTAACATACCAGCAATTAGACTCCTCAAAGGACTCAGGGTGGCATATCTGCTTTCTCCCTCATTTTTACACAGTTTTGTTCACAAACATTTGCTGTCCGGAAGTTGATCATGTAGCAAGAGTCATGATGAATTGTTTTAGCTGTTATCACTATAATTTACCTATCACTATTTTTCATGGATATGTAGGGATGCAATTCCTATATCTTATCCATGTGGGCTTCCAGGGAATGAGTGAGAAGTTTAAGGGAAGCACAAAGCAAGCTCTTCATCTTTCTTTGCATGTAAAGACAAGTTTCCTGGACTCAGTTCTCTGCTCAAACAATGAGCAGAGAAAAAGCACTGAGGTCTAATGCAAAAAGATTAAAATGAAAACAGAGAGAAACAGCACATACTCTCTGGCCTACATGTACAAAGCTGAATGCATCTTCCATTAAAGAAAAAATTCTTACTGAGACAACTGTTCAATAGTTATTGTCCAGTAGGGTCTGTGGTCTTTACAGGAAAAATAAGGTGCAACTCCTTCAGCAGCACTGCCCTGCTCTGGTTTGGCACTGCCCACCTGCCCATACACAGCTGTCCTCAGCAACGGGAGTTCTGCAGAGCTTCAACATGCTATTAGGAACTCTACTTTTCTTCCACCCAAACGAGGAGCAAAGCATGCAGTGGAAAAAGAATACTTTCCACGTAGCATTTTACAGCATTCAGAGGCAAGAGTTTGAGTATGTTACAGTGGTGCATGAATTGACATTTCTCATTTTACTAATGAAGGCTTTACTTAAAACACATTCAGGGATGCTGTCAACTACTGATTTGTCTGGATTCCATGTTACTACTACAGATTAGACATGTATGCACCCACTGCATCATTAGAATCTATGGTCAAAAACATTGTGAAAGGAAATTTATTTAGATATTCATCAGTTTAACATTTCCTGAAAAAATGCTGACATTATGCTCTACACAGTACATTTAGACTCCTTAAAGTAAGATGTGTCAGTTAAGACCACTTAATTACAAGAAATGTTACAGTAAGGCCAAAGTTCACATCTACAGCGCAAGGGTAACATAAAAAAACACATACAAGCAAACAAAAAAAATCCAAACCAAAACAAACAAAAGAAATCTTAAAAGGCCACAAAGTAAACTTGAACAGCTGATTGTATTTATTAGTAATTCTATAGCAATAAATACCTTGAGGTCCTCTGAACTGACATGGGACTGAGTGACAATCCATTCTTGATTTTCTTCACACATTTAACAAGACCCCAGAAGATTGCAACACTGCAAACACACACTTAACAATCAAGGAAATAATAAGCATCTCTCACTTGCTGATTTTTTAATAGGAAAATATGACATTAACTGTATCTCCTCCACCCCAAAAATGTAAAATAAAGCTTTCGGGATATTTATTGTAAACTACAGAGCTAAAATTAGAAACTGAAAAATCTGTATACTTTTATCAAAGCAAGAAAAAATGTCTTGTTTTAGCTACTGTTTATTGAAACTAATTTTGTGTGAGATGTGGTTTTACAAAGTGTCTGTCAAGACTTTGACAAGTTACTCCTATGCAAAGAAGAACCAGATGATCCTGTTTTATTTTGCTTACGCTTAGCTTCCTTGGCAGAACTAAATAAGTAATAGTAACTGCTCACTAAAATAGTAATAGAACTAAATTGTAATAGTAAAGGTAATTGGGTGGCAAGATGTAACAATCTAACTTACCAGGAGGGAACAAAACCAAGCATTCTCTTATGACTTCAAGTGATGCTCTCGCAGCTTAAGTGCCTTGTAGCCCAATTCTGCAGGAACAGAAAAAGAGGCTGTGAAGGACTGTAGATGTTTGGGAGGTGATCTTGCAGAGAAGACTTTTTCAGAGAATACTACCTGGTAGATAAACTGTCACTTTTCTTAATAAAATACAACTGAGTAGATAGATCTATGCTTAAGCACAAAAAGGAGATTCTTGTCTCCAAACTACTGCACTTTTTCCTATCCCATTAGAATAGCTCCAGGCATGCATCTTTGGGGTAAGACAATGAACAATGGTAAGCCAAAACATACATTTCAGGGAGCTGGTGCTATGCCTGTTCCAAGGCACCAGATATACTCTGGCATTCTTGTAAAAAGCAGTTGTTTTGAATACACTTAGTGAAGCATCTTTTATCCCAAAGATAGTCTGGCCATGCTGGCTGGCAAATGACAAGGGACTCAGATAACCAGTCTCCTGCCTTTTGTGACTCACACTGTTCAAACGCAACAGAAACCACATTTGTTTGTAACCATTCCCTCTTCTTTTCCTCTCTGCCACTTTCTGGATGCAAGTTTTGGAGATCTTTGATTCTATTCCACTGAGGTTGATTAGACAGAAGTCCACAAATGTCATGGAAATAAACCCAGGGACACTATAAACCTGAGCAATGACCTAGGCAAGGCAAACAGGCTGAGAGGGCTCCCCCCAGCCAGAACTCCAAGCCAGATCAGGGACGCGACCAGTCAAGACCTCATTAGAGTGATATAGATGTCAATTAAGACAAATATTTTATATAGGGAGTTTTTTCCACTCACAAAAGAAAATGTTTAGGTATGTAAGCCAACAGTAGGAAGTTTGGATGGAGAAAACAACTGACTACTTTTATGTTTAATAAACTCACCACTGGGAACCTTAATTTTTAAAAATTCAGGTCCAAATATTTTTTTTTGCAGGTATTAGATCTTTATTTTGTCTTCTGATGCTTGGATATTAGAGCCACATTCACAATTGAGATCTTCGGTGCTAATCTTAAATGCAGTTTCTAATTCAAACCTGTCATTCCCATGTAGCTAATCTCCATTTCTACTATTGGGAGATGTATACTAAAATAATATCAACTGTAGTATGCAACAACACTTCAAGTTTTGGATAATCTGAAAATCTAGAGATTTTCTAAGGCAATTTGTGTGAAGAACTGCCCTTTCTGGATAAGCAGTGCTCTTAAGCTGGACCTTAAATGCTGAAAATGCAGTTATTGTCTGGAGAACATCACCTATTGTGAGCTATGATGAGATGGGATGGTGATGGGATGTTGCAGGAAATTGGAAGAAATAAATCTTTTCTTCAGTGACTATACTTTCTGTGTTGATTTCAAAAGCAAAGAGATTTAAATAGCTCCCTGCAACTAATTAAGGAAATAACCAGGTTGTCCTATATCTTGTAGACTCAGATAATTATTATGAGGAGATACAGACTAAAGCATGTCACATGTAGCCTGCTGTGTCTTCCTTTCAAATTTCCTTTTGGTAGCAGATGGATGGGAAGGATTCCCTCAAGCTCCTACACCAGTCCCCGATTCTGAGTGATGCTGAGCCTGCAGAGAGATTTCTCCAGTTCAAAGTTAGTCAGGGCAACTAAACTGCCTAATTGGTTTCCTGTTTATCACGTTCCCTTCAATATGGGGGACGTTTCTTGCTGCAGAACCGAGGAACTCACTCTGATAAAGTGTATTTTCTGGAATTATTAAGGCAGGCTGAACAACAGGACAATCTGGAAAGTTTGCCCCTTTTCTGGGAGTTTCTAAGTGTGGTTACACCTGACTGACGTGTTTCTCTGTGTATCTTTTTTTACCTTTTGATTGTCTCCTTAAAACATATGAAAAAGTGTAAATGAGACCTGCATGGGACAGGAAGTCCCTTAATAAAGCAAGGAAATTATAGAACTCATCTTGCGTTCAGAATAAAAATTATCAGCAGCTAGTGTTTTTCAAAGAAACGGATGAGGTAAATAAGAGGTTCAGAGCATTTTTAAAGTCCTGGTACTGCTGCCTTTCATATTCTCATAGTGTATGTGTGACACAGGCTTTAACAGTACTACTATACCTACTGCTCCTCATCAGTCTGCATAACAGTCTAATTTACTGCCACCCCACTTCTGAGTTCAAATTACTTGGCCATGCTAACATTCAGCAGGCTGAAACAAAAAAGTAAAAGCTCAATTTCCAGCATAGGGAGTATACAAGAAAAGTGCAGGAGAAAGAGGAGGAGGAGGAGAAGGAACATCTGTTTGTTGCCAGGATGAAAAGAACTGAAAAGTACCATACAGAGGTCAAAGCTAGGAAAATAAAAGCAACTATGAGAGGCACATCAGACAGGAGAGAAATAAAAGGAAAAGTGGAGGAAAAGAGCATATAAACTGAAAAAGAGAAAGAGGATTAAAGTATTATAAAAATGCTCTAAGCAGGAGTTGCTTATTTAGGAGCTGGGCCTGCCAATCAGGGACAGAAAGAGTATCAGATGAGGTCATGAAAATGTAAACAGCTTTGATGGAATTGAAGTGCAAATGCTGCTTGCACAGGTCTTATCCTCCAAAGTAGTCTTTTGCCTTGAAGGCAACAGGAATGTGGTCTAAGCACCATGGGTGTTCCTCCCCTTCATCTGCTTCCACAGACCTCCTGTGCTCCTCAAAATCCCAAGCTGCCCTGCTGGCCTGGCTTCCTACCTTGCTGCATGGCAAAACACAATTTTTAAAGGTGTGCTTCTGGTGGTTCCAGCAGGAAACTGGTGACCTGTCTCACTGTAACTCCTCCTAAGCACCTGGGTTAAACAGCAGTGCATGCTCTAGGTTGCTCATATAATACTGGTTTTGGGTTTTTCAATGTTCAGAGGTTCTTTTCCCCCACGCCTGAACATACAAAATTAAGCAACTGCTCATGAAGCAAAGTACATTTCTATACCTTGAAAATAAAAATGGGATTTTGTCAGCCTTGGAGAACAATGTGTCCCACATTAGATGTTCATAGATGATCCTGAATAAATCAAAGTGTACACCCCTATGCACACCACACTAAATATTATGTACAAATTGACTACACCATGGACATTAATTTATTTTCTAGGACACAAAAAAGTAGGAACGTTACTCAGTTTACACAACATATAAAATGTAGTACTATTTTAATATATGCATATTCTCAAACCCACCACATTACAGAATAGCACAGATTGCCAGGGACTGATACAGCAGTGCTCCAAGGATATAAGGGCTCTGTACACAGCATCTGTGAAGAGAAGATTAATGCAATTAAGCCATTCCTTCTCTATTAATATATCTACAGAAATTCTCGTCCTTTACAAACTGATGGTGTTCCATATTCATAATACTAAGTTCACTCATTCTTTCCATTGCTGCTAGCATTGAATGATCATGATGAATTTTTAATTTGCTTGTACATGTATTTTATATCATGTTCATGCTATTTTGATAGGGTCTGGATTCCTAGCATCGTAATTCATTGCCAGAACAGCATACCTGAAATACCATTTTGAATGGCTGCTTATTTATACCTTGAAGTCTATTAACCCAACTGATGCTTGTAGCCAAGTTCTGCACTATTCTTGCATATTTATAGACGTGTGTTTGTACAGACTATAATGATACTAAGTTTATCAATGTTACTAAGTTTTAACATCAGTTAAAAATTGATGTTGTATTTCTGTTTGCTGCTGTCTGTACCATAAAAATTAACAAATATATCATTAAAAATAAGAAGAAGTCTTTTATTTATACTGCTCTCTCAATATGGGTGTAAAAAAACCAAGAAGGCAATATTGCCTGTATACCAATCATTACTGGTGATTCAGGTTTTTTTGTAAAAGATGTAAGGACTGGCAGAAGGGGCAGAGCTGACTGAAACAATTTTGACCTTTTCAGAAAAACACTGGGTCTTCTAAATTGAGTCTTTCATCTACTACTTTGACACTTTCAAAGAAAGCCTACTCAGCTTGGAATCAGCCTGAAGTTTCAGGACAAGGATCCCATTTTGGGAAAAAATGTAAAAAATTCACCCACTTCTTGTTCCTTCCTGTGTGATCCTTCTGCGCTTGGAGCAACCAAGTTTAGAATGCTGTTGAGCAGAACTTGTACCAGGTGTAAGTGTTCAGGTTTTGGCAGGACATGCTGCAGGAGTGGCCACTGGAGGGGGAGGATGGGTCAGCCCCACACATGGACCCACACTGGACTCACTGTGGGGCACAGCCAATCCCTCAGCCAAGATGGTGGTGATTCTGTAATAACACATTTAGCAACACAGAAAAATGCTGCACAATAGCTGTGAGGGAGGACTGAGAAAAATCTGAGGAACAGACCTGCAGACCCCAAGGTCAGTGCAGAAGGAGGGGCAGGAGGTGCTCCAGTGCCAGAACTGAGACTCCCCTGCTCACCTTGGAGGAAACCATGGTGAGGCAGCTGTGCCCCTGCAGCCCGTGGAGGGCACAGGGGAGCAGAGATCAGCACTGTACCCATGGAGGAACCCACACTGATGATGCAGAAGATCCCAGGAAGGAAACTGCAGTCCATGGAGAGCCCACTCCAGAGAGGCTGTTGCCCACGGAGGGTAGCCCATGCTGGAGCAGGTTTGCTGGCAGGATTGTGACTCCGTGGGGGACTCACACTGGAGCAGCCTGCTCCTGAAGGACTGACCCCCTGGAAAGGGAACAGCTGGAGCAGTAGTGAAGATCTGCATCTTGTGGCAAGGACCCACACTGGAGCAGTTCATGAAGGTCTGTATCCCACAGGAGGGACTGCATGCTGGAGCACCAGAAAAGTGAGGAGAAAGGAGAAGCATGAAGGAAACTGTTATGGACTGACCCCAGGCCCTATTCCTCATATCCCTGCACTGCTGGGGGCAGAAGGAGGTAGAAGCATTGATGCTGAATGAGAGAAGTTGAGCCTGGGAAGAAGTTGGGGAGGGCTTTCAGGTTTTGTCTTTGTTTCTTATCATGCTACTCTATTTTTAATTGGCAAATAATTAAATCAATATGCCCCAAGTCAAGATTGTTTTGCTCTTGACACTAATTTCTGAAAGATGTCCCTGTTACTACCTTGACCTATTAGATTTTCATCATATTTTCTGCCCCTGTCCAATTGAGGAGAGTGAGTGAAAAAGAATGGGTGGACACCTGGCAATCAGTCGAGGTTGACTCACCAGAGAATTGATGGTAATTCACCTGATATCAACAAATATCCTAGGATGATGGTAACAAAAGATAAGCTTGGAAGGGATCTCTAGATGTTTCTAGGTCAAACTCCAGCTTAATCAACTGTGAGGCCAGACAAGGTTTCCTCAGGACATTATTCAGCCCTGTTTTTAAAAGCTCAGAGCGTGGAGACTACACAGCTTTATACTCTCACACAGGTAAATGACAGCCATTGGGGCAGAATATTGTTTGCATCTAGATGAATATGCACAAGACAGCCACCAAATCAGACACCACATTAACCACATTAGTCTGAATGAGGTTTTGAACATACCGGGGTTCTCCAACCACAGACTATTCACTTCATGAGCTTCTTTAACACAGGGTGTTCCTCATGCCCTTTAGACAGGACTCATACAAAATTAATAATTTGACCATAATCACAGAGAAAACTCATTAACTCTTTGAGGTGTCATTTGGCCTTATACAAAAGCCTGAGCAACTGAACAGTTGCTGGGTTTTGAGATTATTCAAATAGCTACAGAACGAGCCAATATCTGCATTTGTGGGATCATTCAGTATGTTTCTTCATAGGCAGACACATACCTGGTTAAAGAATACTGAAAAACTATTCATTTATAATGAAATTACTAACCTTGGAAAGAATTTGATTTCTGGTTAGTTGCCATGTCCAGCTTATTATTGGGGACAACACTTAGAAAAGTTCCCCCATGTAAGCTATTTCCAGTATGTCCCTCTTGGTTTCAGTTTGCTCAGAACAGCTGGCTTTAATGAAGAATCATTTTGGTTGTCCTTTTCATCAAGACGGACTGCATTGGCACTACTCTCTAGAGGAGAGCTAGCCAGAAGACACAATAATTAAAGACAGCCTAGTGCCAGAATCCATCCTGTCAAGCCTGGCTGTAAATAAGCCAGCCAATAGATACCCGAACAGGCCCAGGTATACTGAGTTTAGGGCTTAAATTGGTGGCCAGAGAGAAGATGATGCTTTATCTGGGGAATAATCTCATTTCTTGACAATAATTGGAGTGAAAACAAGGGCTGCAGTGATTCATGTGTCATCCCTAAGAAATCTGGTAGCATTGAATGTAGAGAGAGATCACTGAAGTCATTGACAATTTAAGAAATATCTTGAGCTGCACAATGAACAAGGCCAGAGCTCCTCACTGATTCTGAAAGAACTGGATGTTAAAATATAACAATGTGTGATCTATAGTTCTACTGAGGAAATAAAATCCTATTTTTAGAAGTAGGGTTTAGGATATGAAGTAGTTGTATCATCTCATAATGAACTTTTATTTCAGTTCACTATCCATTAGGATTATTTATTGTTGCTGCCTGTTCTGAACTTCCCCTCCCCCTCCCAAAGACACGTGCTCCGGCCACGTGCTCCGAGCTCCTTTGTTCGAAGCGCGGGAAAAACCAAATGTAACTCAAACTCTTCAGCAGTGTCTGATTGGCCACTCACCCCAGGTCCTCCCCTTCCCTCTTCTCCGAATAAAGGATAGTCGAGGGGAGGCTCCGCCCTCTCTCAGCTCAGCTATCTTCCTGTGAACATCTGTGGTTGTCTCTCTCTTTCTTAAGGCTTCTAACTGCAGGAAATTGAGCGGGCAGGGAGCTATATTTCTCCCTCTTTGCTTCTGCTGATGGTATTTGCTCTGCAGCTGATACAGGTACCGATTTTAGAGCTATTAAGGTGCTAGATCGCCTGTGCTGCCTCTCTGGGCTGCTCGAGGCTTTCTAAGGCATTGAAATACAAGCGCTAGCCGGTATAAAGCTGAAAAGATACCATCCACAATTTATGGCTGAAATTGGCAAAAGTGACTATATGTAAACTGAAAATGGTGATCATTCTCTTAATTTCATTTTTTAGAAATGCCTAGGTTTATTCACCAACTATTTCCAATTTGAATAAAATACTATATTAAACAATCCAGAATTAAAATCCTTATTATTTTCTAAGTAACATCTGCAGTTTGAAATTCTTCTAAACTGACCACACCTTCAGGTGTCAAGGTTTTGTGAATCAAATTCTTAAACACTGCACATTTCAGTAGCTGAAGGCATTCTAAAGGCTCCTGGAATTACTCCACTATTTCTACTGATTTTGCATTGCCCATTAGAAAGTTTAATTACACCAAGAGTATCTGGCTTTCAGTAATCAGAAAGGTAATGTTGCATTGATTGAAGAGTTAAGATAAGATATGATCCGGGGTTTTTTCCAGTTTTAATTTCTTTCTTAGGTTTACTTTCTACATATTACAGATGATTTACCAGTATTTACACTGGATGATGTCAATGTATTTCTTTTTAGTATGCTAGATAAATTCTGAAATTATTTATCTTGTTGCTTTTTCTGATTTGCACAATATTCTTCTATTTTTTCAGCTTCCCTTACATTATTAATTTTCTTGGTTTGCTTAGGACATTCCACTACTAATATAAATTTTACTGCTTTTAAAGCCAGCTCTTTTGATCTTCTTCAGAGGCTATTCCTTCTGTACCTTGTGACATGTTGAGAGAAAGATTTTTCCATGTATATTCTTAGTGCAATCAATCCACATTCTAAAAAATACCTACTGTATGATCATCACTGCCATTTATTTGTAAGTATGTAATGTTTTTTAATCTACTGCTAATGCAGTATGCTAAGAGTAGATCATGTCCTAAACGTAATTTTGTCTTTTAAACATCTGTTTCCTTAATATGTCCCGTTGAATAATTTCCTAATAGCTTAATCAGCTGTTTGACTGAAAAGTGTGAAGTCCCTTTCACACTATAAATTGGATGCCCAGTTGTTTTTTGTCTGGAATTAAAAGTAGTTTTTTCTCAGAGTATGCACCACAGAATGTTGCTACTTCATACTTTTGTGAATTTCAAAATAAAATAGGTGAGGTCTTATACATTTCTATGTTGTTTTTAGATAAGAAAATGACCGTGACATAATACAGTTCTAAAGATAGAACTACAACACTTAAACGCCTCTTGTATCAGTCATATTTTTCATGTGAATTTGAAGATTTCATCACAAGGCAAAAAAAAAAGTACAATAGACTCTCAAATCTTAGTTCTACTCTTCCTAAGTAAATAATTGGCTATACATTCTCTGTTCTATCCTTACAGCATCTTCTTTTCCATAGTTACTGAATGTCATATTAATTTTGTTCTTTGATATTTGCTGAAAAATATATTAAAAAGATTGTATTTTAATAGGATTTATTTGGACCCAAATGTGTGTAAGTGTGTTGGGAAACAAATAAGAATACATGACAGTATTTAAAGTAAAGTAAATGAACACCTCTTATTAGAAAAGTATGTAGAAGCACATAGTTTTTAAATTATGCAGGGTACAAAAATAAAATTCATCATTCAGATAACCTCGAGTTCTTTTAACTGCTTTAATACCTATTTTTCAAACCTGTATAAACCACAGTCTTTTTTAATTTACGTATCTGTTCCGCTCTGTCTGTACTGGAAGTATATAAATACATAACTACATGTACTAATTTCTGTTTCTCTTGTTGTGTTTCACAGAGTTTTGGTGGGGTTTTTTAGTATTTATATTTATACCTACTCCAAACCCATTTCTTAAGTTGTACTGTTGCTTCTCCTGCCAAAATATAGGAAACATGAGTTTGCTCACTGACATTGGCGTTAAATCCATACTCTCACAATTCATATTACCCACAGGCTATATTTATCCAAAAAGACTGAAACCTGTTGTTTGAACTGTGTTGTCTCTAATTGTTTATGCCAACAGTTCACATGGTGCTCTTTTTCTCAGTGTTAAACAAAACAGTGCAAAAAGGAACAGGGCTCTCTTTGCTTCTTAAACTCCCATGGTTTACAGCATATCAGCTCGAGCCCTGATAAGTCAAAAATTGAAGAGACAACGAAGCAATTCAAGAAGATTTGAAATACCAGTGTGTTCTAATAGCTTGTGCAAGCTATGGACTTTTCTGCTGCCTCTATGCTTCATTATTCTTTTCCAAACACTGTCAGTTTATTTATCCTGATACTTTTTATAAGCTCTTCTTTCCCTTCCTCTCTCAAATGTAACCACAGGTATACCAAGAGGGGTTCTTCTCTCTGCCTTTCATCGCTTATGGTGTGAAGCTTAAACTGAACAAGTATTATCTACCTCTCCAAGTGGACTAAGTATGGTTCCACGGACTGTGATGTCAAGAATTAATCACAGTCTTTATATATTCAATGCTTCACGAGTTATATATATAGAGAAACCATTTGAACCTTCACTGCAGATAACTTTTCAGATCAGAACCATAAATTATTATATAATTTTAATAATTTGAGACCCTAAGGAATCCTGAATTGAGTATATCACATTATTTTTGAGGAACAATCATAGAGTCTGGAATGCACACTCTTACCATTTCTTTAGCCTAATGCTTAAACAAATTATCAATGTTTCAGTGACTCAGCAATCAAACTGATGTCCATAGATTTGATTCCAGAGCATGCAGGCAGCTAATGTAGTCAGTCTTAACCAACCATCTTCAATTTATGCTATACTGTCTTAGCTGTGTTCTTTCTGAATCTTTCCAAAGAGCTTTCACCCTTGTAGTTATGTCCTAAGATTTTCTGTTTTGCCAAGGGACAGTATCTTCACACTTATTGTAGGGATTTCTGCATTGTGTACGGGTGCCACAGTTTTAGCATATCACCTTAACAGCTCAGAGTCAAATGAGGCACATTATGTTGTTTACTTCTCAAGAAAACCATGTACAAAAAAAACCTTGTCTGTATTAAATAAGTAATCGAACATTTTGAGCAATTTGTCTTTATTATATGAATGTCAAGACCAAAAATAAACTATATCCCAAATCATCCTTCTCTCAAAATGTTCCATATAATTATTCTTGTTCCCGATATCTGCTGTCACAGCAGCCCTTGGCATGCAAAAGACAGGATCACTGGGAGTGCAGAAACACAAGAAGAGAAAGGGCTGTTCATAGCACCAGAGGCAGTGCCCTGATGTGAACACCATGCCCTAGCACAATGCACACTTTTTGATTTGGAAACCAGTCCCCAGGCAAGTGGAAAGTGTATATGCAACTGGCACATGGGAAACATTTAGAGGGACAAGAGCTAAGTCCATCAGTTGGCACCAAGAGTGGCACAAGTTTCCTGAGGCACTAGAATTCTTTTTGAAAAGGAAGCGTGGAAGGAGACAGCAAATGAGGAAAAGTTTTGGCCTGGTACACACAAGACATGAAAAGTAATCTGTGATGCAAATATGGTGTTGGCTTTGAGAACTAGCTCAAGGCAGCGCAATACTCCTGCTAGTGCAGCTGCTTGAGATGCAGGAATAGCTTCTGGTCTGCCAAATTATCTGTCTTAATGCTGTGGATAAATGAAGTTGTCATCCCATATTCCCCTTTCGGTTTCAGCATAACTAGCCTTTCTCTTGGTTATGTAAGGATATCTCTGTGTCATAAATTAAGACTTCGCCAATTAGCAACAATTTATGGTTTATTAATTGTAGCAAGTAGAAAGTGAGCAAATTTACAGTGCTGGGTGACAGGGGGAGTCTGCGCTCCGCCGCTGCCACGTCAGTATTTTAGCTGGCCCCCCTATTTATATGATTTTACTTCCGTCTTCGTGGATTGCTTTTAACCACTCTGCGCATGTGCCACTTGTTGCTAGGGGGTCTTCTTTTGCCTTCCGGTGGTCGTTGAGGATGAAGGAAGTAGTCTTCCTCTTCTGTCCTCTGTTCGACCTTTTGTTCCTTGTCCATTTTTAGAAGAAGAAGACACAATATTTGGCATATCGTCTCTTTTTTGTTCTTATATGGAAAAAGAGCTGAACACACAGTGTTTGGCATGCCGCACTCTCCTGTTATGCAAGCATCTGTACAGCAATACAGTAGTTGCAGAAGCGATACTTAGCAATACATATCTTGAGTATATTTGATTATATATATATATATATATTGTTTTAAAGGAAGCAATACTTGGCAATACATATCATGAGTATATTTGATTGGCAATACATATAAGTATATTTGATTACATATATTGTTTTAAAGGCATCCTTTTTAATAAACAATACAATCTTTCACAATCCCCCCTTTTTCTCTTTATACTCTATTGTTTATTAAACAATCTCATCTTCAAAAGTCTTGATTTTCTTCCAGCAATTTCTGCACCTATTATAACAATCACAGTGCATTATACCCTTTTTGCAAAAACACTCATAATTTTCGCGTTCTATATCGCATTCACAGTAATCATTTTCGCTTTTATTTCTTTCATTACACGCAGCTTCATACTCAGCAGTAGTAGTTAAAATAAGCAATTTTGCTACATCAAATCGCTTTTTAATAAAGTGTAAAACATATTTTATGATACAAGGTCTAAATATAAGGCCTAAAATTAACAAAATTAAAGGCTTGGCCAGAGCAGACAACAAGGTGGTCAGCTATGGTGAAACATCGAACCATCCTTTATACCAAGATTTTCTTGTTTCGCGATCCTTTTTTCTTTGATCTAGTCTTTTCTTAAGTTCGGCCATAGAATCTTGTACTACTCCTGTGTGATCAGCGAAAGAGCAACATTCTTCATTTAAAGCGACGCATAGTCCTCCTTCTTTTAAGAATACCAAATCTAATCCCCTTCTGTTCTGTAATACGACCTCAGATAGGGATTTTACAGAAGCAGCTAAGTTTTGGATGGATTGCTCTATTCTCCCTAGATCTTCATCCACAGCTGTCTGCAAGGTTTGTATTTCTTTACTTTTTATTATTGAGGCTATTCTTGTGCCTGCTCCTACTCCACCTGTTATTAATAATGTAGCTAAAGTGATGGCTGTAAATGGTTCCCTCTTTTGTCTGCTTAGACCTTTTTCAAAATGATATAGTATCTCTTCAGAAGTATGATACATTAGTCGTGGAACAATGATCACTTGTACACAAAATTGGGATTGATTGAAAACATTTAAGGATAAACACGGGGTTATCCCAATGTCCGAACAGACCCACTTAGCCCCTTGCATTGGTATGATCTATTTATTTGTTCTACTGAGAAATTCTATCGCCCAGGGTTGTGTCGTGTTTGTACTACAATACTTTCTTGCAAATTGATTAATTTCTATTGCATTGGCTCGTGTGGATTTCTTGCCCATATTGGTAAACTAAGCAAGCATAGGGTGTACAGGAAAAAGAGCGTTCCTTTTGAATTACTCTCATGGCGACTCAGTTCCAGTAGTAGCTCCAGTAGTGGGTCTCTCAGGCCTTTTGTGGGTCCTCCTCTGCCTCGCCCGTCGACTGGGTTGCAGCCAGCCACGGGGGTGATTATCTTCTCGGCAGCAGGGGTCACTGTAAGCCTATTACACCCTTCTGGGAGCTATAACTTGGCTGCTTAGTTTATTTTTCACTCTTTTTCCTGATATCCCAGGCATCCGAAAAGATTTTTTTTTTTTTTTTTTTTTTTTTTTTTTTTTTTTTTTACAATGTATTCTTATAATATGGGACTTTAATTGAGCTTTTAAAGCTGTGACTTAGCAATGAAATTCCCCATGCAATATTGCTAACAGATTGTTCAGATGACTTGAACAACCCCTCTTTTTTTTTTTTTCTAACTTTCTAAAACTAGTATATCTATATCTTTGAGCTGTTTATTCACATTTACTACACCACCAATTATGAAGGATTGGTCTCCGGGTATGGACCACTTGAGAGCATTCTCTGCAATCTTTTTTTTTTTTTCACATGTCCCTTTTTCCCACAATAGAAACAACTTCCTTGTTCCCTTCTTTCCACTATTGTTTTCGGCGACTTTCTGGGGGTTTTAGGACCTCTAAGTTGCCTCTTTCTATCTTCTCTAAGCGCAGCTACCATCATTCTTACTTGTTTCTTACTATCTTCTTCTTCTTGTCTTACATACACTTTCTGTGCTTCCCTCAACAGCTCATCTAATCCTCTATCTTGCCAGTCCTCTAGTTTCTCAAGTTTACGTCTGATGTCATCCCAAGATTTTGCCACAAAATGTGTTTTTAAGACTGCTTGCCCCAGAGGACTATCGGGGTTAGCCCCTGAGTATAGCTGGAGGGCTTTCCTCAGTCGCTCCAACCATTCTGTGGGGCTCTCATCTTTCTTTTGCCTTTTGTTAAAGGCTTTACTAATATTCTGGCCACGAGGTACTGATTCTCTAATTCCTTGAATCACTATATTCCTTAAGTCCTCCATATGAGCTTTATGTAATGGATTTTGGTTGTTCCAGTTTGGTTTCTGAAGTGGCCATTTTGTATCTGCTTGGGGACCTTGTGCATGTTGGGCATCTTAGACTCTCATGCCTGCCCGCCTAATCTTATCTTTTTCTTCTGTTGTAAATAACTGCCCCAAAATTGACTGCATTTCGTCTCGAGTATAAAGACTTGGTCTTAAGAATTGGTCTACTCTTTCTGCTACCCCTAACGGGTCGTCTAGTAATCTTCCCATTTCTGTCCTCTTAAACTCCCACAAATCTCCGGAGTTCAGGGGGACAGAAACATACCCGACTCCAGGCTGGGGTCCTCCCATGGGTACTTCTTTTAGGGGATATATTTGGGGTTGTTCCTTTTTACTTTTAGTTCGTCTCCTAACAGATGCAGGTGACCCTTGTTCGGAACTAGTGTCTCCCGGTGTTATGGGAGCAACTGGTGGAATCACCGGTGCTGGAGGTGGAGGGACATATGGAGGGGGAATTAACAAGTTATCATCCTGTTCCCTTTCTTTATCTCTTTTCATTTAATTTGTTCAATGGGAATAGAGTTGTCTGGGGTTTCTCTAGCCACATCTGAGCATATAAGCTCTCCTCTGGGTTAAAAGGTCTTTTATCATTAACCTAGAAGTTTAACTGTTGCCTCACCCATTTTTCATCTGACCAAAAAATAAGCCAAATAACATTTTTCTGTATTTTCTTCCCTCCCCATATTTCAGTACAGTAATGAATCATTTTCTTTTTACTTTTCCCTATTGATCCGGGAAACTGTTTCTAATTATTTAACATGAATGAGAGAGGGGTATTCTGAGGCACTATGGGTACCTCCCTCATGGAGGTCGAAGGCTTGCTGCCCTTCGCCCCCATCTTCTGGAATACCTTCACACACACACTCACTCGCTTCCCCTTGTTCCTAGCCCAGTCCCTCGCGGGAGATGGGAAACGTAGTACTTAAGGGTCCACACTCGCTTGGCTCAGTATGTCGAGCCTCTCAATTGCTATATTCCAGGAAACCCAATCCCGCCCGAACGGTATCCCTGTGAATTATCTTCACAATATACTTACGCGTCCTGCGTCTTCGTCCGGACTTCAGTGCACTAAATTTTTATGGGATTATACCGGTTTTCATTTGCTCCACTTTCTAGAATTTAGGTTCGTCGGTAAAGGTGAAGGTGGGCAGCTGTTCTCAAGGCCGAGGAAAACCTCGGGGCGCCTCCCTGGGAGACCGCAGCCCACTGCTCCTTATCCGAGTCACGGCACCAAAATTGTCATAAATTAAGACTTCGCCAATTAGCAACAATTTATGGTTTATTAATTGTAGCAAGTAGAAAGTGAGCAAATTTACAGCGCTGGGTGACAGGGGGAGTCTGCGCTCCGCCGCTGCCACGTCAGTATTTTAGCTGGCCCCCCTATTTATATGATTTTACTTCCGTCTTCGTGGATTGCTTTTAACCACTCTGCGCATGTGCCACTTGTTGCTAGGGGGTCTTCTTTTGCCTTCCGGTGGTCGTTGAGGATGAAGGAAGTAGTCTTCCTCTTCTGTCCTCTGTTCGACCTTTTGTTCCTTGTCCATTTTTAGAAGAAGAAGACACAATATTTGGCATATCGTCTCTTTTTTGTTCTTATATGGAAAAAGAGCTGAACACACAGTGTTTGGCATGCCACACTCTCCTGTTATGCAAGCATCTGTACAGCAATACAGTAGTTGCAGAAGCGATACTTAGCAATACATATCTTGAGTATATTTGATTATATATATATATATATATTGTTTTAAAGGAAGCAATACTTGGCAATACATATCATGAGTATATTTGATTGGCAATACATATAAGTATATTTGATTACATATATTGTTTTAAAGGCATCCTTTTTAATAAACAATACAATCTTTCACATCTGCATGTGATGACAGGACAGGTTTAGCACTGTTAGAAATCAAGCAGACAGATCATTTTCAAAGAAAACATAAGCTGTACACATGTATACTTACAGATTTATTTCTAACTCCTGCAGACACAAATGGCTGGAAAATAGTGACTATCTAAGTGGCAGAGAAAAAAGGCACTTCTTCTAATCTTATATTTTGACTAGTAAGAGTGGCTGCCCACCACTGAGAATACTGTTTGCCAGGCTTATCTGCTTGTATTTTAAAGAGAGTTATATTTCTGTGGTTAAGATTTAAGACTCTAGTCATTCCTTTTCTTGCAATTATTCAAATGGTGACATACATCCTGAATGTAGATGCAAGTCATGTTCTTCCTAGTGATAGGACATGCATTGCTCTGATTTTGTGGTCTCCTCAGCTACTCCCCAACACTGCTATATGCAATACATGACACCCCCTATACATATAACAAGCTTCAATGGTCAGTGGTATAAAGAACCCTTTGACACAATCTAAAATTCATCTCCAGTTTAAGGACAGATTGAATCTCTTTTTCTCTTTTGGAAAGTAGGACTAACTGAAGTTATCTGGAGTTATCTCTCAAAAGCTTGTTACTGTACTAATATTTGTACGTGTGGTGATGCGATACCTTCATTGTATTTTTATATAAGTTTTCTGTACCCCAATGGTTCATCCCTACCTTCCCCACTCCTTTTCCCAATTGGTTTACCCCAGACCCAAGCCGCTCCCCCAGTGCTCCCTACGTGGTTGTTCTCCTCCCCTTGTTCTAGCTCTTTCCCTATCAATCACCCAAACCCCTCCTGTTCTTCCCGAAGGTCCAGTGTCCATCATCTGAAACCTCCCAATTTACCCTTTATGGTCCCCATCAATCCCTGAGACCCTACCCCTCTAAGATACCTCCCCCATTGGAAATCCCCGAAACCTCGATGCCCCATTGGGGCATGTGATCCCTTTCCCTCGCCTTGAGGCTATTGGCCCAAGGAAATGTCTATCCTCGTCCATATCCCTCCCTTAGAGATTTCTATTGGTCCCCAGTTAAGCCATCCCCATTGTAACACCTCCCTTTATAAGCCGTTCCCTGGAGCTGCTTGAGGCTTGTCCCCTGTGAGTTGCTTCCAATAAACTTGGATTATCCTGTGTGGCAAGCCTCCTTGCTACTTTTTATCTTCTCCCTCATCCGGACTGCTGACAGCCACTGTGCCTGGAGCTTCAGCTCCCCGAGGCAGAGCTGAACTCCTGAGGAGCAGCTTTAAAGCCACGAGCATCCAGCTGCTCCCCACTCCTGTCGCACACCGCAGGAGCTAGCCTGGGCAGTGGTCAGTGGCCGTCATTGTGACATGTAAGCATTACACTTATGTGGAGCATTATTTTTAACCATAATTTCTTGTGTCCTACTGATAAATTTATAATCCTCCTTACAAAAAGCAAGTGAAATTTTAGATGTCACATTTTTACTATGTGAACAGGTCATTCAAGTGCACTCTATGACCTTGGGTTGCAGAAGGCTCAGGTCTTGTTTCGTATGGCTTTATTTTCTGTGGGCAGCTTAAGCAGCATGACAACATTGCAGAGAGGTGTGTAATATTAATGTTATCCGTACTGAGGAGAAGGAAGTTTTTGCTTAAGTATGTGACCTGCCTGTATTCAGGTGCTAGTTTTTACTCCTTTAGGACTTTGCCAAAAAATCAGAAAGGCTTTGCTTGTAGTCAGAGAGAAAGTTAAACAGGTGATGCCTGTCTAGGGTCACTCCTGTGTTACTGACCTGCAACTAAGTGTGAGAATTTTTCTCTGGACTACTGAGGCAATGCAAGACTCTCCAGCTGACTAAGGTGACTGCTCTGGAATTAGCATCCTGCAACGGTCTAAGATAAATAATTTTAGTAGCATGTTAGGCAAGAGCAGTGTCAGACCTGGACACCTCTGTGGTGTGGGCAGAATGGGAGCATCAGTCAGAGTTTGCAAGAGAAGCCTTTTCACTGAGACACGAAGTGCAGAAGGGACCCCCTTGCTACCTAAACTCCTCCTCAGAGAGGGGTCAAGGTGCCTCTCAGTCCAAACTTAGCCCCAGATTTAGTCAATGCTTTATGCCTAAATGATCATACAGCTATAATACAACCCTTGTACGGATTTGTCCCACAGCATTAAGGATGGCAAACCATAATTTATTGAGAACTATTACAATAATGCTAGTTATTAGACAACAAATACTTTCATCAGCATTCCTTATCACACAGTATAGGTACCTAGAACTTCTGCTGTAGTGCAGTACTTTTGAAGCACTGTTGAAGCTCTGTTAAAGCACTAAGGCTAGCAAAGCCAATTCTTGAGTAGAGATTGATGTTACTCATACAGACCAACTACCATGGGCAAATCTCTTTCACTCAGCCTCTAGGAGTAGCCTTGAGGTGCACCCACACTCAAGGGAAGGATTTTCACACACCTTAGGGAGGTATGCTAGAAGTCCTCACTGTGAAAAAGGGGGACTCGGGTTTTACAGCAGAACATAATTGACTGCCAGCCATATATATTTTTAGCCTACCTGTTGCCAGGCCTATTCAGTAAAATACCCTTTTTTGCTGAAAAGGGTGTACTCTGCTCTTTGGTTTTGTCCGCTCAACACTTCTGACTCTCCGAATCAGGGCCTTGCACAGCCTTGCACTGGGTCTGGTAGTTGGTCAAGGAGACCTCAGAATTCTTCAGCACTAAAACCAGCAGATCCTCTTTGCTCCATCTTGTTGCTGATAAGCGGACCCTCCCTGCTCAATGGATCCCTGAACAGCAGGCCCTCCCTGCTTGGTTCATCACTGATAGCACGTCAGTACGACTAAGTTCAAGCTGCTGTATGCAGGCTTTGGAGGAGCATCCTGCTACAGGCTGACATTTAGAAAGCTTTAGCAGGAAAAGTGTCAATTTTTAAGATTTTCTTATCTGTTATATATGAAATTGAGTGTTGGCCTTTGCATGTTAAGTGGTTTTAACTTCTGATTGTTAAT
Source organism: Aphelocoma coerulescens (assembly GCF_041296385.1). Classification (NCBI taxonomy): domain Eukaryota; kingdom Metazoa; phylum Chordata; class Aves; order Passeriformes; family Corvidae; genus Aphelocoma; species Aphelocoma coerulescens. The sequence goes on along the minus strand of NW_027184086.1, from coordinate 268,259 downwards.
TGTTTAATTACTACATATTCAAATTTCCCATAAATCCGGTTGAGCTATCAAGTTTCAAAGTTATTCCCATAATTAATTAGTTAAAGAGTGTTTTATATAGTTTGTTGTTAAAATCCCTTGTTGATAAAAGACCCACAAGTTATTTCCCCTTTTTAGTACCTAGAAAGTGTTAAACCTACAATGTTTTAGTCCCAGGCTATGTCCAAGTGTATTACCCTGTTTTTAAAAGTTCTCTGAAATATCTGTAATCAAGTTCAATGTTCATTTCACCAAGTGTTTTTGATCTCTAAAGTTTTAATAAGTTTTAAGCCTTGCTGAAGAGCAAGCTCTCTAGAAGCTATTTTTAGTACCTGTCTGTTACCCTGCAACTAGCTCCGTGGCAACCTGGAATTTTAATGAAGACTTTTCCTGCCTTTGGAGCCAATGACATCACCTAGATGATGCTCCCCTAGACAACAGCAAGCCCTTGGCAGATTGAGATTACCTCACCTCAAGAGACCACCAATCATCCAGGACTATGGAGGCTGGACAGTGGGCAGTCATGGGCGAGACCCAAACCTTATAAAACTCCTAACACACAAGGCTAGTGTGCCATTTTCACCTCAGGTTAGCTGCTGGGGAAGCCCAATGCTGGGAGCACAGGCCTCTACCTCTTTCAAGAGACAATTTAACCATTCTGACTTTGGGCTAGGTAAAGTCACCCCAGTGTTGTAAGGTCTCTGCTTTGGGGACTTTTGAGCCAGTTCGACCAACAAAGTCTCTAATCACTGCAGACTCGGTTTATGGTGCTAATCTTATTGGATCCCGCATTGCTTTTGTAAATTTTTTGGTTTGTTTTGTTTTTGTTCCTCTCGCTCTTTGTTCCTTTAATAAATGTTTTCTTAATTTCTAAATTAGGAACCAATAGTTGCCTTATTCTTGATATTATCCCACTTTTAAGGGACTGTCTAAGCTAAATTTCCAACAGTGTGCCTGCCATACTTCATTAGGACTTTTCTTCTCTTCCTCCTTTGTGTGGTGCATTGGCTATCTCTGAATGCCAGGCTGTGTGCAGCAGAACAACCTTGCACTAGCCAGCTCACTGTAATCACGATGATGAACTTTTCGGGTATCATCTGGTACCTCTGAATTTCCTGTGCAGATCTCATGTGCAGATGTACAGAATGCTGAGTCTGAAACAGTATCCATCACGCAGAATCCAGCAGGATTCAGCCTGCAGTTGCTCCAGTGCGGCAAATGACACGCATGAGTGCAATGCAACGGGCACCTCCTAAATGTGCTTGATTCCAAGCCCTGTCTTAGGTGTGAGAGGCTTATGTCTGCACCAGGAGAATATTGGGGAAAATATTTAGGGGTTTGCTCCTTAAGGAGCCAGTGAAAGACCTACCCCTGCCTTTCCTCTTCATTTGAGTATCACCAGATGTATTAGCCTGTGAACAACACTCATCATCTAAGCTGGCACCTTTTGCTTTTGTTGTTCTTCTTTGGGGGATTTAATTTTCTATTGTCCTCCCTCCCCTCTTTGGCCCGCTGTCTTGGTCCACTCCCACTTCTGACACCAAAGATGTCCCATCTCAGAGTGAGAGCGAGGGGGGGAAACTTATCAGATTCCTAAAATGAAATTAGATGCAAACCAGATGGATATTACAGCTGTGAGCCATTTCTTGATAAGAAGAAAACAAAAACCCTTAAGAGAAAGGATAGAAAAGGCAGAAGAAAAGGAAGCAAAAGGAGGAAAGAGTTGGAGAGAGAAAGACACAGGGTGTTACTACCATGGCTCTCACGATGCTCCGTCGATGTTCGGTCGGCAGGTGGTGTGCAGGCGCTGCGAGCGTGGACAAGGCTTCCTCATGAAGGAAACTTACTGTACAAACACGCTTGTCTGTCTCATCTAAGCAAATACCCAGATTCTTGTACACGGGGGTGAAAAAAGTTCCTGCAGACTTCAGAACATTCGGAAAACATGCATTTATTGAACAAATGCCTGTATTTTTTCAACTCTGTTTCTGCTGTGCAGGACATTTCTGAAGTTGAGTGGGGGTGAGGAAGTCAGCTTTAGCTACATGAGAATGCTGCTTTGAATCGAGAAATTTGCAGAGAGTGTAGGCAAACCTGACTTAGCACTGCCGTATTCACAAATGATCCTTAAATAATCTGGGTGCTGAGAGTAACTAACTCCTAGGGGTGCTATGTATGTGTGTATCTCTATATAGGTATATATGCGTGTGTGTATATGTATCTATGTATCTGTAGATATGTGGGTATAAATGAATATAGCTATAAATATATAGGTGTCTAGATAGGTATATGTATAGGTAAATATATATATCAGCCACTAACCGTTACAGCCCTACAAGAGAAGGAGACACAGAAGGGAGGGGCACCCCACTCCTGAGGTACTCTGCTGTGTCCAGCACAGGTGTGTCACGGACTGTGGGGCTGTGCAGGGCATGTGCCAGGCTCTCTGTCTCTGCTGCTTTGCCTCTGGCTGCCCTTGCCCCGTCCATGCTTCCCTTCCTGCTCCTAACTGTTCTTCTGCCTCTTCCAAGGGTCTCTGGACCACAAGTACAGCCTTCTTAACTACCTCAGTGTGGAGGTAGTCATTTGCATCCAGGAATACCAGAGCATCATCTGGCTGACTGTGCTCGGTATGTCCTGGGCCCTCTGTCCCTTCTGCTGGGGCTGGGATGTCCTGGTCTGTACCCAGGAGAAGCGGGCCATCAGCTCTGGGGCTGTGCAGGACATGTGCCGGGCTCTCTGTGTGTTCTCCTCTGGCTTTTGGTCTCGGCTCTTTGTGTACACTTTGTTCCGGCTCCCACAGTTCCTCTAGCTCTTCCAAGGGTCTCTGGACCACAAGAATGGCCTTTTTAACGGCTTCTGTCCGGATGTAGTCAGCTGCATTCAGGAAAGCAGGAACATGAGCTGTGGGACTGTGGGTCTCACGTGCTTGCCTCTCTGCCCCTGCTGCAGTGGGTGCTACTGCTGATGACACAGCCCTACTGTTTTCCATGTCCTGCTCTTCCACCATCTGCTGGCTGGATGCTTGCAGCTCAAGTGTAGCCTTGTCCTGGCCATCTCTCCTGATACACTCGGCTGTGTTCGGCACATCCGTGGCATCAGCTCTTGGGTGCTTCTTCGGCTTCTTCTTCTTCCTCTCTCCTGTGCCGGAGGTGGTGGTGGAGCCTAAGTGCAGAGCCCTCAGTGCTTTCCAGACAAGGCTCCGCCATCTCTGTCGAGCCGGGGTCTTGATGACGGTAGGTACAGGAGGGCTTTGGGCACGTCCTGCAGGTCTTTCTGCTCCTGTTGATTCCTCTGGGCTTAGTTCTGGTTTGTCTGGGTATTCAAAGGGTTTCTGGACCATAAGCACGGCCTTTTTAACAACCTCTGTCCGGATACAGTCGTTTGCATCCAGGAATACCGGAGCATCATCTGTGCGACTCTGCTCGGTATGTCCTGGCCTCTCTGTCCCTTCTACTGGGGCTGTTACCCTCATCCCCTCAGCAGTGCCTTGTTCCAGGCCCCTCTGTTGCTCCGTGAGCCCCTCAGATCCCTGCATCACAATTACAGCTTTGCTCAGGAGCTCGTCTCTGATGTACTGGGCTGTGTCCTGGACAGCCAGGCCATCAGCTGTGGGGCTGTGCGGCGCATGTGCCGGGCTCACTGCCCCTGCTGCTCTGGCTGTTACTGCCTGTGTTGCATCCGTGCTGTGTTCCAGGTGCCTTTGCTCTTCTATCTGCTTGTTGGGTCTCTCGATCACAATTGCAGCCTTGCTCAGGACCTCACTGCTGAAATACTGGCCTGTGTCCAGCTGATCCAGTGCACGGCCTGTGGGCTGCTGCTGTTCCTGCTTCCCTGTCTTGTGTATTGCAGTGAAGACCGTGTGCAGAGCCCTTGGGGCACTCTTGAAGACGGACGTCCGTCTCTCTTGAGCCAGGGCATCGATGACTGTGGGGGAAGGAGATCTGAAGGCAGGTCCTGCAGGTGTTCCTGCTTCTGTTGCTTCCTTCATGCTCAGTTCCAGGTCTGGCTCTGCTTCTTCCAGCTGCTGGCCAGGACCCTGTTTCACAGGGTGGTCCTTGTCCAGGCCCTCAGCCCTGATGGACTGGGCCGGCTCTGGCAGAGCCTCTTTGCAGCCTGCTGGGTGCTGCCTCTTTTGCTCTCCTTTGCCTTGGGCAGCAGCTAAGGCCCTCCACAGAACGCTCAGCGCCTTCCTGCGCCACGTCTGGTTCCCTTCAACCAGGGCGTCCAGGAAAGCAGAGAAAGGGATGGTGTAGGGCCTGGCCTTCATCTGGGTGAGCTGCTGCCTGCTCCCCCACCTGAGAGGGCTCTTCCTGAGCTGCTGGGGTGACAGTGGCTGTGCTACCTTCTCCTTCATGGTCTTCACCTGAGAGACATTCCTTGTCCTCAGATCCTCGTGCTGTGGTACTTGCTACTGTTCCCTCATCCATGTGGCAGCTGGGGCCTGCCTTGGGACCAGGGTGGGAGCTCCTGTTGTCCTGCAGGCCCACGGAATTGAGCCGGTGGTGGACAGGAGATGACCCAATGTCATCTGTCCCTTGGCACAGCTCTGTGTCTATTGCATCTTCCCATTCCTCTGCCTCGGACAGCTCAACATCAAGGGCGTCTTCCCACTCCTCTTCCTCAGACAGCTCTGGACCCATGGCGTCTTCACACTCCTGCTCCTCGGTCCAGGCCACCGGCTCACTGCTTGGAGCTTGGGCTCCTAGCCTCTCCAGTATCACCTGATTGTTTAGGGTGCCCTCAGTGAATCTCCGATGTGTCACCTGTGGCTGCTGTGGTGCGGTGTAGCCAATCGTCCATGGGAGGCTGGTGGCCCTGTCCCGTCCAGTCTCAGGCTGTCCCATGGTGTCATTGGCACTCACCTGCCCAGGTGTGTCATCGAGCCTCCCAGAGCGCCTCAGCAAGGAGCCCTGTCCTTGCCTCTGTGGCTCTCTGTGCTCCAGGCCATCCTGCTGCTGCAGCAGGGTGGCTTCCCACAAGCTGTGGGCCCAGACGCTCCTGCGCGGCTCCTCCAAAGGCCTCCTCTTGAAGGACACGATGACCTCCTTCAAAACAGGCCCGTGCCATGAAGTGCTTTGGTGGCACTCAATTTGCACTGACAGCCCTGCTTGGTCCTGCCGTGCCGGATGCTGCTGGTGGCCTGTGCCTGCATCTGCCCCCTGTGTATGATAATACAGTTTTTATATTCCCATGCTGGGATGAAAGAAAGCTGTCCCATGGGTCAGGAGAGGCCAGGAGCCACTTGGCCTGCCTGCAGGCTTACATGGTCCGGCAGACAGAGCTCCTGTGATCAGCTCTGCTCACGGCTTGCAAAGCATGGCCAGCCACAGACCCAGAGAGAAGGTTATCTCCTGCACATCCTGCGGAACTGGTAGCAGCTGCAATGGGCCGGGCAGTTGATGTCTTTGTGCAGTTCTTATGCTGTGCAGTGCTTGAACTGCCAGGGCTGAGACGGAGGGGCTTGATGTCATTTGTCATGCCTAGAAGGGCTGAAACATGGAAGAATGGAGACAAGGTCAGACTGCAGATCTGCAGAGCCCCCAGGAGCCCTTCTGCCAGGGGCATCCCATCCAGCTCTTCCCATGGCCAGGAGGGAGCAGGGGCCAGCAGTGAGATCAGCTGGAAGCTGCTGGCTACAAATATCCCACATGCCCCTTAAATCTTTCTCTGCTCTGCCTGCACTGCCCCTCGTCTGTGCAGGGAGTAAGATGGGGCAGGAATTGAAGCTTCCTGGCTCTCTACCCCTCCCTGCTCAGCCCCAGTTGACACCCCACTGCCCTCACTCACCATCACAGATGATCTGGAACTCTTCCTGCTGTCGTCCCCTTATGTGCTGCCCGATGAGCCCTGGGAACACAGAGCCTGTCATAGCCCCAGTGACTCAGCTCCCCCACAGCAGTGCTGCCAGCCCTGTGGCCACATGCCCTCCTCCTCTGGCAGGGCTGAGCCTGGGACCTTCTAAGATTGTGAAACCCCGGGGTGACCCGGGAGGGTGGCAGCAGCCCCAAGGGACTATGGCCCTGAACCGGGCAGTCACTGGGCTGAATCCTGTTGCCAGTGCAGCAGCCAGGGCTGGGGCAAAGCTGCGGTGGGACAGGTCTGGCTCTGCTTCTTCGGCCCCAGGGGTTGTGGCTCACTGATGAACTTGATGGCTGTCTCTCGCATGGGCTCCTGTGAGCTCTGCAGGTATGTCAGGGACTGGCGCCGGTACTCGTCTGTTGTGCTTCTGTCCTCTGCCAGCTGGAGACAGCGCAAGGGCAGGAAGGGAAGGGTTGGTGCAGACTCTCTGCCTTGGCCAGCTGACCCCTGTGCCCAGGACTGGGCTCACTTGCTCGGACATTCCAGCAGCTGGCTGGTGCCGGAGTTTGAAGGGAGCAGAGGGCTGGATACTCCATAGTGAGCCTTGGTGCCATTCTGCTGCCAAAGCACAGCTTGGCCAGGGCTCATTGGCACCCTGGATTGTGGGGGAAGGAGTCTGGGAAAGAGTTTGTGGGCCCACAGGCCAACAGGAAGGAGTAGCACGTGAGGCACAGGCTGGTGGCAATGGGTGCAGGAGTGGTCAGGGGCACAGCTGCCAGCCCTACACACTTTGTGTATTGGGGGCAGAGGGCTTGTTCAGGCTGTGTTTTGGGTTTTGGAACCATCCTTACCAGGCACTCGCTACATCTCCATAGTTGCTTCCTCTCCAGCAGTTGCTTGAACTTCCTCTTCTTCAGAACCTTGGTCGCTTGAAGCAGGGTTTCCAGAGAGGCCTAGAGAGCAGCAGAGACCAGGACATGGTACTGAAGCCCAGGGCACAGGATCTGTGTCCCTGTAGGCAAAGGCAGGAGGAGGCAGGAGAGCTGCAGTCTGTGAGTTGCCAGGGCAGGAGGCAGCTGAGCCACCGCCCTGAGTGTTGGTGTGACCCAGCCCACTGCGGGGCTGAGGCAGCGAGATGCCAATCAATCCCAGCCCATCCCCTGGATCGAGTTTCCCAAGCAGGCAGACTCAGAGAGTGGGTCGATGGGCGGCTCAGAAGCCTAAGCTGCACCCCCTGGGCAGTGTCCGGGTACAAGCCGCCTCCCCCGGTTCGGGAAAATTCTCGGTTACTTGGTTGTTCACTGGTTGTCTGTTATAACTCCTGCCTCTCGGTTTTCCCCAGTGGTTCTTGTTAAATTGTATCCTCCCCCTGGCATGTAACTCAGTGGTTGTTTTCCCCTTTCACCGCGGTTTTCAAATTGCCTGTAAAACTGAGGACAAGCCTCGGGGTGATGCCATCACTTTCCCATCACATTCCATCCCTTCCGAGCTTGTTCAGGTTGTGAAACTTCTAACAATAAACCTGTTAGGAGCCAGACCAGAACAGCCTCTCTCTTCCTTTGTCTCCAAGCTAATGTGAGCCGATACCATCGGCTCCTGCCATGTTTCCTCTGCCGAGAAGCCAGCTAGCTAACTCAGCCAGCAGCTCTTCTCCTGATGCCAAAGTCGCTTCTGCGATGCACAGAAGTAACGCAGCTGGACTGTCTCTGACCTGGGGCACGCCAGAGCTCGTGCCTTGAGCAGCAAGAACTGCGTTACCTGGGGACACCAGCAGCTTGGAATCCTCACCTCTGCCACATGCTGGTTCTCATCATACAGGTGGTAGAAGAGTGGGAGCAGACTCTGGCGCACACACATCTTCAGGGACTTTTTTCGCTCTTTCTCTACATAGACCATCATCTCTCAAAAGAGGCAAATGGAGAGAAGTTGCACATGGCTGGTGTCCGTGTAGAAAGGAAGTGGGCAAGACCTCAGCACTGGCTTTTCCAGGCCCACCTGGGCAGGGGCCTGAAAATCCACAGGGCACAAAGTTTCCTGGCAGCCCACAGCACCACGATAGAGGGTACAGTCTTACACTGTCAAAGAACGGCTGGAGCACCTCAGCCAGCTGCAGAGCAACGGGGATGGCAATTGCCACGTTGTTGTGCAGGAGCACCTTGCTGAGCACAGACAGGGTCAGCTCAACCAGCTCCCTGTCCGCATCCTTCAGTACTTCCATGAGGCTTTCAGGAAAGCTCTGCAACCTTCTGGCCTGTGTGGAACACAAGGCTGTATTGCAAAGCCATGGAAGGCTGCTTCAACAAAACCGCTCTGGTGGTGCAACCCTACGCTGCTGCCGTGGGGCCCAGAAGCCAGAGGTCTGCCCCAAAGGACGCGGGCAGCTGAACCGGGAGGCAGAAGTGTTGGGAGCAGCTGGCACAGCCCTCAGAGCCCAGCCACATTCCAACTCCTGCATTACCCAGTGTTCCCTACCCAGCTCTATGCTGCCCGCACAAGTTCAGCCAGCTCTTCTCACCTTCCAGGGACTCCTGCAGAGCACAAGGAGGCCTCTGAGCACCAAGCGACACATTTCTTTGCAGTCACTCTGCAGATGACTTGACATGAGCTGCAGGATGGTGTCAGCCATTTCCTCTGTTTCAAGGCAGTGCAGGAACTGAAAGACACAGGTTGCATCGTACAGTGACGGGGTGCCCAGCTGGCAGGACCCTGGCACCACGCAGGGCAGGAGCAGGGTCCCAGGCAGCCCAGCCCAAAGGCAGCAGAGGCTGTGCAGAGCCCCTGGGCTCCCTGCCCTGCACAGATCTCTCGCCCACTCTTCTGTGCCCTCCAGCCCTCAGCAGCCTCAGACTCTTTGACCTTGAGGAGCCACGACGGAAGAGTGAGGGCTGGCACCAGGATGGCAGGAAATAGAGGTGGAGGTGTCACCCCAGCAGCAAGGGGCCAAGGGCACACAGCAGAGCCTCTGCTCTGCCCCAGCTCCACTGACAGGGCTCCCCCCACAGCTGCAGCTGCAGGAGATAGAGTGTCAGGAGGCAGCTCAGCCAGGCAGAGCTCACCATCAGGATCACCTCGACAAGGAATGCCATGGCAGGGACCCGCCAGCGTGACTCCTCCCTGCTGAGCAGCATGACCAGGTAGCAAGCGATCATTTCACGGAAGGACCCAGAGACGTGGTGCATCTCTCTGGTACGAGGAAGAAGGCAACATCAACCCTGAGCAAAGTGAGCAAGCCTCTCCCAACATTGACTCACACAGGCCTGGTCTTTCTATGCCACCATTCACCAAGAGAAAGGCAGTACCCAACATCAGCAGGCTGCTTTTGGGAAAGATATTGTAAAAACTCTCTGGGGAGTCATGTCCCCCGGGCTCTGTCACTGGCCCTCAGTGCAACCTGCCCTGCCCCAGCAGGCTGCCCTCAGTGGGGCTGCCTGCACAGGCTCCCCTGCTCTGTGCCATCACCCCAGGGGCCCTAGGAGGGAATGCCGGCTCTTTGGGAGGTGGGTGCTCCTGTACATCTGCTTCTCCCAGCCTTTTTGTCTGCTGGGCCACCCCTTTGTGATGGTGTGGGCTGCCCCATCTGCAGGGAAGAAGTGACAGGGGCAGCGAGGAGAAGGAGGCTCTCACCTGGCCAACAGACCCACTGCATAGTGGTGGGTGTCACTGTTGAGGAGTGTGTCCCAGCCTCTCTTACGTTCAACTGCCAACGCCACATCCTCCAGCCGCAGACGGCAGAGCAGTGCTTTCACTGTCAGCACTACAAACCTGTGTGCAGAGCAAAGCTCAGGTCATGCAGAGAGCCCTGGCTTAAAGTTCAGGGGCATGGGACAGACACAAAGACTGGGATGGAACACCTTTTGGGGTTGGTGGGAAAGCACTCTCTCTTCTGCCATCTCCTCCAGAGAATATTGATGTCTTCTGGCATCTCTTCTCTGCTGCAGAAAACCTGAAACAGCAGAGCCACAAAGAGGGAGGGAGCCATTATCAATGCCTCTGGGGACAAGGGCAGATGGATGATCTCCCACAGTGCCTTTGTTGCCTGAGAAAAACAAAACCCCCAGAGACCATGCTTGGGCATTGCTCTGGGCCGTGGAGGCACCAGGGGGGCAGCCAGCCTGGCTGGCCCTGAACCTGCCCCTAGCCCAGGCTTCCAGTGCACTGGAGGCAGGGAGATGCAGAAGTGAGGGAGGATGGAGAGCTGACTGAACAGTGACCCTGGGGACAAGAAAAGACCTGGGGAGAAACTCACAGCCAGGGCAAAGACTTGCTTTCTGTCCCCATTGGAGGTGCATGTGCTGTGCTCCGGTCAGTCCTCCAGAATGCAGGGCAACTCTGACAGCACCATCTTTGCAGTCCTGCTCGAGGAGACTAGCACTTTCCACATGGTCAGAGCAGCTCTGCAGGCCCAGAGCTCCCTGTCAGTGGGTCTCAGCCACAATGCTGTGGCCTAGGCAGCCACAGGCTGCCCCCAGCCCTGCCTCTGCCCACAGCCTCTCACTGGCAGCACTCAGTGATCCTGTCCCTGCTGGTGGGCAGGTGGCCAAGTGACAGAGTCCTGAGGGTCAGGGGGGGAGCATGGCAGCAGGCCCTGGGGCTGACATTCCACTGCTGGGAAATGAAGCAGTCGGAGGGTCCTGGAACTCTCCATCAGCCTGACAGCTTACATAGGATGGGCTCTGCAGAGGGATGGGCTCTAAAGGCAGACGGGCCCCATACCTTCCACATGATGGGGCAGACTACAGGAGGGTCACAACCACATCACTGGGGTGTGCATGGGTCAGCTCTAGAAGGGACTTGTCCAGTCTGTGCTCAGCAGACACATCCTTGTTGGACACAAGCCACTGGTGGATGAACTTCACAATGGTTGGCACCTGGAGGAGATGTGGTGTTGAAGAATGGTTGGAGGATCAGGGACACGGGTCCCTGGAAGAGCTGTACAAGCAAACACCTCTTTAGCTTGACATAAGTAGGCCTCTTGCTAACTGCAGAAATCAGCAGGCCTTTGTAAGCCTCTTGCTAGCTGTAGAAAAGGGAAACCGTGAGAACAGAAATCATGAGAATAAAGAAAGAAAGAAGGCAAGGACACAAACACAGTGTTCTGGACAATCCTGTTATAGATAAAACAACAGGACGTGCTGACAAGATGTACTGACCATGAGAAATGAGGAGGAACCCTGAATCGCAACATTAAGCAATACGTGTAAAATGTAGCTTTTTACTCAGCATCAATAGACTATAGAGAAGTGACAGGTATCCATATTTGAGTGTATAAAAGCAAAGTCTGAATTTCAATAAACTGAAGCTTGCATTATCAATCACATTGATTGTCTGCATGTCTTCCCTCGCCGGAGTCAACAAGAATGTGGGGGAAGAGCTGGATTGCTGCCAGAGTGAGCCATATCTACAGCTTCTGCAGAGAGTTGCTTTGCTCCCCCACCACACTGAGCTGGACTAAGGAGCTTTTGGGTGCTCATCGGACCCAGCTTGTGGGAGCACACAATCCCCAGAGGCTCGAGCCCTGGCTACAGCTGCTTACATGCTTCAGACTGGAGGTTTCCGTCTGTGCAAGCAAATCCAGCTTGGCAGCAGAAGCCTCAGCATTGTAGGAGTCACAGCAAACCATGCTGTCGATGGCCGCAGTGGTGATCTTTTCCCATTCATCGGTCTTGACGAATTTCCAAAACATCTGCAGAAGGAAGGGCCAGGAAGAGAAGGTTGTCCATCAAGCACCACAGTGGTGGTGCCCAGCTGTGCAGCAAGAGCATGTCCAGCCCAGGCAGGGATGGCTGTGGGTACCCGAGCTCTATGGCTGAAACGCTCTGGGGTGCGCTCGTGGTCTTCTGTCGGGTCCTCAGCGGGGTCTGGCAAAGACCAGGCACACTCAGAGCTGAGGGGCTGTGGGAAAGGCTGGAGAACACAGCTGAGCCTCCCTGAACTGCGCTCCCCAGGCAGGCCCAGCACAGGCAGCCTCAGTGAATGGAGCACGACTGCCACAGGGGATCAGCCCCATCCTCTCTTACCCCCTTTCCCTGGGGATGTTCACAGGGGCTGGGATGGGGCCAAGCCGGCTGCAATCACTGGCCCTGTGACCCAGCTCTGCTACTCACCTGCCTGCACTGGCTGGAACTTCTCCATCTTTTCAGAAGGCCATTTTGGGGCAGCCCCAAGGCCTCCCTCCTCCTTCTTCACCCAGGGCTGCCTGGCAGTACTGGAAGGTTCGAGTCCCTGAGGGTGGGTTGAAAATCCCAAGGAAGACTGGGTCTCCCAAAATTAGTCCTGGGCAAGAGGAAAAGTACTTTTAAGGAGTTGGACCCTGACTTTTAAAGGGGTTGGACCCCCCTGTGAAAGGTACCTTTAAGGGGTTGGACCCCACTGTCATGTGCTATCGTACTGCTATTTTTGTTTTGTCTGTTGCTATTGTGCTGCTGTGTGAGTGAGAGTGGATGAGACGCGCTGTCAAAGTACGAAGCGAGTGAGGAGCTCTATCTGCGGTTCCGTACCCCGGCACCGGGCTCGGCCAGAGAAAAGCGAAGCGTTTGGCAAAGAGTGAATCAGGATAAATCATATAAACCGTTGGTTTGGAATTCAACCTTACTGTCCGAAGGGGGGCAGGTTTTAGAGGAGAAAGATTTTAGCTATTGAATTGAAAACATCCAGACCCCCAATGCCTTTCTGATATAGCTCCATCTGATTTCCCTTTTTAAATCCCGTGTTTAGTGTATGAAAACAGTTGTGAAGCTTGTCTTTCTGTGCATGTATTAATTGTGAGAGAAAGTGGTATTGTACTTCTACTAGATGGAGTGGGTGGTGTCCAAGCTGCCAGAGGAGAGAGCTTGGTATCAGACTAGAAAGAGCAGGAATAAAGAACTTGGCAGAAAATGAAAGTGCAGATAATGTTAGAGTGAGGGGAAAGTGGCAGAGAATAGTGAGAAATTTGAGAGGAACTGGTTAGAAAAGACAGCAAGTGTATGTAAGAAGAGATGAGGAAAAGGCAAAAGCAATGGCAAAAGTGATGGCAGAGGTTGTAAGAATTGTGGACATTGTGGTTAATAGATTTGGGTGTTTAGTTCCCTTTTCTGCTTGGTGTTTTGTGTGGAGCTGTAAGGCTCCTGTTATGTGGTGCTTGTGCAGAGCTGAAAGGCTCCTGTTTGGAGGGGACCCGTGCCCCTGTGCCTTTTGTGTTCTGTTGTGAAAAGCCAAAATTGGCAGGTTTCAGACCTGAGGCGAATCCGGAGCTCCTGTCTTGTGGGGAACTCCCCCACCACCAGTCTGTGGTTTATTGTGGAGAACTAGAATTGGCAGATTCTAATCCTGCAGCCAATTCTGCAGCTGCTGCCTTGTGGGGATGGTGGTGTCCCTGTGCAGGCCCAGGTATTTGTCATGCAGCCTTGTCTGCGGGGGCTATAGAGAAACCTATGGGGAAATGTTTTGTTGTCCTTCCTTGGTGTCATAGGTTAGCAAGCATAGTCCCGGAAGGGATATCCTTGCTAAGGGGTGCTTACAGCTTCCTCTGGGACCTGATAGAACCTATCAGCTGGCCAGTTTGAATATGGACAATTCTTTAAGCCACTTAAAGTTGTGACCGCCTCTGTGATACACACTTAAGAATAGACAAACTCCCCCCCAAGCTCTCTCTCGTTTCCGGCGCTGGGACAGGTGGCTGCAGGCCCCGTGCGGGGGCCAGCGGGCCCGGCCAGGCCCTGCTTGGGCCAGGCCGGGCCGGGCCACAGCCAGCCTGGAGCCATGGGCCTGTTCCAGCCATGGACCCCCCCCCCCCCCCCACTGCCTTGCCGTGGGCGGCCAGAGAGGCTCGGAACCCCCCCTCCCCCTCCACTGCGGCCGAGATTCAGCAAAGCGGCACCTCTGTCCGGCAGAGGTCAGGGGACCAACTGCGATAAGCCACATTCCAGCTGCAAGGCCGAGGTGAGATTAACCCTTTTATTGCTGTGAAGAGCTGAAAACCTGAGGGAAGAGAGTGAGGAGATGCTTAAAGCTGAAAGTCTGTTGTGAAGCTATGATATATCAGAGTATCCTGTTGTAATTTCATGAAGATATGGGGGGTGGAGTGTTCAAGTCATAAGCAATAGGCAGATGCTGCCGCAGCTGTAATTTCATGAGAAGTTTGGACAGAGAGAGATGAACCAGATGAACCAGATGAGGACTTTTGCTCCAAAGAGGAAAGGAGAAAAACCTCAATTCCTAGAGATGCTTCCAGAGATAGTCTTGGTAGGAATGAAATGGCCAATCAAAATTTATAAAGAAATGACATTTATTATGCGACCGAAATATCGGTTTCAAAAGCCACGATCGAGAAAAGCAGCTCCGAGCCCGGGGTCAGAGCTGGGTGAACACGCATAGATCTGATCTCTATCGCACCAGACCTCCCAAGTTCACACCTGCTGCTTTGGCTGGTCCCTTCTTATACAGTTTTTGGGTGAAGTCCGAATTAATTCTATTCTTCTCGTATTCATGAAGTTTTCCTGTCCTGGAGTTGGGCTGCACAAAGCCTTTCCTGGGTCTGATGAATCGTCCATCCTGGGTGATGAGTGGGTCATTTCTGCTGATGGATGGGCCATCTTGGGTTCCTGGAACAGTTATTTTTAGTTCCCAGAATGTCCGATTCCTTATCAGATGAGATGTAGATACCCGAAGGTGTTGATAAAATCGTCATAGTGCAAATGTCCCGGTGATAAGATCCACCCCCACCTAGGTCAAATCCTCACTTATTGTGAGAGAACTTCTTTTGGTGTTGTGAAATTTTTCTCTCAGCCAAGCCGGTGGGGGGGGGGGGTTTGAAACTTTGTCTCTACATGGCCTGATTACATTCTACTTTTATATATAATAGCACGAATTACATACTTTATTTATAACAATTCCCCCCCTTTTTATATGGAAACATTAATTCGTGCTACCTTTTGTTACAAAAAAAAATAGAAACACTATCATCAAATACTTACTACAAATATAAAGGTATGAATATTCAAACAAAAGAATTCCTTTTAGTCGTCATAGCTATTTAGTTTCTCTTGTAACTCTAGGTTTTCCTCTTTTATCTGCTTTTCAAACTTTATCAGAACCTCGTCAGCTTTACTAGTTGCTTCTTCTTTTAATTCCATGATTTTAGAGATTTTATTGGTTTTGCCTAATCCTCTAGTAGCTAGTCCCTGGTCCATAGGCATTGCAGCTATTTGCATACCTTGTACTACTGAGTGTATTAATCTAATAAAACATGGTCTCATGCAGGGTATGAATATCACCCCGGCTGCTGAACAAAGTATGAAAATTGCTGCTTTCTTCCACCATGTACCATCAAATAATTGTTCTCACCAAGATGCTTGTAAGATGGAATTTCATTTTTGGACTGGAACATGTGCCACCTTTTTGATTACAGCTGCGAGGTCCCTGATGGTCTCTCCAATATTCTTTTAAGTCTTCTAAGGATTGGTAAGGGTTAGCTCCAGATTGCTTGTACCAGCAAAAGGTTGACTTGACTATTCTAATCACAATTTGTTTTTCTTTCTTGACTCCAATATTCCGCAGGGGTTCTGGTTGCCAGATTTTACTTTTATTATTTGAATATATATATATATTGCTAGGGTGGATATACACGGGGTGTATCCTACAACCTCAGTATATTCACTTCCTTCCTTGCTGATGCAAATTATTCCTATAACTAGTTGGTTTAGAATCCAACCTTCAGATCTCTGTGTAGTCCTTGAGAACTGATTTTTATCTCTTTTTAGAAGTTGTTCTGGAGCTAAGCCTTCACCCTTCCAAGGCTATTTTTCTGCTGATTTCAGCCCCCCCACATATCCAATAGTTGGATAAACCTAACTCAGTAGTGACTTCTTGCATTAAGTGTTAGGGGCTGGCCATTCCCAATCATTATACTGCTTTTCTAGTAGGTTGTATTGTTTGCTTAATGCCAATAGTCTCTCTTGTTTTATTCTTTTTTTTTTTTTTTTTTTTTTTTCTGATTCTTGTCTCTTGAGCTCTAATGCTACCTGTTTCATAGTGCTTTCTGGGTCTATGCCATCTTTGTTCTTAGAAAAGCAAAAGGTGTTAGCATATTGCAAGCATGCCCTGTCATCATTTTCTTCAAGGTGGTCTAATATAACAGGTTCATTGCTCAGGGTCAGTTTACCTTGATATTTTAAATTTTGCCCCACCTAGTAGGTTTTTTCCATTTATAATACACATGCTTAACGTAGAGGTATCATAGCACAGATTGTTAACCTGAAAGTAGGCCACAAAAATGGGTTTCATTTTTCCTCTTATCCCAACAGTTTGATTACATTGGTTGCAAGCTGGAATAGGTTTTTGTGTGGTTTCCCTTTTAGATTTATTAAGGCGGTGTCTACTTTTAATCGGAGGTGCCCTTGACTGCCCGTGCTTAGAGCTTGCAACTTGGGGGTAGAACAAAATTACCCCATTTGTTTTACATATTTGGAATCGAGTGCCGTTTATATGACAGGTCTTGCCTTTCTTTCTGATTTCCCAGACCTCTGGGACTTGATATGTACCCTGTTCCTTTAAGAGGCTTTGGCAGACACAGCTTACACCTCTCGGTGAGGTTTTCCGCCTCAGTGTAGGACCAGCTATCCGGCTGCAGGTTAGCTGTCTGGCATATGGCTAGGCTCAGAAGCATCAGGAATCCCCACAGATGCATTCCTCTGCCTGTGCCTACGCCCACTGGGTTGCTACCAGCGGCGAGGTGAGTGATCTTCTTGGCAGCAGGAATATTGTCCTGGGATCCTGTGGCCAGATCGAGCTGCATACTGCCTTTTGTACACGCCCCACCTGGAGAGTTTAGCTGTGTTAGTCCCGCAGGGTACTTTATTTAAAACCTGTGACACTCAACAGTCAGAATTTGTGCTAAAGAGTCCAATTTTCTCCTTACTTTGTTTTTGTATAGGTGATACTACTTTAAAGAATCATATTATACTCAAATTTGTAGCAAGCTGTAAAACACGGCTAGTCAAGTTTAGTTCTTCTTCTAAACACTTTGTACACAAGTCTCTGGGTCTATAGCCCCTTTGGCAATGAGTAACCCGAACCTCATGACAACATTCACACTCAAAAGAGACAAACGGGCAACATGGACAAGCAATTACGATACAACTTATCTGGTCCCTCCCAGTCATTTGCTGGGCCGGCGCAGTTTTATCTTTAAGTCCCCTGGGGCAGAAGTGATCCCCCACTCAGGTATCTCTTCTTGAATTCCTGTTTTCTTCACTCGAGAAGCGTGCGTCCAGCCTCTCTCTGCTGTCTGAATTGCTGCGTCAGTCCATGCCTTCTCAATCTCTGTAGATTCCTGTTAATTTCTAATAGGTGTGGTTGTATTTGTCCATCCTCTGTCCCAGGGTGTCCTACTGGCATCCTGTATAACATTTCAAAAGGTGACAGCCCTGTCTCTGTAAGCGGCATAGTTTGGATATTTAACAAGGCTAAGGGGAGACATTTTACCCATGACATTTTTGTTTCCAATTTAAATTTAAATTCTTAAAAGGCCGGTGGGCTGCAGGGCAACTTCCCAACACTGCTCGTTGAGATTTAGCCCGGTTTACATTTTTGGCATGTCATGCATCCTTGTACCTCCTGCTTGGTTAACTCATAAATTTTTACATCTAAAAAAAATTTCTTTTACTGTATTCCTTTAACAGTAGCTCCCTCCCATCTGGTAACCTCCACTTACCTTATTGTTTTGCTCTTATTTTTAGGAAGTTTTCAATCTCCTTTTTGGGGGGTTGTGGGGGGGTATTCTTTGGGTTCTCCTTGCTCGACCTCCAGGGTACTTACCTTTAATAATGCTGCGGGTTTTTTTTTCTTCTTTATCAGTTCCTCGGGTCTGGAAATACATTCCTGTATGCACTATTGAAATTGCCTCTGGCTCCCTGACAGCTTCCAGGATGTTTCATTATTTCCCTATGGATTAATCCTCTCCTTCTGGTGTTAAGTAACCCTCTTTCTTCCCAAATTTTCCCAAAAGTGTGTACCACACCAAATGCATACTTGGGAGTCTGTAAAAATAGTCGTCCCCCCCCTTTTTTTTTTTTTTTTTTTTTTTTTTTTTTTTTTTTTCCTCGTTAGTCAATGTCCCAGGCATTCTACCTCGGGTTCAGTGAACTGGGGTTTTAATTTGGAGACTTTCAACCCCTTGTCTCCTAAGAAATTTAACAACCTTATAGTTGCTTTTCTCACGTCTCTTTCTGCTGGTCCAGCTACCAGCAAGCTATTCACGCACTGAGGCAGCCTGGCTCTCTGAACAAAACCGGCTGAGCAATGCTCAAGAGCTCGACCAAACGAGCTCGGTGAGTCCACAAACCCCTGAGGCAAGGAGGCTCACCCGAGCTGCCGCCCCCAGCGGGTTCCCGGATCCCCCCACCGAAAAGTGAAACAAGCCCAGCTTTCCTCTGCCAGAGTGCAAGTCCAAAAGGCACCTCTCAAATCTACCACGCTACACCAGGTATCTGAGGGGGAGATGCCACCCAGCAAAGTGCATGGATTAGGGAACCGTGGGGAACAACGCCCCAGCTATTACTTGCTTCAGTCCCTTTCTCCCTTCTATGGGGAGAGGATATTGTTTAACCCTTAATCAGATCTTCTGGTCTTTTAATCTCTATACGAATAGGTGTCATTTCTATTCTGCCTGCCTCTCCTTTGGTATACTAGACTTTTGGATTGACCTTGTCTTTATCTTCTATGGTTAGTTTGTATAAACTACAAGCTGTGACGCCTGAAAGATCAAGCTTACCTCCAAAGCCACAATCTCTTCTTAACAAATTGTAGTCTGCCTCTTCAATTAACAAAACATTCCCTAGGCATGTCCTGGTTTGACATTTGAACTCTACATTTTTAATACCTGTGACCTTAAAGGATTCCCCTTTTGCTCCGACCACTGTCGGGGTATCTTTGCTTGTTGTACATCCACTCGGCAGTCACTGAACGGTGGTTTGTTCAGCACCCGAGTCTACAAAAAATTAAGTTCTTGCTTTAAGGGTCCGACTTTTTAGTTTTATCAAGGGCTTTCTGGACCTTAGTTTGAGAAGCCTCTGACAGTACTAGACGTCCTGAAAGATTTTCTCATCTTTCATCCTTCTCCCATGAATCAACTCCTTTTTCTTCTTGTGTGCTAAATATTTGAGATCTGCTCAAACTTTGGTGTTTGCTTCTCCTTCAAGAGAAACGGCAGAAGCGGTCGTTGTCAAGGAACGGTGCAGGTGAGGGAGCGGGGGGGTAGGAGGTGGGAATCCTCTCTGAGGCTGATTCCTCCAGAAGAGGGGGGGATAAGCGGAAAGTGCCGCTGGAACTGGCAAGGGGACAAGCTCCTCTGACGGACACCAGAGCCTGGGGTGGACCCACTGCATGGGTCCACAGCAGCCACGGCGGCAGAACTCTGCTGCTGGCTGGCCCGGCGCAGCCCGTGGGGCCGCAGCCGGGTTCAATGGAGCTGTGTCAGACAACGCAGCGGGGGCAGGGGCCGGCGGAACGGCCGCGGACATCGGGACCGGGGCCGGCGCCGGGACTGGGGCCACCACCGGGGCAGGGGCACGGGCGGGAGGCCGTGAGGGGATGCTGGTCTGCCGCCGGACCCGCAGGGGCTGGAGGGGGCGGCGGGAACACCGGGGCTACCGGCGGAGCCGCCCCCCTGGGACAAGCGGTGGAGCCTGGGCGGTGCCGTGAGAGCCGGGACAGGCGGGTCCTCGGGCTCCAGGAGCGGCGGCGCAACAGGAGCCTGGGCTTGGGGGGGCAATGCTTCCAAGGGGGCTCAACCCCTCTTTCTTGTTTGCCTTTTTCTCCTTTCCTTGGGTTTATTTCTCCTTCCGGGACAGTCTCCCCCAGTGTTCTAGTATCCAGCTTAGGGACTATCTCTCGGGATTTCAGGTATCCCTTGTTCCTTCCCACCCCCTGATTTTTCCTGGGGTTTTCTCGGGATTTTACTCTTTTTCTGTTCCATCTTAAAGAGAAAAAAAAAAAATTACTTCTTACCTGGACTTTGCGCGGAGTCCTCTAAATTTCCGAATTCGGTACCGTTTCGAATTTGTATTTAATTTCTTACCGGTATAGTAGCCCTCGCAGGGGACCGCCCTGGGGGTTTTCCTCCAGTAACAGCTCTCAAACTTCTGACTTTTACCTGGACTATAATATGTCCGAGACAAGGGGGCTTACCAGTCCTTTGACCTCGATAAAGGACGTTCCCTTCCCCCTAGTCGTCTGCGACCGATCCCCCGAATTTCTATTTATTCGGGCTTGACGTGTGGAAAAGAATTTAGGTTTTTCTTTCGCTTCCCCCGCGACCGACCTCTTCCCTCGCGGGAGAGAGGAACTGCGATCTTGGGGTCCACACTCGCTTCGTGATAATATCACGTCTCATACACACGCTCGGTCGCCCTCACTCAACCACGCAATACTTACGGTCCGTTTTCCTGCGTGGATTCTTCGTGCACGTAGATTTTTATGAGTGAATTACCCTGCCACGGCTCCGGGGATCCCACCCTGGGTCCCCCCCGAGATCCTGAGAGCTCGTTTTATTCCCTTTTCTCGATCGAGGTATCACTTTAAATTAGGTTCGTTGATACGATTGGTCCGCAGGATCCCCTGTTCGGCCAGGCCGCTAGAAAGATTAGCGGGGCGCCTCCTGACCGAAAGAGGGGTCCGCGATGCCCCAAATCGTATCACGTCGGGGTCACCAAAAAATTGGTAGGAATGAAATGGCCAATCAAAATTTATAAAGAAATGACATTTATTATGCGACCGAAATATCGGTTTCAAAAGCCACGATCGAGAAAAGCAGCTCCGAGCCCGGGGTCGGAGCTGGGTGAACACGCATAGATCTGATCTCTATCGCACCAGACCTCCCAAGTTCACACCTGCTGCTTTGGCTGGTCCCTTCTTATACAGTTTTTGGGTGAAGTCCGAATTAATTCTATTCTTCTCGTATTCATGAAGTTTTCCTGTCCTGGAGTTGGGCTGCACAAAGCCTTTCCTGGGTCTGATGAATCGTCCATCCTGGGTGATGAGTGGGTCATTTCTGCTGATGGATGGGCCATCTTGGGTTCCTGGAACAGTTATTTTTAGTTCCCAGAATGTCCGATTCCTTATCAGATGAGATGTAGATACCCGAAGGTGTTGATAAAATCGTCATAGTGCAAATGTCCCGGTGATAAGATCCACCCCCACCTAGGTCAAATCCTCACTTATTGTGAGAGAACTTCTTTTGGTGTTGTGAAATTTTTCTCTCAGCCAAGCCGGTGGGGGGGGGGGTTTGAAACTTTGTCTCTACATGGCCTGATTACATTCTACTTTTATATATAATAGCACGAATTACATACTTTATTTATAACAGTCTTAAAGATGAAGATGACCCTTTGCTCCCAGGGAAGGAGGAGGGCCTCTGTTTTTTTTGTTTCTGAACAGCTCAACCTTAAAATTGTACCCCAGAAAACTTTCAAGAGTGGACCCTCGAAAGCAGTTGCGGGAAAAGCTGCAAGTCGGGGGAAGGGACTCACATCGTAAGCAGAGAGACTCCTCTTCCTAAATGGACTGAACAATATTGGAAGTGAGTGGCTGTCTCGGTGTGATACTGTTTTCATAGCATGAGCAAAAAGAGACTTCTCTTTCTAAATGGACTGAACAAGGTTATTATGGAAGTGGTAACAGACTGAACATCTTAAGGGTTGTCTTTACATTGTCAGTGGGAGAAGGGAGGAAGGTGGGGGGAGGAGGAGAGTTCTAATGGTGGTATAATTTTTTTTCTTTTCTTCTTTTAGGTCTGTTAATAAACTTCTTTATATTCATTCAAGTTGGTGCCTGCTTTGCATTTCTCCTAATTCTTATCTCACAGAAGATAAACAGTAATGAGTATTTTAGACCAAACCACTGCACTTGGTTAATTTGTTAGTCACCTCTCTACTCCTGGGGTGGACTTGGTAAAAAAAAAAATTGAGATAAGGAACAGTTGGTTACTAAAAGATGAATGATTACTAAGAATGTAATTGGTTCTTAAAAAAAAAAAAGAAAAAAAAGAAAAAAAAGGGGGGGGGGGGGTTTAGGCAGTAGCATTGCTTGCCGCCAAACTCAATCTTGTACAAAAGGAAAATCGATAGAACATAAAGAGCCAACTGATAAGGTGAACAGCTCCAGGGCGAAAAGCAGAAGCCTACTAAAACCCTGAAGAAAAAAAAAGAAAAGCGATCCAAATGCCTGATTCACAGACTGCAACTCTTGCAAAACTTTTAAAAGCAGTCTCACTCCCTCCACTGAACAATCAACTGGAGTAAACCCCACTGAAAACCTGTGGGAAACAACAAAAGTGGTGCAACAAGCACTTCATAGAATAAAAACTAAAACTCCACTTGAATAAGTTAATGCAATTAAACTCTTGTTTCACTCAGACATATTTTTCATATTTTTTGGGGGGGAAGTTCGTTTCTTTTCTCTTTTCTAGGAATGTCAAACATCCTGACATCAAAGATAAAGAAAGCAGTTTGAGAGCAAGGAAACTGCAAGCAGCAAAATCACACCTAAATGTGACAACCATTGCTTCACTGTCACTTTGTGTTAGCCCCAAAAAAGTTTTACTTCTTTTTTAATAATCAGTCTAGTGGGCCAAATTTTCACTTTTCTTTTATGGGAATCTACCAAAACATGAAATGGAGCTGTGTGAAAACCAATGAAATGTAAAGTGTCACCATAATTGCTCGCATTGTCAGTTGGTTAATGTTTGTAATTTGTTTGTGTTTTCATTGCAAGGGACTTGGTGAAAGATCAAATAGAAGTTAAAGCATTCTATGTATTCTTGAGTTTAATATTTGTCTAACTTGTTTTGTCTTTTTACTGAAAAATGGTGTGGCTAAGGTCTTATAGATGTATAATTTGTCTCAACCAATATTATCCTGAGAGTTGGTATAAGAATTTATACACATGTGAAATCCTACAAATATGTTCTAACCTTCCCAGTTCTGCCTCAGAAGGCTTCAAAATTATTATAATCTGGCTAATTTTTTTTGGATTTTCTAATTAGTGAATTAAAGAATCTTGACAAAACACAAGCAAATGCTACATGAGAAATGATTGAATCCCCTTTCCTAAATCAAGAGGGACACAGAAAAGCCTTCTACCACCTCTCAAACTAATGTGCTGTTCAATCTCATGCCATATGTCTTAAGAGGGTATTTTAACTTTTCCTCATCCCTCCTATTTATAGCACATTCTGCAATCTCAGTTGTAGGTGCAGAATGTGATGAAGGCAATTTATACACTAAAAAAAAAAAAAGGCTACTTGAGATAAAAAAAAAAAAAACTAAATTTGAAGAGAATTAATTTCATTTTTAATCCTACCAAAAATAAAGCCACAGTTTGTAGTTTGTGTTAAGATTAAATGACAAGAGTGCTATAATCTGTCTCCTGGAAAACAAACACAGCATAGCCCTGATGTAAAGATATGTTTGCATGAGAACATTTTGTATGAAAATGTTTTGTGTGTTAGTTTTGTATCATAAAAACTAATCTTTCATAATGTATAGCATTATACATAATATACATAGTATACATAATATACAGCAGAGTAAGAATTTAATTATAACAAAAGAATTTATTATAACAAAAACTGTATAAAGAAGCTACAACCAAAGAAGCCTCCTGAAGATACCTGGCTAGGACTTTAAGCTGTAAGTTAAACCACTAAGATTAGATAAAGGGAAAACTGATTCTTTGACCAACTCAGGCCTAGGAAAAAAAAAACCAAAGCAAACAAAAAAACCCCAACCAACCGACCAAACAAACAAGACTGAAAGAAGATAAATACCCGTAGATAGTAAAATAACAAATCAAATGATCCCATTAGTATGAGATGTTGAAATTCCAGGGAGATCAAAACGGGTTCCCCCAGTAATTATTGAACTACTGGAAGGGGCACAACCAGTGTCAGTTAAACAATATACACTAAGGCATGAAGCATGAGTAGGAATAGAACCAATAATTACTAAATTTATTGATCAGAGGTTGTTGACAAAAGCCAGATGGAAGTTATTGGTTAGTTCAGGACCTAAGGGCAATAAATACAATAACAAAAACACTACATCCCATAGAAGCCAATCCTTACACTTTACTCACAAAATTACAAAGTGATTGGGTATGGTTTTTAGTTTTAGGTTTAAAAGATGCCTTCTTTTGTCTGCCATTAGCTGAAAGCAGTCAGGAAATTTTTACCTTTGAATGGGAAAACCCCAAAAGAAGGAGAAAGAGTCAGCTCACATGGACTGTATTGCCACAAGGATTCAAAAATAGCCCCACGATATCTGGAGGTCAATTGTCCCAAGAACTGGAAGCCTGGACACCACCACTTGGGGAAGGTACATTTCTGCAGTACATTGATGATCTACTGATAGCAACAAGGACCCATGAAGACTGCAAGAACTGGACTGTAAGTCTTTTAAATTTTCTGGGACTAAGTGGATATAGAGTCTCTCCTGTAAAGGCTCAGCTAGTCCTCCAGAAAGTTACATATCTGGGGGATGAACTGGCAGGAGGGGAAAGAGCCTTGGGAGACAACAGCAAGGAGGCAATTTGTCAAATGCCCCAGCCAACTCCAACCAAAGAACTGAGAACTTTTCTGGGAATAACAGGATGGTGTAGATTATGGATCTACAACTGTGGACTAATTGTGAAACCTTTATATCAACTCCTAAAAGAGCCTGGGGGAACTCACCTATGCTGGACACCAGAGACTAATAATGCATTTGTAACTCTGAAACGTGAGTTGATGCAAGCTCCAGCACTGGGCATACCAGATGTCACTAAACCTTTTCTGTTGTTCTCACATGAGAGACAAGGACTGGCGCTGGGACTTTTGGCACAGAAGCTGGGACCATACAAAAGGCTAGTGGCTTATTTCTCCAAGCAGCTGGATGTGGTCAGCCAAGGATGGCCCCCCTGCCTGTGTGCAGTGGCAGCTGGGACCCTGAACATAGAAGAAGCTCGCAAGTTCACACTGGGCCAGCAGAGAACTGTTTTTGTCTCTCACACAGTGTCAGCAGTGCTCACACAGAAAGGAAATCACTGGTTAACCCCATCTCGCTTTCTCAAACGCCAGGCTGTCCTAGCAGAATCGAGGATGTGAGTACCCAGGTAACTAACATTTTAAACCCAGCAGCTTACCTCCAGGACAAGGCTACTGAGGAGCCTGTACAGCATGACTGCATTGAAACCATGGAGGCAGTTTACTCCAGCCGCCCAGACCTAAAGGACTCTCCTCTAGAAAATGCAGACAGCTGCTTCACTGATGGGAGCAGTTATATCAAGAATGGTGAGCAGCTCGCTGGGTATACAATTACAACCACAGACACTGTCATTGAGGCAAAACCGCTACCTGTGGGGACATCAGCTCAAAAGGCTGAAATAACAGCCCTAACTGGAGCCTTGGCATTGGCCAAAGGAAAACCTATCAACATTTGGACTGATTCAAGGTATGCTTTTGGGGTGGTACACGCTCACGGGGCTATCTGGAAAGAAAGAGGTTCATTAACCTCACAGAAGAAAGAAATCAAGCATGCTACTGAAATTGTACAGTTACTGGAAGCAGTGGTAAAACCTTCAAAAGTGGCTATAATGCATTGTAAGGGACACTCCCAAGGTAACACCATCCCTGAACTGGGAAATGCTATGGCAGACAAAACAGCAAAGGCAGTAGCCAGTGGGGTTCAGATCCAAGCCCTAACTCTAATTCCTTCTAGCATCCTTATGGATGGAAAAAAACCCCCACCCTCCGACACTGATGATTTAAATTGGATACGAGAAGACGAGAAACAAATAAGCACAGATGGGTGGGCTAGGATAAAGGGTCTCATAGTCATACCCAGAAAACTATTAAAATTATTTATCCAAAGCGAACATTGCATCAGATCACCTTAGATGACACTTCTTGAAGGTTTAAAGAGGTGTGGGACAAACTTACAGCATGGTTACCCAACTTATCCTGGCTTAAACAATTGTTTGTAATAGCTATTTGTGTTATTGCATTGATACTTATTGTTTGTATTAGTAGTTACTGTTGTATGATATTATGTACTTGGAATTGCGATGCTTATGCCCAATGGCACAAGCACAAACTTAGAAATAAGATAGAGAAGGGTACTTACTTTAAAGACATGCAAGATTTTTAAAGAATTATAAATAACCAAAGAAAAGGGGGGATTGAGGAAAGGGCAGTCAATAACTCATGTAAGCACAAGTTAACTGTTGGGAGACAGCAAATGTTAGTTCAGACAGAAGATGTTAATTACAAAACCTAAGAAGCCAAATTCACCCTAATCTTGTCAAGATAGAGGGGACAAGGACCATCTCAGAGAATGCTGAATCATTCCTTAAAGGACTACGCATGCCCAGGGAGAAAGGTGAAAAGTTCACTGCGAGGATGAGTACTGGCCTTCATCAGAAAGACCCCCGAGGAAGAAGAAGGAGCCTTCCTCAGTGTGACCACCAGGACACACAGTGCATGCGTGGCCCGTATGCTAATGATATTAATGACTTCAGAGAAATAATTTGTATAACCACACCTGTCCCAAGGAATGTGATGAATATTCATAATTTAACCCTTAATACTGTGTTGTAGAGAGCACCAGGTGTGTTTGGAGGAGCGATCCCCACACACCTGGCGTGCCGAATAAAGCAAATACCCGCTTCTCTGACTCTGTCTCTGAAGTGTCTCCTGGCCTGGTTGTGGCATGATTCAACATCAAACGAGTCATAGTACTTCTAAAGCAGTTAGTGGTGATTTCAGTCCTAAGGAAAATGTTGTTTCCTTGTAAACAGATTTATAAGACTGTGCATGCAAAATGCTTCTATGTTTAGATTATGGGTAAGATAATATCAGAACCATGCTGTCTGTGTGAACCACACAGTTTCCAGACAGAGTGGAAGAAGGCGTGTTTGGAAATCAAACACTCCACAAGGCAGGTTGGAACACCCTGAGTTTGCTGCAGTTGTGATAAGACCTCCCCAGATGGACACATGCCTGTGCTGGGCTCGCACAACAAAGAGCACTAATCCAAACCTTTCCAAAGAGACAGAGAGCTCTAACTGTAACAGAGAAAATTGTCGAAATTGATCGTGATGAGGGTGTGGGTTCGGTCGGGCCCGGCTGGAGATGGACGGATGGAGACGAGAGATCTCTATAAGCAGGTCTTTGGAGCATGCAGTTTATTGCAGAGGGCGTGGGTACAGAGGCACTGGTTAGAGCTGCCAGCTGCAGCTCCAAGCAGGCCCAAGGTGTAAGAGAGGGAGAGAGAGTGAGCGAGAGAGCTAGAGCAAGAGAGTTACTAAGAGCGTTACTAAGAGGAGAAGAGCATTACTAAGAGAGTTACTAAGAGGAGAAGAGCATTACTAAGAGCGTTGCTAAGAGAGCGAGGTCCTTGTTACAATACAATAAATCATCTTCTGTAGTGAATATTCTAATTCTCACTAGCCAATCTAATACAAGGTACAAATCCTATAGCATTTACATACAGCCTATAAGAGTTCTTACATTACCATGGAGTGTTACATTTTAACTTCTAAAAACTACTCCTTGGACCCCTTCTGCTGAGGTAGTAGGGTCTGCTCTGACCCTTGGACCTGTCTGCAAGCAGAGGGTATTGTTCAATCAAGAGGGGATTACCTTCAGCCGGCTATACCATTGTTTTCCAGTTGTTCAGTAACTAAGACTCTATATCTCAAAGATGGCCTTCATTTCGATGTCGCTTATAGTTTTCATATTCCCAAAATCTTTTGTTAGGCAATCATATTTATAAGGCTTTCCTGTTTCATCTTCCCCAACAGAAAATAACTGAATAAACACCATAGATGGACTCTCTGGCATACACGCTATCAGTCAGAAAACAAAAAGCAGCACACTCCAGTCTAAACAGGGGTTTGGAATAACTCTTAGTTCAAGGTTTTGATGCTAATAAATAAAACTGATTTAAAGGAATTAAACTATCCAGAATGACAGTGATTTCAGGTTAGAACTTTGAAAACCGTTGTGTTGATTTCAGACCAGAGGAAGAGAAAACTCCACCATTCATCCTTTTTCCCCCAGCTCTTTCAAATGATAATGTTTTTGTCTTTTTCCTTATTCTTTCACGGTCAGACAAAGATTTACTACAAAAAACATCCATTTATCCAAGCAAGCATGTTCCCTTTTCCAGTACTTAGGTGAGGATGGTTATTGCTCTCCACGGGGTTCATAACTAGAATCAGACTGGCCATGTGGCAGAAAGCTGGGCCTGTGTGAGAGCCCAGCAAGCACAGACTCCTGCTTTTCATGCTAAGATGGCTCATGCTCCTCCTTTCTCAGAGCATTTTCACCTCTTTCTCCTTGTAATGGTATATCCTATTGTTTGTCCAGCACAAATACAGTTAAGATCTAAATCTCAGAATGAAACAATCAGCCTTGCATTCTAGTTTGCCTAAACAGACACATTTGATTGCAATTTCCATCATTTGCTGTGCTGCCTGAACAAAAAAAATTGCATTCTGTCATCAAAATAATTTTGTCCAATAACTTTGTCTACTTCTTAAACAATGCCATTGCTTTGACCTTAACAGGGGTAATTTTGTGTGTTGGCTTCACAGAAGCACACAGTCCTCAGCTGGTGCCAGGGAGTGCTGAGTGTGCCTCAGCACTCAGCACTCTGAATGTCTGGAGTTTGATTGCTGGAGTGCAGCAAACATCCCCAAGGCCCGTATCTGTTCCCATAAACAGCAGGAGCTCAGAGGAGATGGCTTGTGCTCCTTTTCACCTGCTGCTTATCTCCACACACTGAAATACCTGAGAATCATGGCTGTAATTGTCGGCAGACAAGGAGCTGTTATTTGGCCGAGTCAGGAGTGACTGTAATACCATGTCTTGGGGTGACCTTACGATGTGTATCCCATATCGCTGCCTATGCCCAGAAATTAATTCCTGTGCCTTTCTATGCCTCTAAACTGAGCCTGAGAGGGGGAAGGAAAAAACTGAGCAAAACTTTCTCAAAGCATTTTGCAGCTTGTTCAAGGTCACACACAGATAGCAATTGGTTTTCCCCACTGCGGCAGGGGAGGGAAGAAGCACCCGGCTTGCTGCGCCCAGAACAGTTTTTTTTGGCCAGTGGTTCAGCTGCTTTATTCTCCAGAGAGAGACTGAGAGTTGAATTTTTCCTTCCCTGGAATTTCGGATTTCCTCCCTTTTCTACTGGACTGCTTGATTGCTGTAACATCAGAGCACATCAGGACGACTTTCCATTGGGCATGGAGGGCCTGGCCCTGGGCCAAGCCCCAGCTCCGAGGAGACCAAAGGGAGGACTAGAACACTTTCCCAGGTTTTTCCTCCACAGCGAAAGATTTTATCATTTAGCATTATTTTCCTTTCCCACGTGTTTGTTAAATAGTTTCATCTTCTTCACACTCCTTTGAGGAAAATTTATTTTTTCCCGAACCTGGTGGGGGAGGGGTGGTTGTACCTTCTCTCAGAGGATGTATTTCTAAATTTGGCCAAACCAGTACATATCATAAACAGAAGTGATGTTTCCAGGAAAGTAAGGTACCAGTTTTTTTGCTTAAGAGTAAGGGATAGATTCTCCCCACACTAAAATGTCCTTCTTTCTTATTTATTCAGGTGAGAATTGAATCTTGTTACCTAGAATGTATGTTTTCCTTTACATTTCAAAAGAAATCTAAACTGTCTTGTGTCAAAGGAGAGACATTATGGAAACAGGATTCTCCACCTACTTTGGATTTGGTTTGGTGGGGGGGAGGTTGATGTTTGGGGTTTTTTTGTTGTTGTTAGTTTAGTTTAGTTTAGTTTAGTTTAGTTTAGTTTAGTTTAGCTTAGTTTAGTTTTGGGTTGGCTTGGGGATTTTTGTGGAGATTTTTTGTTTGGTTGGTTAGTTTGTTTTGGTTTGGTTTGCCTGTTTATGGTTTTAGCCTGAGACCTACAGTATACAGAAAGGTAAAATCCCTGGCAGGTGCATACCTGGAAAGCAGTTGGATGCATAAGCAGGCAGACTTTTATTCCTAGCTTTAAGAGAATAAACCCTGCTTTGTTTCTTCATTTCTTCACTTGGTCCTTTTGCAAATATTTGCATTTTCTTTATCCTAAATACTGACAATGGATGCTTTAATTTCTTTCTTTTCTTTTCTTTTGGCTTAGGTCTAGAATGTCTTCAAGTTCCTCTGGTAAGAAGACATTCTTTACTGAAGGACACAGCAAACATATGAGGTGAGTTTTGAGTCTGGGATGTCCAGGTCCCCAGTACTTCCCTTGACATGAGCTGCAAGATGCAGGTGGCCAAGTTGATACTCCTGGACAAGAAGAGGGAGATATTTCTTCCATTGCTTGGCAAGAAGCTTTTCCAGCAAGCAGAAGGATGCCGGAGGGCACCTGAACCCCAGGAGCCCTGCAGAATTTGTCTGCCTCTCTCAGCTTGTGTGTCACTGATAAACACACAGGCTCACAGCCACACATCTGGATGAGGAGGAGTCCATACCATGTAAAGTCCAACAGCAGTATTCCAAAATCACTTCTGAGCTACCTTAGCCAGTGACTAAACTACCTGTGACAGCAGCCAGAACGAGATGCAATTATTACTGAAAACTCCCCTTAATCCCAGTTTTGTTCCTTTGCCACAGCCCTCACCAGAGCATTTCACCATGACCTTTAGTCCTCCTGGAGCTACTCAGGTAACAAATGCCATTTCCCCTCGGCACAGTCACAGCCAGCCTGAACGGGCACAGACGATGAGAATTTCTTCCACCTGAGGTAGCTGCGCTCTTAAACGTCCCTGGGGCGCTTCCACTAGCTCAGCTCACTTGAGGGAGGAGAACCATCCTGGCAGACGTGAGCAGCATGTCCAGGAGACAGGCTGACCCAAACCAGGGCATCACAGCTTCAGGTTTAACAAGACTTGTGCAGACATCACACAAAACAGTTCATGCAGATATTCAGTGGAGGCTGCAGAATGTGCAGAGAGATTTTAGTCGGGGGGAGCAGCACTAGAACAACCTGAGATGGTGTTTGCAGACAAACAAACCCAAGGGAGCAAACAGAAAGAGGCAGAAGCTGCTTGTGAAGTTCAGTGAAGAAGCATTTCAGACCAAGTTCATCCTAAAACTGAGGTGCAGTTTCAGGGCAGTTACCATGAATTTTTTGCTTTGTGGTTCTGGTTTTTGTATAAAAGACTTTATGTTCTCTCTTCTTACCCTCTAAAGTCCAGGGACTAAGGTGGCCCCCTAAGTGTTGGTTTCAAAACCTGTGTTTTGAATTCACTGGACTCAAAAGCGTGGATGCTCTGTACCTGCTGTTGCAGTAAGATTCCCTTTGCCTGATGGGATTCTACCTCCTAGGCAAATATTTTTAGTTATGTCAAACTTGGGGTCTAGGTGTTCCCATATTGGGTTAAAACCACATCTGTAAGGAGGAAGAAGAAAGTGATGAAGATTCTCTTCCCCATTCTGTAGCCAAGGAACCCAAGAAACACATGCTAAATTCAATGACTTATTACTTGTTTCCCAGGAATCGTTTGCCAGGAATTTCTCACTTCTATCAGCAATCTAAGTCCAAATCCAGACTCCAGGTAAATTGGTCAGAAAAACAGACATTTATTTCTTCACCTTCTACTCTTCATGGTGCTGTGGTTAGACCAAGTAACCTACAACACTGGCAGGAACAGCCTTTGCCACAAGTACGGTATAGAAGTAAACAGCAAAGGATGGGTTCAGGACCAGCAGTTAGTTCCCAGAAGATCAGGAACAGCTTGGGTGCTGCATGCCCACCATGTCCGCATCACCTTAAGGGACATTGCTATCGCAGGTGTTGGAGGAAAAACTGTCTGAGCACCTGAGATGGAAAGGTGAAGGCAGTGACACAGCTTTGGGCCAATCAGAAAGTGAAAATTGTGTCTTCCTACGCTGCAAGGAGATCCTACATGCTAGCAGAAGAGCACAAGGGACAGTTTCACCTGAAACAGACACTAATGTATTGCAGATATACTGAAAATATTAATAATTTCTAACAGCTTCTCAAAAATAAGTCAGTATAGAGTGTTTTGATGTTGCCCTGTTGCACATAATACCAGGAGACTAGTGAAAAAATGTATTTACATAAGGCATATTTCGCTTTCAGAACTGACTACTCTTTAACTTGGAACTGGTAAGTATTCACCAGTAGGAAAACCACGAAAACTGCATTTTCAAAGTGGTAAAAATTGTGATTCAAAAGCTACAGTGCCATGTAGGGAAAAAGGAAAGACACGGAACAGCAATAATACTTAAAGTGATCAGGCCTGCACCCTGAGTTATGTTCTCTACAAATTATTTTTACAGGGGCAAGGAGTAATTTTTAGAAAAAAATCTTAATCTAAAATCATATACCACAGTTTTAAGGATTTTTCTTTCCTAAAACTTAATAACCTTTTCTGTTGTAAATTTTTAAGCCAATTTTTGGCCCAAACACTGAAATGTAATACCCATGATTTGCCTTGTGGTGTCTGTAACCGACATTAAATTCTACCAGTAGGGTAGAAAATTGGGGAAGAGTCATGCTGCCAGACACAAGATAAGCACACTTCTTCTCAAGTTTCAGCATCCTCAAAACACAGCTAAGGGTAACTTCTCATTCTTAGCCACAGAGTACTGTGGAAAAGTCAATGCAACCATAACCATACTACAGGGGTGACTAAACTTTCCAATGGACAATCCGCTCTTCAGCCACCTGCTTCCTCATCTCCAGTAGGGCACAGGTCCAGTGATCGTGTGTTTCTCATAACTCACAGAGATTACAGAGGAGATCTTCAAAGAGGCTTTTCTGGATGAAGCAGCACATAGACAAATGTGTGGGAAATAAGGGCCACGAAACATGGGGAAAGATGTCCCTTCTCTTCTGAGCTCCTGTCTTCTCCTTTTTGCCTATTCCTTAGAAATGTTGTTGCAATTCAGTCGCTGGGATAATTTTTACAAGAGTTGTTACACTGCGTTTAAAGAAAGACAAACCCCATCCCACCGAGGTGGATCATTCATAATTCAGGTACCGTTTAAAGATATTTAAGAGGAATTGGGAAGAGATTTTCTAGCTAGTGGGTTTCAATTTTTCTGAGAAAGCCAGCACACAGAGGAAGAGATGACAGCACACAGAGGAAGAGATGACAGGGCATCTTTAAACCACTCAGTGCAAAAGACTATTCCAGAATGTGATGAGACCAACTCTCCTTGGGTCAGCATGTCACCCACAGAGCAGGGACTGAAGTGACAGGGCAGGGCTCCTCACAAAGGGACCTGGAAGGAGGGCAAGAGAAGGCAGTGTTAGCTGGAACTCAAGACAAAGCTGGATGTAAGGAGAGCATCTGCTCTGTGTGTGGGATGAGCTTATGCCATAGCACCAAACATACTCACATGAGCCCTCAGGGTTAAACGATGCAAAGACATTAAAAAAAAAAAAGGCAGAAATTTAAAAAGAGGGGGAAAATAAGTCTGTTTTTCCCCAGCTATGACTGAAAAGTGTTTCCAGTTCAAGAGTCAAGAGAGAATTTAAAATAGAAAGAACAAGTGACACTAAGCACAGATCTTTGCAAGATCTCCCTTTTCAGTCTCCATTGAAAAGACTTGGCTACAGGAGGGATTTTGCATTGGAACTCGCCCCAAAATGGGGAAAATAAAGAAGAGAAGAGGTGATTCCTGAGGAAAGAAAAAGGCAAAACATCTTGCTGAAGACACCAGCGTGAGTTCACTACAACTGTAGGCCATTAAGCCCTTGGGGAAAGCAACATCCTTCCACGGGGCAGGATTTTAACTTTGATGGCAACGCTGACAAAATTGCTGCCCCTTCCTGTTGCCGCTTCTGATTCCAAAGAATGAGAAATGTGCCAAATCTGCTGAAGACAGGCAGAGACAGTGAGAAAGAACCAGCCAGCTGGCTGGAAAAGAGGCAAAAAGAATGTCCTCAAGTCTCTCCTGGTCATCATTTCCCCTTGTCCCATTTGACCCGTGTGCTTTGAAGTGGAGAACTCTGTTTGCAACCCCAACCTAAACAGTGAAGCTACTCAGTCGAAGACCTTTTTCCTCCCTTCAGCTATGCTGAACACAGAGCGGTTTTGCTTTCCCTGGACAAAGAGGAACCCGAGTTTCCCACGGGACTCCTCCGTTTGGACCCCTCTCCGAAAGTTCCTCTCTGCGCATGCCTCGGTGGTTTGGGGTTGTGCTGCACGCCAAGGCCAGAAGGCCGATGCCACGCAGAGAAAGAAAGGGTTTGCCCCGCTCCGGTCCGTGCCGCGCCCGGGCAGCGCCCCGGGAGCCGCCCCGCCCGCGCTGTGCCCGCAGCCCCGGCTTTGTGCCGCTCGTTCCCGCGCGGGGCCGAGCGCAGCGCCCCCCTCAGGCCGCGCGCCGCCGGTGCAGCCGCGGCCGTTGCGCTGCGGCCGTTGCGGCGCCAGTGGGCGACAGGCGCGATGGCCGAGCTGCCGCTGCCCGCCGGGCTCGACGCCCGCACCTTCCCCGCCAAGCTGTGGCGCCTGGCGAACAGCCCCCGCGTCCGCTCCGTGCGCTGGGACAGCCAGGGCCAGGGGCTGCTCATCGACCGCGCCCTCTTTGAGCAGGAGCTGCTCAGCCCGGCCGGCCCCCACGGGGCGGGCCGAGAGGGGGCGGCCATGTCCCCGGACGCCTTCAAAGCCACGCGGTTCCGCAGCTTCCTTTGCCAGCTGAGCCGCTACGGCTTCCATGAGGCGGCGGGCCGCGTTGGCGCGGCTGTGCCGGGCGATGCCGGGGCCATGGTCCACTTCAGGAACCCCAGCTTTCGCCGCGACCGCCCCCACCTCCTCCTCTGCATCAGGCGCTGCACCAGAGCCAAGAGGCAGCGACCTGCGGCCGGGCGGGAGGAGCGCAGGCGCCCGCGCAGCCGCTTCCAGGAGCCCCGCAGGGCCGGTGAGACGGGGTGGGAGCTGCGGGCACGGAGGCTGGCGTGGGCTTTGGCCGCGGGCCCTGCCCGTGCTGGGGCCGCTCAGCGCGGCTGCCCCGGGCGGCACAGGGGCTGTCCTTGGGCAAGGCAGCTGTGCCGGCAGGGCCCGGGAGCGGTGCCGGCTGTGCCGCGCTGCCGGGGCTGCGGGACGGTCCCGCCGGGGCTGCGCTCACAGCAAACACCCTGGCCCGCTGGGCCTGCAGCTGGCGCAGCCCTGCGCCGTGGCTGGCGCTGCTCCTTGCCCGGCCCTGGGATGCCTGGGGAGCTCTCCGTAAGTGCGTGTGAGTGCCGAGGGCTCGGTCGCGGTCAGGCCCAGCTGGAGGGAGCCTCCTGTCCCTTTGGAGCAGAGGGGAAAGACCTGGCAGTTGGCTTTGTGGCAGTTGCCTCCTGCCAGGGAATTGCAGCGGGACAGTTTTCCCAGACGGTTGAACGAGCAGGGGAGCGCTAAATTGACAAGGAATTGGTGTTCGCAAAGGCCCAGAACATGTGGGGATTTTTTTCATTGTCACCCTGCTTGGGACGATAGGAGCTTTTGTCTTCCCTGATAGAAGTACAGTTGCTGCCAAGGAAAACATACCTGAGGACCAATAGTGACGCAGGCTTCCCTTTGCTTCCTTTCTTCTTCCCTCACTGCTTCACAGCTCCCTCGCGCCAGAACCTCGCTGCTGCCTCACCTGAGGGTTCAGAGCTGCCTCCAGGCCCTTCCAGGCGAAGTGCAGGTGCTCAGGAGTCTGGGGCTTCCCCAGCACCTCCCAAGAAAGTGTCTGCAACCTCCAGACTTCCAGGGGCTTCATCAGAGGAACCATCAATCGCCCTCATTCGCAAATTTCATCTGCGTAAGCTCACCATTCCGCTGGTTCGCGTGGACCTGAAACGCCGCCCTGAGCTCATGGTTCGCCTGGTTTGCATCGACCATCAAGCCACTTCCAGGGCCCTTCGCGAGAGCAGCAGCTGCACGTCCTCAGAGCAGCACACTCCAGCCCGCAGCCCATCAGGTAGGGAAAGAGTTTCTACCCTTGCTTTTCAGACAGGTCCTGGAAAGCGACCGTTTGAAGTATTTTCCCGCAGTGCTCTGCCATGGGTAGATCTCAGGTGAGAAGCAGGTAGAAAGTGTCAAGT
Source organism: Aphelocoma coerulescens (assembly GCF_041296385.1). NCBI lineage: Eukaryota > Metazoa > Chordata > Aves > Passeriformes > Corvidae > Aphelocoma > Aphelocoma coerulescens. The sequence goes on along the minus strand of NW_027184086.1, from coordinate 232,366 downwards.
CGCCTAGCAAGAGGGACCTTGAATGCAAAAGAATGCTCTGTCTGCTTTTCCTGTCCTTCCTCCGCATATGGAGCCTCTCCTGGGCATTTTCCAGACAGCCTCTGTGCTGAGGTGCAAGGGCGAGGCGAAAAGCATTGCCTGGCAAGTGGTCAGTGTTGGGTGAACTCCCCTCTTTCATTGATTGAAGCCAAACTAGGATGGTGATAGGATATTGCAGAGCTTACAGATTGTCTCTCTCCTGCAAAGAATGCTGTTAAATTTCAGTGAGCTCTGTGTGCCCCAGAACAGTTGCAGCTGCAGAATACGGCCTCACGCACAAGGTTGTTTTTAGAATAAAGTCACAGTTTAATTTCGGTGTGTGTTTCTGAAGATTTCAGCTCCCTGAGTGCATCCACTTGCTGTGGTCCAGCATGATGAGAAACTTAAGCAGCCCAATCCAAAAGCTCCTGGGGAGATAGGATTTGTGGTTATACCTTGTGATTATAAAGTTTTGTGTCCCTTTGGAGCAGAGGGGAAAGGACCTGGCAGTTGGGTTTGTGGCAGTTGCCTCCTGCCAGGGGATTGCAGCGACACAGTTTTTTCAGTGGTTGAATGAATAGGGGAGAGCTAAATAGAATTGGTTGTTCCAAAGGCCCAGAACACGTGGGGATGTTTTCCTTTGTCACCCTGCTTGGGAGGATGGGAGCTTTTGCCTTTCCTGATAGAAGTACAGTTGCTGCCAAGGGAAACGCACCCAAAGACCAGTTATGACCCAGCCTTCCCTTTGCTTCCTTTCTTCTTCCCTCACTGCTCCACAGCTCCCTCGTGCCAGAACCTCGCTGCTGCCTCACCTGTGGTTTCAGAGCTGCCTCCAGGCCCTTCCAGTACAAGTGCCGGTGCTCAGGAGCGTGAGGCTTCCCCAGCACCTCCCAAGAAAGTGTTTGTCACCTCTGAACTTCTTGGGGTGTCATCAGAGGAGCCAGGCAAGCGCCAAGTTCAACGCCAGCCTGAGCTCATCATTCCACCGGTTCCTGGAGACCATCAGGGCACTTCTGTGGCTCTTCTGGAGAGCAGCAGCTGCACTTCAGAGCAGCACACCCCAGCCTACAGCCCATCAGGTAGGGAAAGAGTTTCTACCCTTGCTTTTCAGAAAGCTCATGGAAAGCGACCGTTTGAAGTGTTTTTGCACAGGGCTCTGTCATGTGTACATCTCAAGTGTGAATGCGGTAGAAAGTGTCAGGTGTGCTAGGAAGCGGGACTGTGAAAACAAAACCAATCTCTGTCTGCTTTTCCTGACCTTGCTGCAGATTTGGAGGGTGTTCTGGGCATTTTCCAGACAGCCTCTCTGTAGGGGTGAAAAATTTGTCCACAACTGCTCAGTGTCAGGTGAACTTCCATCTTTCTTGGAATGAAGCCCAACTAGGATGGTGATAGGATATTGCAGAGCTTACAGATTGTCTCTCCTGCAAAGAAGGCTATTAAATTTCAGTGGGCTCTGTGTGTCCCCAGAACTGCTGCAGCTGCAGAATACGGCCTCACCCCCAAGGCTGCTTTTTACGATACAATCAAAGCTGAATTTTAGCACGTGTGTCTGCAGATCTGGGCTCTTCCTGGGTGAATCCACTTTCTGTGGTCGGTTGTGATGAGAAACTCAGAAGCAGCCAAATGCAAAAGCTGCTGGGGAGATAGAAAAGACTGGGATTATAAAGTGTTAGTGTGTGTGTGTGTGTAGATCAATTTTACAGTCCATCCTTTAATATACACACTCAACAATTAGATGAAATACTTTTTAAGAGGAAGAAATCAGTGTTCCAGTCCCCTGGGAAGTTGGAATACATTTCTGGAATTGAGTTTGCTGTGTGCTTCCTGTGATGTTTGCTGCAAGGCAGCAGTAGAGCTCTGCATCCCAAAGCCACATTCTGGAGCCTGACCAATGTGTTTGGATTCCTGCAGCCACACCAGGCCATCCAGCCCCCAGTGCTCCAGCTGGCTGTGCTGGCTGGGCAGCATGGACAGCCTCCAGCTGGGCATGGAATAGTCCTGGGGAAGAGGAATTGCCACCGCTGGATCTGGACCTTGTGCTTGAGACGCTGGAGGAGATGCTTTCGTCCTCCCTGCCTGAGAGGTCTCCCTTGGCTCAGGTAACTCCATTGGACAGGGATGAAAGGGGCTGGACTGAGAGCTGTGAATGTTGTTGCATGGCTGAGAAGGAAAGGCTTCTTGAGCTCAGCTGTGAATGGACAGGGGAGGATTTGCTTGGCAAAGCAAGATCTCCAAAAGAAGAGGGAATGAGAAGGGGGATAGCCCTTAGTGAGGATGAGAGGTGTTGGCCAAGTTTGAGTGCTCCTTTTGCTGGGAAGAATTCCTGGTGCAGGGGCATTTGTGGTGAGGAAGTGGAAGCTTTGAAGGTTCTAAGAGGCTTTGTGTGATGGGACAGAAGAGAAGAGTGTGGGGAGAATTGCCACTGAAGGCAAAGGGTCCCGTGCAGGGAGGGGCATGCAAGAGGTGCCTCCCTGACAGCAGCAGCAGCAGTGGGCTCTGCCTGTTTTGGGTGGGAAGGCCAAGGCAAAGCAAGGGCTGGGCTGCAGCTGCTGCTGCTGCTGTGTGAGCCGTGCCGAGCGTGCAGGCGCTGCCAGAGCCGTGCTTGGGGATGGGCTGGAGCTGCAGCTTTCTGCTCCTCTCAGTAACCTGGTGCCTCCTGTCCTGCTTCTGTCTGGGAAATCCTCAGCTGGGCAAGCTTGCCAGTCTTGCTCTCCGTGTTCCAGAGCTCAAGCACCTTCCTCTTGGGCATCTCTGTGGGAAGAGATGTGTGCTCCCATGCAGTCCCTGTAAAGCTGCTGCCTGGATGAGCCTGTTCTGCTCAGGGCTTTGGAGGGAGGAGCACATCCCTGTGCCAGGAGCTGGCAGGACTCCTTTCTCAGTGCCCACTCCATGTGTTCATTGTCACTCCTCACGTTCAACGTTGTCAGCTGGGACAGCTTTTGGGCTGTGTTTGAGAAGTCAATCTTCTGGACTGTTGAAGGCCTTTTGTCTTCTGTAATCTCACCCACAGCAGTTTTCAAAAGCATTTTCTTCCTTAAGAGAAGGAAATGTTGCAGGCTCTGAGCTATGGTGTCCCTGCAGAAAATAGTGAGTGATCTTTGGGTTTCTTTCTTTCTGGTTTTCTTTTCAGGACAATTCAGGAGGGGAGGCTGTGAGGAAGGCTGCAGCAGAGGGAGCTTTGACTGGCACCGAGAGCTGCAGGAACAGTTCCCTGGAACCCGAGGAGCCTGGTAAGGAGAGAGCCCACACTGCTTTAGAGAGCTCTGAGGTGGCTGCTCTGAGCCTGCCTCTGGCAGGAAGGGAGATGAGAAGAGTTGAGTTCTTGTCTGCAGGGTTGGTGCTTCCTGGTGCCTTTAGGTCAAATCCTGCCCTGGCACAGCTTCCCCGAGCCCTGCCCTCCACGCTTCTCCAGAGGCACTGACACCGAGTGCTGTGCTGTGGCCAGAGAGCAGTGAATAAACCCAGCCTGTGGGAGTTGTGTCACCAACCTGGCTGTCCCAATTCTGTCCTGAAGTCCATGGATGAGTTTGCTGCAGGGTGACAGTGCTCTGGAGGCAACACTGAGGGACTCTTGAATCAAGAGAGCAAAGCCCCAGCAAGAAGTCAGTGTAGAAGTCTGAGCTTTTTGTCTCAGAGCATTAAATCAATGTAGTACCAGTCTGCTGATAGCTCTAGTGAGACACATTAAAAATACAAGCAGCAGAGGCCAAACAAATAATAAATCACAAGGATTTATGATTTGGAAAGGAAAAACTTGAATTACCCCAGATTAGCGAGAAGTAATAGGAGAGAGGGAGCACCTTGGATCTGCATGCTTGAGCAAAGCTGGTGCTGCCTGCAGGCCTCGTGGGGAGCTCTTTCCCTCCCAGCTCTTCCTGCCAGAGCTGATGGTTGTGTTGGAGGAGCTGTTGCTCACTGCAGAGGGCACTTTGTAGATGGCAGGGAACGGTGCTGGTTCGTAACTCAGCTCACAGCACCCGTCAGCTTCAGCCATTTCAGTGAGGACTGAGGTGTCTCTGTCAGCACAGAGAAAGAGCAAGGCTGGGCTTCTGTGTGGGAGCTGGGACTGTCTGTGCTTCAAGCTCTCGTGGGTGCCATTTGCACTGCGAGTGCTGAGGCTTTACTGGGATACTTCAAACCTTTGGAGGTTTTGAAAACTTGGAATGCTCCCTGCTCTTTAAAGAGCAGGCCTGAAATTCCCAAGTGAGAGTCTGCCTTTCGGGCCATCTTTTGCAGTCTTTGATAGAAGGACAATTACTTCCAAAGGGAAAGATGCATGGAGACCAATATTGACTCAGTGTTCCCTTTGCTTCCCAGATATCCATCTGATCTACCTCTCCAGGAGGGCTGCCTTGCGTGGGGAGAAGAGACCGAGGGAGAGCCTGTGACCATCTGACAGGTGCAATCCCTCTGTTTATAGATAGCTTTATAGATTTCCATAGTTAGATTAATATATAATGTAGTTACATTTTTAGATTTACAGAGCTGTGCATATATGTGCTTATATTTATAGATCTGTATAGTTAAATTTGTATCTGTAGTTATTTAGATGATAAAATTATATTTATGTCGATGTATTTACATTTTTAGATGTGCATATCTACATTTATATACGTGTAGAGTAATCTACATACATATATAGAGTTTTATTTATAAATGTGCATAGTTATTTAGCTAGAGGTAAATGGATGTTTAGATCCATAGATTGATGTTTATATAGGCCTAGACCTGCATTTTAAGCTTTTTCCTGCCTCGGCTGCCTTTTTCATCTCGTCTTTCCCCCTCTGTCCCCTCTTCCGGTGCTGGGTCCGAGCTGGCGGCCGGGCCGGGCGGAGCAGCAGCTGCAGCCCCGGTGTCCCTGGAGCGGTGGGAGCTGCCGGCGGCCGCAGGCACTGTGCCCTGAGGAGCTGCTGGAGGGCGGTGAGCCAGAGGGGCTGGGGAGAGGTGACACTGAAGGGACGGTGACGTTGAGGTGCTGGTGGGGCTGAGGGGTGTGGGGGAGCAGAGGGCAGTGGTGGCACTGAGGTGAAAGGGAAGTGGCACAGGCTGAGGGGGGTGCCAGGTCTAAGGGGATGGGATGGGTCAGAAGGGACTGAGAGGCTGGAGAGGACTGTGAGGGGCTGAAGGAACTGGGAGGGGACTGGGGGTTGGCTGAGGGCATGGCAGGGCTGAGGGGATGGAGGGGGCCAGCAGGGAGCACAGAGGGGTCTGGGCCTGTGGCTCTGCCAGGCTGTGGAACCAATTCCAGAGCCTCCACTTTTGCCACAGCTGCCCTGAAGTCGTTGAGAAGAGCCGGAGAGTGACGGGAGCCAGCAGGGAGAAGCTGAAGGCCGCCAGCAAGAGCAGCGAACGGGGACCTGCTGCTGCCGCCCGAGAGCCTGGGTGAGGCCCCAGGGCCGCTGAGGCAGGGTGGGCGTGAGGCTGGCGTGGGCTTTGGCCGCGGGCCCTGCCCGTGCTGGGGCCGCTCAGCGCGGCTGCCCCGGGCGGCACAGGGGCTGTCCTTGGGCAAGGCAGCTGTGCCGGCAGGGCCCGGGAGCGGTGCCGGCTGTGCCGCGCTGCCGGGGCTGCGGGACGGTCCCGCCGGGGCTGCGCTCGCCACAGCCTGGCCCGCTGGGCCTGGTTTTTCTTTCTAAGCCTCCTGGGGAGGCTCTGAGATTTCCTCTTCCCCGATGGCTGCTGCCAAGGGAAACGTCCCAATCCTGACTTAGTGTTCCCTTTGCTTCCCAGATATCCCATCTGCTGTCCCCGTCCAGGAGAGCTGCTCTGCACGGGAGGAAGCGACAGAGGGAGAGGCTTTGAAGATGGGGCAGCTGGAATCCCTCTGCTTGTAGTTCTGCTTATAGATGAATGGACTTGCACGTAGAGCATGATAATTATATTGATATTTATGTATGTGCTATTTGCATAGGTATATTTCTATGTGTATGTTGTTACATGAATGGATGTAGTATATACATATGGATGTGTAGCTATATACATACATGTTTCTCGTTACATACATGTGTATATATGTATCTAAGTATATACGGATGTTGTTATGTCTCTGTCAAGTTCTATTTCCTGTCTATACATTTGTCTAGGTATCTATTTCTAGTGATGTTCTTGTAGGTATTTGGCTCTTTAAATAGGTACCTTGGTATTCGTATTGGTATATATGTCTGGTTTTATAGTTTTGTATGCATATTGATCTATTTCTGTAATTATATTTACATGTGTTGAGATGTTTAGCTGTATATTTGTATAGATGCAGTTGTTTTATCTATCTATTTATATATGTATTGTAGGTAATATGAGTATTTATATTTACATCTGTGTATTGTGGTGGTTCTAGATATGTATTTAGTTCTATTTAAATATAGATGGAGTTGTACAGTTGCGTAATTCTATTTATTCAGTTCTTGCTATAGGGCTATTTAGGGAGAGATCTTGATATTTTTCTGTTTCTATATGGGCTGTACAGTTATAGTAACATGGAATAAATTAAGTTGTTAAACTTCAGTTGATCTTTGTGTATAGTGAGTTGTTGTAGAGGTTGGCAATAAATTAGTTTTTGTTTCTGGAAGTTGATGTTTGTATATTTTGACGTAGCATTGTTGTAATAATCAAATAAATGACTGTTTTGTACCTTAACTGAGATCTGTACAGTTATCTATTGTCAGCAGGGATATAGCAATTTGTAATAAATTACATTTTTCAACTGAAATTGATTCTCATGTGTTTGTAGATCAGCGGTGTGGCTGCAGCAACCGGCAATAAATGACATTTGTCAGCTGAGAGGAGTGTTCTGTGATTTGTGCTCTCCAAAGCAATGGGCAGATGTAGACGTGAAGACGCTGGAGGATTTTGGCCATGAAAATCCCCAGCCGTGCCCAGCAGATCCCCCAGCTGCAGCCAGGCTGGGCAAGGGAACGGCACATTTGGGCTGCCAGCAGAGCCACACATTGGCTACAGACTCGCTGCAGAGGCCTGCTGAGCAAACGGGACTCCCCTGAGCGTAGAACTGCAGCCAGGAGCCAGCCGGGGAGGAGAAATCCACCCCCGTCCCACCGGGAGCTCTTTAGGGAGCGCTCCAAGTGTCCCTCTGAAGGTCATCCTGGAGAGCAGCAGCAACCTGGGATCCAGAGCCAGCTGTGCTGCCTTTGGCAGCACTTTGGCAAAGGGTCTGGAGCCAGGGCGAGGGAACAGTGACTGTAACTGCTGCAGGGCAGGGATGAGGGAAGGGCCATTGACCCAAGTGCTGAAATGCTCCAAAATCCAGAAGGATGCTGGAGAACTGGGAAGCAACAAGTTCTCACAAGCGCTGAAATGATGGAAGCCCTTTGAGTGAAGTTCCCTGAAGGAATTCGCGGGGGAGTTGCTGCTGGGATCAGCAGGACCAGGAGACAGCAGGATCTGCTCATTTTGCTGGATCTGTTTCCAGGACACAGGCTGTGATTGCCCTGCTCACACAAACCCCGTGCCCATGGAGCCTGCAGGGTAACAGCAATGCCCTTCCAATGAGAGGCTTTGCAGCTGAAGTCACTGCCCTCGTGTTTAGGGAATGAATGCCTCCCGTGCCAAAGCACTGGCAGGTCACCAGGGCTCCGTGAGGCAGAGCCTTTAGAGGGAAAGAGGGATGAGGTACTCCCACGCCAGAAACTCCTTCAGCTCTCTTATTTTGTGGAATGAGAAATAAGAACGCTGAGGAGAGGGAAATGCAGTCCTCTCAGAAACCATTGGGACAAACAAGTCTTGTGGGAAAAGTAGGTAAGAACTTTGCCTTGTTTTCCTGGGCTGTGTCTTCTGCAGAGGAGACAATGGCATGTACAGCTACCAGGAACAGGAGGCACTGCAGGGAACTGTGCACGTGCTCAGCAACTCAACCCTACTGGTGCACTCTGATGCCCAAAAACTAGGCCAGAAAACACTACTCCATAGTATAAGGCCTACAGAGCAGGTATTTGTTTATTCAATGGCGGGAGTGAGTGGGATAACTCCACCACAAACTCACTTGTCCATTCTTCACCCAGTATAGCTTTTCTACTTTTTTCCTTAATGTGCACATTGTACTTTCCTATCCTTCATATTGCAACACATTTTCTAATCCCATGGTTTTTCAAGCCCTTGCAGCACATGTGTGGTTTCTGCATGAGGTGGTCATCAGCCTCCTGGTGGTCGTTTCTGATGAAGGCTCGTAAGTCTTCCTCGGGCTTGAACTTCTCAGCCCTGTTCCCTGTGCATGCTCTCTAAGATTGTCTGCTCAAATAGCCAGTGGTTAGCTTTTGCAGTTAGCCTGTTCTGCTAAATGTGCTGATTTCTACAAGTGCTTCATGCACATCCCCTGTTACAGACTACCTACTTCTTTCTGCATAGCTACAGCTTTTTGCAGAGCTCAAGCAACATCTCGTTGCCTTGGCATCAACTTTGTAAGGACACGGGCAGCAATTGGATCTATGTCTCCAGACATTAATCAAGTATTATTAGCAATAGGATCTACGTATCCGCTCCTTGGGGATACAGGTATTTGCCTTTGGCATTTAGAATCCGGACAAGGCCACACCTGGGCCTGTCTAGGGGTGCAGGATCCAAGACAACTCCTTCGATTCCTCCTGTTGCCAGACTCAAGGGGAGAAAACCAAGAGGAGAATGCAATCAGGTTCCCTGCACTAGAAGTTCTGTCAGATGCTCCTGCAGCACTGTCCAAGCCGGGCTACTCTCACAGCGCCCTCGGAAGCCTCGTGGCCGGCAAAGGTGGAGGCACCGCAGGATGTCCCCGTTCCCGGCCGTGGCTCTGCAGGGCTTTGCTGGGACAGCTTCCCCCAGCTGATGTGCGGATCTGGATGAAGGGGAAAGGAGTAGGGTATCTGGAGATGTATCTCTCTTAATCACTAGAGGCAACCTTTTTTGGTAATGCTTAGCTGTAGTGCTTAACTTATCCTTCTGTGATTATTTTTCGGCAGTGCTGCATTACAGTAAATTCCACTACTCCGTGCTGGGGTCCGTGCTGGCAGCGGGGCCGGGCCGAGCAGCGCTTTCAGCCCCAGGTCCCGGCTGGCCGCAGCTGACGGGAGCGGCGGGAAGCGCCGGTGGCACCGGGCACCGTCCCCCTCAGGGGCCGCGGGGCTCAAGGCACCGGGGAGCCGCTGAAGGGCCGGGAAGGCTGAGGGCACCGGGGCTGCCGCAGGGACAGCGCCGCCCAAGGCCCCGCGCTGCTGAGCTGCTGCTGGTGCCTACGGCACTGAGAGGCCGCTGAGGCGGTGGGGGCTGAGGGGAAGCAGCGGAGCTCTGCGGGAGCTGAGGGCGATGGCGGCGGAGGCCGAGTGGGCAGGGAAGAGGCGCGGGCTGAGAGGGCTGGCGGGGCTCAGGGCACCCCGGACACTGCGGGCGATGGCAGCACTGGGGGCCGATGGGCTTGGAGGGTCTGAAGGGACTGGGAGGGCTGCGGGTGTGCTGAGGCTGTGGCGGGGCTGAGGGCACGCTGGAAGTGACTCAGCATTCCCTTTGCTTCCCAGATCTGCGTCTGCTCTGCGTTTCCAGAAGGGCCGCTCTGCGCGGGACCGAGCGGGCGGAAATGGGCCGGCCGCGTTCCCTCTCTCTCTTATCCCACCCATCCGTGTACCCAGTTACCTTTGTGCCTGTCCACAGCTATGTTTCTGTATGTCTCGAGGTCTGTTTCTGTACATACAGAGCTCGATAGCTACACGGTCCTATTTCTTGAGTTACAGTTGTATGGAAGTTTAGATGGGGACACTGGTGTTTGGATAGTTATGTAAAAGTTCACTCTGTGTAGAGTTGTTTTTATACAGGTATCAATATATTTATATACCACAGATTGTTATATTTATACATGTATAAAGTCCAGTGTACACATGTGTAGTATTGTACAGTTTAGTTCCTGCTCTGCGGACATTGAGATCATTTGGTTCCTTATATATATACATACATATACATATGCATATACATATACATATATGTCTATAAATACAGAGGCACTGCTTTGTAACCTGTAACATACTTGATTGTGGGAACTGAAATGGACATTTGTATCTTTATCTATAGTCAGCAGAGTTGTACCATTCTGCAGCCAGCTTTTAACTGAAATTGGTCATTCTATATAAGCAGTGCAGTCATAGCAATCTGTAATAAATTTCCCTTTTAAGCTGACATTGGCTTTGGGGCCCTTCTCATCTCCAGGATTAGTGACCTCATTGATGTTTGTCCCTATTTCTTCACTGATCACAGGATCACAGAATCGCCAGATTGGAAGAGACCTTCAAGATCACCGAGTCCAACCCATGCCCTAAGACCACCTCAACTAAACCATGGCACTGAGTGCCACATCCAATCTATTTTGAAACACATCCAGGGATGGTGACTTGACCACCTCCCCAGGCAGACAATTCCAGAACTTTATCACTCTTTCAGTAAAAAACTTTTTCCTAACATCCAACCTAAATTTCCTTTGGTGCATTTTAAGACCGTGTCCTCTTGTCCTGTCAGTTGTTGCCGGGGAGGAGAGACCAACCCCCGCCTGACACCTTTCAGGTAGTTGTAGAGCGTGATAAGGTCACCTCTGAGTCTTCCTTTCTCCAGGCTAAACAACCTCAGTCGTTCCTCACAGGGCTTGTGTTCCAAGCCCTTCACCAGCCCTGTTGCCCTCCTTTGGACGCCGTCAAGTGTCTCAATGTCTCTCCTGAACTGACGGGCCCAGAACTGGACATGGTACTCGAGGTGCGGCCTCACCAGTGCCAAGTACAGAGAAGAATGACTTCCCTGGTCTGCTGGCCACACTATTCCAGATACAGGCCAGGATGTCGTTGGCCTTCTTGGCCACCAGGGCACACTGCTGGCTCATGTTCAGCCAGCTGTCGACCAGTACCCCCAGGTCCCTTTCTACCTGGGCACTGTCCAGCCACACTGTCCCCAGCCTATAGCATTGCTGGGGGTTATTGTGGCCAAAATGCAGGACTCGGCACTTGGACTTGTTAGACTTCATCTTACTGGACTCTGCCCATCTATCCAACCGTTCCAGGTCTCTTTGCAGAGCCCTCCTACCTTCCAACAGATCGACACACACTCCCAGCTTAGCGTCATCTGCAAATTTACTCAGAGTAGACTCAAATACCCTCATCCATGTCATCAAAAAAAATATTACACAAAACTGGCCCCAGCACAGATCCCTGAGGGACACCACCAGTGACTGGCCACCAACTGGATGCAGCACCGTTCACCAGCACTCTCTGGGCACGGCCATCCAGCCAGTTCTTAGCCCAGCAAAGAGTGCACCTGTCCAAGCCACGGGCTGCCAGCTTTTCCAGGAGTTTACTGTGGGGAACAGTGTTAAAGGCCTCGCTGAAGTCCAAACAGACAACATCCACAGTCTTTCCCGCATCCACCAGGTGGGTCACCTGGTCATAAAAGGAGATCAGGTTGGTCAAACACGACCTACTCCTCCTAAACCCATGCTGGCTGGGTGTGATCCCCTGGCCATCCTGTAGGTGCTGTGTGATGGCACTCAAAAGAAACTGTTTCATAACCTTACCAGGTTCCGAGGTTAGACTGACTGGCCTGTAATTTCCAGGATCTTCCTTCCTACCCTTCTTGTGAATGGGATTCACACTGGCCAGCTTCCAGTGTAGCGGGTTTGGGTTTGTAACCGGGCAGAAACACCAATTTAGTGTAGTGGTTTGGTCCAAGATACTCATTACTGTTTATCTTCTGTGAGGTAAGAATTAGGAGAAATGCAAAGCAGGCACCAAACTTGAAAGAATATTAAAAAGTTTATTAACAGACCTAAAAGAAGGAAAAAAATTATACCACACCTTCAGAACTCTTCTCCTCCCCCACCTTCCTCCCTTCTCCCACTGACAATGTAAAAAGACAAACCCTAAAGATGTTCAGTCTGTTTACCACTTCCATAAAAACCTTGTTCAGTCCATTTAGGAAGAGGAGTCTCTCTTGCTCATGCTATGAAAACAGTATCACAACGAGACAGCTGCCCAGGTTGGTTCCCTGCTCGCATGTGAGTCCCTTCCCCCCCCCTCCCTTGCAGCTTTTCCCACAACTGCTTTCGAGGGTCCACTCTTGAATGTTTTTGGGGTACAATTTTAAGGTTGAGCCGTTTAGAAACAAAAGTTCTCTTCACCCATCTCTGGGAGCATTTCATCTCTAAGAACAGAGGCCCATCTCCTTCCCTGGGAGCAAAGGGTCTTCCTCATCTTCATCTTTAGGACTATCTCTGGGAACATCTCTAGGAACTGAGGTTCTCTCCTTTCCCATTTGGAGCAAAAGTCTTCATCGCTTCCATCTCTCCCTGTCCAAACTTCTCATGAAATTACAGCTGCATCAGCATCTGCCTATCTCAGCACAGGTGCTTTTGCTCACAAGCACAAGTTGAACACTCCACCCCCCATATCTTCATGAAATTACAACGGGATACTCTGATATATCATAGGTTCACAACAGAATTTCAGCTTTAAGCATCTCCTCTTTCTCTTCCCTCAGGTTTTCAGCTCTTCACAGCACTGAAAGGGTTAATCTCACCTTGGCCTTGCAGCTGGAATGTGGCTTATCATCACAGTGGAGAGCGGGGGGGAAGCCCAGCCGATCTGGCTGCCCACAGCCCTGCTGGGGGGAGTTCCACGGGTGGAACAGGTCCATCCGCTCCAGGATGGCCGTGGGCCGGGCCCACTGGCCCCCGCACGGGGCCCGCAGCCACCTGTCCCAGCACAGAAACAAGAGAGAGCCTCTGCCTCAGGGTTTCTATTCTTAAGTGTGCATCACAGAGGCAGTCACAACTTTAAGTGGCTCAAAGAATTGTCCATATTCAAACTGGCCATCTTACAGGTCCTGTCAGGTCACAGAGGAAGCTGTAAGCACCCCCCTGCAAGGACATCACTTCCACGACTATGCTTTGCCAACCCATGACACCAGTCATCTGGAACCTCACCAGTGAGCCAGGACTGTTGGTAAACGATGGAGAGCGGCTTTGCAAGCTCATCTGCCAGCTCCCTCATCACCCTGGGATGGATCCCATCTGCTCCCATAGATCTATAAACATCCAAGCAGCTCAGCAGTTCTCTGACTGCTTCCTCCTGGATAACAAGCGGAGCATCCTGCTCCCTGACACCATCTACCAGCCCAGGAGGACAGTTGTCCTGAGCAAAAACCGTCTTTCCAATAAAGACTGAGGCAAAGAAGGCGTTAACCACTTCTGCCTTCTCCCCATCTGCGGTCACTAAATTCCCTCCCGCATCCAGTGGAGAATCGAGGTTGTTCTTACCCTTCCTTCTGCCATTAACATATTTGTAAAACCATTTTTTATTCTCCGTCACAAAAGTTGCCAAATTAAGTTCTGAGCTTTGGCCTCTCCAACTTTTTTCCTACACGCCCTAACAACCCCCTTAAATATTTCCTGAGATACCGCACCCTTCTTCCTGCTTCCTTGGTGATCTGTGCTTTGTCTTTAGAAACTCTGTATCCACTCTGTCCTAAAAAGTTTAACAGACTTACAGTGAATTGGATGAAGTCATCTGTGGTCTTAGCTGCAATCAAGATGTCATCAACATATTGAAGAATAACTCCTGCTGGCTCTTGTCTCCTCCAATCTTCCAATTCCTTTGCTAGCTGGTTTCTGGGGCTTTGTTGAGACGGACGTAACAGCACACACTTGTCGTAATCCAAAGCTGTAAAAGTTTTTCTATTTTCTCTACTGCTATTCTTATACCTCTTCACAATTGCAGTGGCTTATTGAGATTGGCTGCTTAACAACAACAAGGCTGTCTAACATACAGTGACCATTCAAGCAGTAAAACAATTAGCTGTACAAGCCAAGGTATAGTTGTGACATATTATCCGCAAGTTCTTCCTTGTACAGTCTTAATGTCCCATAACAAGAACATCCTCTCCTTGTGTCCACAACACCTTCTCTCACTGATTATCTTCTTGGCTTTCTCTGTGGGTTTCACTGAAGCTGCAAAATGTCACTGTAAAATTCTCATGGGTAAATTCTGACCGATTTCAGGTCTGACTCTGTGAGGCCCCCGGAGCAGCTGTCAGCCTCCTCAGGTTTCCAACTATTGTTGGGCAATTCTTGAAACCCTGGGGTAGGACTGTCCAAGTAAACTGACTTTTCCTCCCTGTTTCGGGATTTTCCCACTCAAAAGCAAAAAGCTCCTGGCTGTTTTGATGTACAGGGATGCAGAAAAAGGCATCTTTCAGGTCTACAACAGTAAACCACCCTAATTCGTCTGTCAGTGTGGTCAAAAGTATATAAGGGTTTGCTACCACTGGGTGTACGTCCTCTGTAATTCTGTTACTAGCCCTCAAATCTTGGACTCACCGATAACTCTTGCCATCAGCTTTCTTTCCTGAAAGGATTGGTGTGCTATACTTGGACTCACATTGCACTAATAACCCATGATGGTGGATTTTTTCAATTATAGGCACCAATCCTCTACCACTTTCTAATTTCAGAGGGTATTGTTTTTGCTTTACCAGTGTGGCTCCTGGTTTGAGTGCAATGCTCATTGGTTCTGCCTGTTTGGATCTTCCTGGAACATCACTGGCCCACACAATTGGATTGACAGCATTTTCAACTTCAATGGGGATTTCACCACATCTGCCCTGCATAAAAAGTGCAGCAACTTCGACAAATTTAGTTTCTGGAATTATAACTCGTGCAGCTTTCCCTTTTGTAAATTTAATTTCAGCTTCCAATTTCTCCAACAAATCCCTCCCCAGCAATGGTTTAGGGGAGTTAGGCATGGAAAGGAATTGGTGAGTTACCCAGTGCTTCCCCGGTTTCAGTTTCAAAGGTTGGAAGAAAGGCTGTGTTTCAGTTACCCCTGTTGGCCCAACGACATGAACAGTATCTTGACTCAGTTTCCCTTCTAAAGCATGTAACACAGAATACGTGCACCGGTGCCTACCAGAAATTTGATATCATCTTTCCCCAGCTTGGCTATAACCGAAGGCTCTGCTGGGGGGAGGCGGCAGAGGCTGTGCTGGGGCTGTGGAGGGCCCAGGCCTCAAGGCAGGAGCTATTAAGTCCATTTTCACCCCCTCCCTACCCTCCCTCCAATGGGTCCAATGTGGACTTCTTATCCTTCTTCTCTTTTTTCTTTAAAAGCAGTATGCGTTCTCTTTTAGATCTTTGTAACTTGGATAGAACCAAGAAGAGCTTCGCATAATCTAGTTCTAAGAAACAGCGATCTTTTTGGAGATATGATATTAAACACGGTATTCATTTTTTATCTAGGCTGCCAAATTCCGGCCAAGTCTGATGGTTGTCTAATTCATAAGATGGCCAGACTAATCTAGAAAAGCAAATTAATTCAGATTTTGGAAGGGCTTTATCTTTGCCAGTCAATTTTTGCCAGTTTTCTGATACTAAACTCAAAGGCGAGTTCTGCGGTATTTCATTCCCCATACGAGAAATATTACAGCCCATGGTTTTATGCTTATAAACAGAGACGTTCACAGAAATAAAGCAAAGCGATCTAAACACACACTAATAAGCCGAGAAAGAAAAGTGGAAGAGGCAGAGATCAAAGTCACAAGCCCCAGGGTTTCAGACTGTGGGTGGAAGCAGGTTCCAAGCCTCCAAGCCTCTGCGCCGCCCGGCTGTATGCCAAAGGCTGTGGGTTCACACAAGCTAGCAACAAACTAACAGAGGGAAAATCAAGCGAACAATTGCCCTGGAACTTGGAGCGGCCTTGTCAAGCCTCTAAAGGGCAAAATGATGCCTTAGGTTTTAACTTGGCGTATTTTTCAAATCCTGTACTGCCTAGTGTGTAAAGCTGAAGTTTCTTGTAGCCTGCTAACTTCTGCTCTCTCATGCTAGGTAGACATAACAAAGCCTCTCCAGGCCTGCTCTCCAAGGACACTCTGACTGTCCTAGGCCCAAAAAGTATAAGCCAAAAGCCTCTAAAGGGGGGGCAAATGTGGGGAAATTACATCATTAACTGAAGCTCTAGTTGGAGAATTAACCCTGATAGGCAAATGAACCAAACCGATAAAAGTGTGAAGAACTCGTGACCTGGGGTCCATCCTGGGGTCCATCTTGGCAGTAGCCTCTGGCTCCCCAGGATGTACCTTTGAAGGCCTTTCAAACAAATACCTACCTTTATTCCCTTATTCTTGTCTAGTCTCTGTTTTCAGGTGGCCACTTCAGGCATCACTGCTTCGACACTTCCCCGGGGCAGCTCCTCGCCATGACAGTCCGGTGCTCCAGTGTTTCCCTGATGGAGCAGCCGCTGCCTGCACCCAGCGCGCAGCCACCGCCGTGTTTCCCACGTAGCCGCAGCACCAGCCCGCAGCACCAGCCCGCAGCACAGTGTGATCCCATTGCTGTTCTCTGCGGGCCACTCACCATCACAGCTCTGAGGGACTCCCGTCTCCGGGAAGACATGCCGGCTGAAGAAATGGCTGAAACCAGCTGAAGCCCATTACTCTCTTTAACATTCTTTTCTGGTTGTCTGGATTTTATGCTCTGCGTTCTGGCTGAGTCACACACATTCACTCCGCCTGGGCTGGGCTGGCTAATTAGGGAGACACTTATGCTTCTTTAATGAACTCAATGAGAAAAATTTACATCACTGATCCACTCAACTGTGGTAGAGGGAGTTGATGTTACACAGGAAATCTGACTTAGTACAGCAATACAAAACATGTATTGCATAACACGTTACAGATCTCAGACAAAACTCTTTCCTTGAAATGAAGGTCACTTTCTGGTCCCATTTGTTTTGAGATAAAATGAGGGGGTTTTTTTAATTTGCACCAGCTGTGTTGCCACAGCCTGCATTTTCCCCTGAGCTTGAAGCATGTCTCTCTTGAGCATGTCACTCATGTGAGCCTAGCACATGGACTGAGAGTTGCAAATGCAGCTAAGGCCAACCAGTTTTCAGTCAAATGTGGAGGAACTGTATCTTTTGTTTGGTTCAAGCACCAACCCAAAGAAATGGCATAGCTTCTGTCTGGAATGAGCCCCTGTTCCCTCCACAGCTTTGGCAGCACTGTGAGCTGGCTCTGTAATGTGTCATGGCAGTGCTTGCATTCCTTGATCCAAGGCTTTCTTTTTAAAGCCTCAAGGACAAATGGGGAACAAAATCCCTGTGTTGTGACTCAATGAGTTTGTGCCCTCTTTAGTGTGTTGAAGAAAACTGCTGAGACTTGATAAAGGAATTTGTAAAGGATTCCACTTAATGAGAGGCATAGCCACTGCAAAGCTGGCTCGTTGAGCTCAAGTCAGTTCTAGTTCCAGAATTCCACAAAAAAGGGAGTGATGTCTAGTTCTGGAAGTCCTCAAAAGGCCAGTGTTGTGTGTGTCACAGGGCATAGTGCAGCCTTGTCAAGATCCACTAATACAAGCGAGGGTCGTGATGGTTCGTTTATGGATCTCAGAGTGCAAAAGGACACAAGGGATTTCAGTTTTAATCAGAACAGTGTACTTTTATTAAGTGCCCACAACACAGTAATGCAATAGAGGAGAGAAGGAGAGAGAGAGAGAGGGAGAGAGAGAGGGAGAGAGAGAGAGAAAGGAAACAAAGTAAAAGAGTAGAGAGGAAGAAGGTGGGGGAAGTAGCTACCAATGGATGAGACAAAGTCCTCGTGGTCTCCTGCCAACAAATTTGCCTTCTTTCCGTGGGGAGATCTCTTCTCAGTTATCTCAGAAAGTCCCTTTATAGTCCTTTTCAGAAGCGCGGGGCAACTGGCCAAGACCATATCTATGTTTCGTAATAACATTGCAAAACTAGAAGCTAGCACTGACTATCACAGGTACATACCAAGCATGCCTTTCTCCTATGCTAACTACTTCATTATAGGCCGTACTGCCTGCCATGGTTTGTGGCCTAGCAGCGTTAGCGCGTCTACTTCTGACATGAGTTTAGCAGTGCTGTCACTTCTGCTTTCTAGCTGTATCCCCACATCTCCCCCTTTTCCCCAAGAGGTGGGACAAATCTACAGCCCTTGTTATGAGGCCCGTTGCTTTGGGAAACAGGTACAGGACAGGTGTACAGGACAGGTCATTCCTTTCTGCTTCAGCGCAGTCCTCCCCGCCTGGCCAGCAAGAACGGCGCAGTCCATTGTGACCTGCACTAATTTTCCTCCTCAGGAAAATTAGTTCCCAGTGGGCACACCCACAGGCAACACATGACAGACATCCCACCTCAGCCAGGCCAGGACTCCTGTGTTCAGTCTCTGTCCTTGGCAATGATCGTGAGGCAGATGAGGGATCTTTGGACCATCTCTTACAAGCCTACAATAGCCTTTACAGCAATGCAGAAGAGACCCTGAATTCTGGCAGGACTTTGGATGATGGATGTCAGGGAGAATGAGAGAAAAACTTTGTAAGTGGCTGGAAAGGCCAAAGGAAGAAGTGAACTGCAGAGCCAGGAGCACGTGGAGGAAGAGATGTCTCATTCTATAGTCATGACCTCAAACTCTGCCTGAGGAGTTCTTGCTTCCCAAAGAAAACTTATTAAGCTGCTGCTTGTAGATGAGGAGTGTTAATTAAATACAACACATAACTAAATAACAGCATCTCCTTTCTCTTCACCCTTTCTGATAGTTCTGAACCATTATTTACTTGGGATCTTCTTGCTGAGCCAAACAGGTAGCAAAGTTGAAATTCAAAAAATAAAAAAGCTGTTCTTGTCATCTCAGCTTGTTCACATATGGTTTAAATCTTCATCGTCTTTCTGAAGATGACATCAGACAACAGAATGGCAAAGCCAGGGCGTGGCCCTGTGTGACAGTGGCCCCCTGTGATGCAGTGCCCATAGGAAACAGAGGCCATTGTGACACGGGGCCCTGCCCTGACGGTAGTTAAGGAGCAGAGAGCCCTGGGGTGCCCAGTCCTAGGAGAGCAGCTCTCTCGGGAGGCAGCAGCTCTCCAGGGCAGCAGTGACAGGTCTGCGGCAGAGGACGCCAAAGCCAAGCATGGAGGAGGAGTGGTCGGCAGCAGAGCCGGCACAGGCACGCCGCGTGTCTGTATCAGCTTCCCCGAGCAGGGGTGCAGATGCAGGCACAGGCCACCAGCAGCATCCGGCACGGCAGGACCAAGCAGGGCTGTCAGTGCAAATTGAGTGCCACCAAAGCACTTCGTGGCACGGGCCTGTTTTGAAGGAGGTCATCGTGTCCTTCAAGAGGAGGCCTTTGGAGGAGCCGCGCAGGAGCGTCTGGGCCCACGGCTTGTGGGAAGCCACCCTGCTGCAGCAGCAGGATGGCCTGGAGCACAGAGAGCCACAGAGGCAAGGACAGGGCTCCTTGCTGAGGCGCTCTGGGAGGCTCGATGACACACCTGGGCAGGTGAGTGCCAATGACACCATGGGACAGCCTGAGACCGGATGGGACAGGGCCACCAGCCTCCCATGGACGATTGGCTACACCGCACCACAGCAGCCACAGGTGACACATCGGAGATTCACTGAGGGCACCCTAAACAATCAGGTGATACTGGAGAGGCTAGGAGCCCAAGCTCCAAGCAGTGAGCCGGTGGCCTGGACCGAGGAGCAGGAGTGTGAAGACGCCATGGGTCCAGAGCTGTCTGAGGAAGAGGAGTGGGAAGACGCCCTTGATGTTGAGCTGTCCGAGGCAGAGGAATGGGAAGATGCAATAGACACAGAGCTGTGCCAAGGGACAGATGACATTGGGTCATCTCCTGTTCACCACCGGCTCAATTCCTTGGGCCTGCAGGACAACAGGAGCTCCCACCCTGGTCCTAAGGCAGGCCCCAGCTGCCACATGGATGAGGGAACAGTAGCAAGTACCACAGCACAAGGATCTGAGGACAAGGAATGTCTCTCAGGTGAAGACCATGAAGGAGAAGGTAGCACAGCCACTGTCACCCTAGCAGCTCAGGAAGAGCCCTCTCAGGTGGGGGAGCAGGCAGCAGCTCACCCAGATGCAGGCCAGGCCCTCACCTACACCATCCCTTTCTCTGCTTTCCTGGACGCCCTGGTTGAAGGGAACCAGACGTGGCGCAGGAAGGCGCTGAGCGTTCTGTGGAGGGCCTTAGCTGCTGCCCAAGGCAAAGGAGAGCAAAAGAGGCAGCACCCAGCAGGCTGCAAAGAGGCTCTGCCAGAGCTGGCCCAGTCCATCAGGGCTGAGGGCCTGGACAAGGACCACCCTGTGAAACAGGGTCCTGGCCAGCAGCTGGAAGAAGCAGAGCCAGACCTGGAACTGAGCATGAAGGAAGCAACAGAAGCAGGAACACCTGCAGGACCTGCCTTCAGATCTCCTTCCCCCACAGTCATCGATGCCCTGGCTCAAGAGAGACGGACGTCCGTCTTCAAGAGTGCCCCAAGGGCTCTGCACACGGTCTTCACTGCAATACACAAGACAGGGAAGCAGGAACAGCAGCAGCCCACAGGCCGTGCACTGGATCAGCTGGACACAGGCCAGTATTTCAGCAGTGAGGTCCTGAGCAAGGCTGCAATTGTGATCGAGAGACCCAACAAGCAGATAGAAGAGCAAAGGCACCTGGAACACAGCACGGATGCAACACAGGCAGTAACAGCCAGAGCAGCAGGGGCAGTGAGCCCGGCACATGCGCCGCACAGCCCCACAGCTGATGGCCTGGCTGTCCAGGACACAGCCCAGTACATCAGAGACGAGCTCCTGAGCAAAGCTGTAATTGTGATGCAGGGATCTGAGGGGCTCACGGAGCAACAGAGGGGCCTGGAACAAGGCACTGCTGAGGGGATGAGGGTAACAGCCCCAGTAGAAGGGACAGAGAGGCCAGGACATACCAAGCAGAGTCGCACAGATGATGCTCCGGTATTCCTGGATGAAAACGACTGTATCCGGACAGAGGTTGTTAAAAAGGCCGTGCTTATGGTCCAGAAACCCTTTGAATACCCAGAGGAACCGCAGGATGAGGAGCTGAGCCCAGAGGAATCAACAGGAGAAGAAAGACCTGCAGGACGTGCCCAAAGCCCTCCTGTACCTACAATCATCAAGACCCCGGCTCGACAGAGATGGCGGAGCCTTGTCTGGAAAGCACTGAGGGCTCTGCACTTAGGCTCCACCACCACCTCTGGCACAGGAGAGAGGAAGAAGAAGAAGCCGAAGAAGCACCCAAGAGCTGATGCCACGGATGTGCCGAACACAGCTGAGTGTATCAGGAGAGATGGCCAGGACAAGGCTACACTTGAGCTGCAAGCATCCAGCCAGCAGATGGTGGAAGAGCAGGACATGGAAAACAGTAGGGCTGTGTCATCAGCAGTAGCACCCACTGCAGCAGGGGCAGAGAGGCAAGCACGTGAGACCCACAGTCCCACAGCTCATGTTCCTGCTTTCCTGAATGCAGCTGACTACATCCGGACAGAGGCTGTTAAAAAGGCCATTCTTGTGGTCCAGAGACCCTTGGAAGAGCTAGAGGAACTGTGGGAGCCGGAACAAAGTGTACACAAAGAGCCGAGACCAAAAGCCAGAGGAGAACACACAGAGAGCCCGGCACATGTCCTGCACAGCCCCAGAGCTGATGGCCCGCTTCTCCTGGGTACAGCCCAGGACATCCCAGCCCCAGCAGAAGGGACAGAGGGCCCAGGACATACCGAGCAGAGTCGCACAGATGATGCTCCGGTATTCCTGGATGCAAACGACTGTATCCGGACAGAGGTTGTTAAAAAGGCCGTGCTTATGGTCCAGAAACCCTTTGAAAACCCAGAGGAGCAGCAGGATGAGGAACTGAGCCCAGAGGAATCAACAGGAGCAGAAAGACCTGCAGGACGTGCCCAAAGCCTTCCTGCGCCTACAGTCATCAAGATCCCGGCTCGACGGAGGTGGCAGAGCCTTGTCTGGAAAGGACTGAGGGCTCCGCCCTTGACCTCCACCGCTACATCCAGCACAGGAGGGATGAAGAAGAAGAAGAAGACGGAACACCTGACAGCTGATGCCACGGATGTGCTGGATGCAGCAGGGGCAGAGAGGCGAGCACGTGAGACCAGCAGTCCCAGAGATGATGCTCTGGTCTTCCTGAATGCAGATCAGTACATCAGGATCAAGGCTCTTAAAAATGCCATTCCTGTGATCCAGAGACGTTTCAAGGAGCTAGAAGAATTGTGGCTGCAGGAACAAAGTATAGATGAAGAGCTGGGAGTAGAAGCTGGAGCTGCAGAGCCAGAGAGCCTGGCACATGTCCTGCAGAGCCCTAGAGCTGATGGCCCGGTTCTCCTGGGCACAGCCCAGGACATCCCAGCCTCAGCAGAAGGGACAGAGGGCCCAGGACATACCGAGCACAGTCATCCAGATGATGCTCTGGTATTCCTGGATGCAAATGACTACCTCCACACTGAGGTAGTTAAGAAGGCTGTACTTGTGGTCCAGAGACCCTTGGAAGAGGCAGAAGAACAGTAGGAGCAGGAAGGGAAGCATGGACGGGGCAAGGGCAGCCAGAGGCAAAGCAGCAGAGACAGAGAGCCTGGCACATGCCCTGCACAGCCCCACAGTCCGTGACACACCTGTGCTGGACACAGCAGAGTACCTCAGGAGTGGGGTGCCCCTCCCTTCTGTGTCTCCTTCTCTTGTAGGGCTGTAACGGTTAGTGGCCAATATATATATTCACCTATATATATATACACACATACCCATGTCTATATTCATATATACCCACCTATGTACAGATCCATACATCTATACCTATATAGATATACACGTATATAGCACCCCTAGGAGTTAGTAACTCTCAGCACATAGATTATTTAAGGATCATCCGTGACTATGGTACTGGTATGTGAAGTTTATCTACACTCTCTGCAAATTTCTCTAGTGCGTAAACAGCACCCTCACGTAGCTAAAGTTGACTTCTTCACCCCCACTCACCTTCAGAAATGTCCTGCACAGCAGAAACAGAGTTGAAAAAATACAGGAATTTGTTCAATAAATGCATGTTTTCCGAATGTTCTGAAGTCTGCAGGAGCTTTTTTTCACCGCAATGTACAGGAATCTGGGTGTTTGCTTAGATGAGACAGACAAGAGTGTTTGTACAGTGACTGTAAGTTTCCTTCATGAGGAAGCCTCGGTACTGTTCCATTTGCTTTTCTGAACGCAGCCTTCTCAGTGCTCAATGCAATTTATATCCACAGCAAGGCAAAGGATTTTTCTGGTACATTTGTAGGGCCAGGATAACAAACCAAGAGACTACCAGCTAGCTGTGGGGGTTGAGGTCTCTTTTTTATGGGGACCCAAACTCTTGGGAATTCTGATGCAACTTTCTCTGAGGAAGTTGTGGAGGTTGGTTAAACTGATTTGGGGTTGATTTGGGGGTTAAAGAGACAGATTTGGCAGGTTCAAGTCCCGAAGACAATTCTGCAGCTCCTGTCTTGTGGGTAGCACCACTTCCCCCTCCCCTGCCCCCTGCAGCTGCTGCTGTGTGGGGTGGTGGTGTCCCTATGCAGGCTTAACTTCAGGGGAAAATGCCTAAATGCCTGTCCCGGGTGGTCAGTGCAAAGAAAATATTTTGTTGTCCTTCCTTGGTTACTTTGTTAGTCGTCTCTCTCCCCCTGGGGTGGACTTGGTACAAAAAAATTGGGATACGGAGCAACTGGTTACTGAAAAGATGATTGATTACAAAAAAAGGGATTGGTTATCAAAAAAAGGCTTTAGGCAGTGGCATTGCTTGCTGCCAAACTCGATAATCACCGGAACAAAAGGAGCGATCTGATAAGGCAAACTGCTCCAGGGCGAAAACCAGAAACCTACGAAAACCCTGGGAAAAAAAGAGCAACTCAAATGCTTGATTCACGGACTGCAACTCTTGGAAAACTTTTAAAAGCAGTCTCGCTCCCTCCGCTGAACAATCAATCGGAGGAAACCCCTCTGAAATCCTGTGGGAAACAACAAAAGTGGTCCAACGAGCACTTCATAGAATAAAAGCTCAAACTTCACCTAAAAGAATTAATGCAATTAGCAACTTGTTTCACTCTGAAAGGTTTTGCCAGGGAAGTTTGTTTCTTGTCTTTTTTTTTTTTTTTTTTTTTTTTTTTTTTCCCCCTAGCAATGACAAGCATCCCTGCGTTGAAGATAAGGGAAAACAGTTTGGGAGCAGAAAAACTGCAAGCAGCAAATTCACTTTCTTGTTATAGGAACCTACCAAGACATGAGATGGAACTGCATGAAAACCAGTGAAATTTAAAGTGGCATTAGACTTGCTTGCATTTTCAGTTTGTTAATGTTTGTAATTAGTTTGTGTTTTCATTGCAAGTGACTTGCTAGGAAATCAAATATTAGTCAAAGTATTCTACATATTCTTAAGTCTGATTTTTATCTGACTTGTTTTGTCTTTTTACTGAAAAAATGTTGTAGCTAAGGTCTTATGGATGTATAATTTGTCTCAACCAATTTTATCCTGAGAGCTGGTCTAAGAATTTCTACATATTTGAAATCATACTGTTACAAAAAGGATAGGATATTGGATTTTAGAAGTAGTAAGGCTAAGGCTCTGCTAGGCTGTAAGGCCTCAGGTGTAGAAATAGTTCTCTGGGGAAACAGGAATAGAATGTACTGGGTGGGGAGGTTAGGAATAGTGAATTAGCTGGGCATGGTGAACCCGTTAGTGAATTAGCTGGGCATGGTGAACCCGTTAGTGAATTAGCTGGGCACGGTGAACCTGTCTAAAAGTAAATTGTTCTGGGTTGATATATGTTGCATGCAAGGGGGATTTCAGTGGTAGGAGCTCGTTGAGCATTATCTAAGACTAGACAACCATAGAGAGATATGGCGTAGGGTATGATTATCAATTGTTAATCCTTGTGATGTATGTTTTACTTTGAAGATTAAATCTTGTATGTGTGCCAATGTTTGAAACTGTATAAAGAGCTGAGTGAAACGATAGGCCTTTGGGAAGCCTGATTTGGGACACTAGTCCCCAGGTCCCCGGGCCCTGAATAAAGCACCGCATAAACTGACTCTCTGTTGGTTTGTGTTTGTGGTCGGTGGGCAACAGTTTTCTGGCGACCGCGGCAGGACTCCGGGGGTCGTAGGGGCGGTTCGCGGGGTGATCTGCTCCGTGCCGGCACCAGGTGATTTCTGGGGAGACATCAGCCCGTGCCCGACCCCGCGTCCGACGGACAACTGTGAGGTAAGCCCATAAGGTGCTTTATTCCTTTTAAACCGGTGGTGGTAGCCTGCCCGGTAAGACGAGTCTCTACTCGCAGGGTTGGGGCATTGGTTTGGATTATAAAGCCTAGGCGCTGGCCGTCAGACAGAGCGAAAGCTTTGCAGAGCCAGCCCTTGCTTCTCGCGGCGACGAGATAAGCAAGGAGGGAATTGGATATTGTGGTAATTGGTATTGGTATTAGTCTGTGTGTTACTAGGTGTGTGTGTGTTATTGTGTGGTTGCATACCTCTGGAATGATGCCGTTGCGGGTGTTTCGGGCTTTGTCAAGTTCAGATAAGGATATTCCGGAGGATTCTCCCCTCGGGTGTTTGCTAAGTCATTGGAAGGAGGGTAAATTGGGACGGGAGCTGCGGAAAAGGGAATTGATTGATTATTGTAATAAGGTATGGCCTGAATATGAAACTGGGGGGATGCAGTGGCCGTGGAATGGCACTATTAATTCTGAAATTATAACCTCCATGATGCGGTACCTACGGGAAAATGAGAAGTGGGATGAGATACCCTATTTGGATTTGTTCTATCAGCTAATAGGAAAAAAGGATTGGCAGAGGAAATGTGGAATGATGGTGTTAGAAACGGAACCAGAAGAATGCGTGGGTTGTAAAGAGCGAAGGGTACGGTTCTCTGAGCCTGAGGAGGATGTGTCTTTGTTGGTATCACCATCCGACCCAATCAACCTCCCCCTCCCGGACTCAGATTCTTCGGAAGAGGAATCTGACTCCGAGGAAGGAGAGAGGGAACGATCCCGAACTCCCGAACCCAGGGAGAGAGGGAGGGAACAATCCCGAACTCCACTCTCCCAGCGTACTCGCAGAGGGCGTCTGGACAGGGGAAAAAGCGCTTCTCGAGCACATCTAATGGCCCCATTGCGAGAAGCAGTTGGACCAACAGGGGATCGGGTCAGAGTGAAAGTTCCGTTTTCCCCCAATGATTTAATAATTTGGAAGCAATCTGCTGGAGCTTATAGAGAAAATCCTGAAAAGGTGGCTCGGGTGGTGAAAATGGTAATAAAGACACAGAATCCGGACTGGAATGACCTACAGGTGTTGCTAGACTCGATAATGGATTCTACGGAAAAGGAGATGGTATTTAAAGCTATGTCTAATCGGGCAAGGGACATGATTCAGTTGCAAGCACCAGCACTACAAGGAATAGGGAATGTGAATGAAATAGTACCAAGGGAAGATCCAGAATGGAACCCTAATTTGGCAGAAGAGTATCATAGGTTGCAGGTTTATCAGGAGCTGTTGGTGGAAGGAATTCAGAGGGGAATCCCAAAGACCTTAAATTGGTCTAAGTTGTATGCGGTAAGACAGGATAAGGCAGAGTCACCATCTGCGTTCTTGGAGAGGCTGAAAGAAATAGCACGGAGGTATACAGACTTAGACGTGGAATCGGAGGCAGGAAAACTACAAATGGCCTTGATATTTATGGGACAGTCACAGGAGGATATTAGGAGGAAGCTACAAAAGCTAGAAGGGAATGACACTCGGGACTTGGAGAAAATGCTTGAAGTAGCATGGAAAGTGTATAATAATAGAGAAAAAGAGGCAGTAAAGAAGCAACAAGCAAGCATGTTGGCAGTGTTACAACAGGCAAGTCAGATGAATGTGAGAGGCCGGGGGAGGGGACGAGGCAGAGGAAACGGGGGCATGGGAAGAGGTGGTTTCGGAGGTTTTGTGAATCAGAATGTAGGGAATCAGATGATGGGTAGGGGTAGAGGTAAATTGGGGCCCAATCAGTGCGCCCGATGCTTCGCCGAAGGTCATTGGAAGAATGAGTGCCCCCTCAATTTGATGAGTAACTTTCCAGGAAGGAATCCCATAAATCAGGGAATGAACGCGAATGATGGGTTAAACCCTTTCGCGCCAGGACCACAAGGTGTTGCTCAAGCCTTTATGATGGGGAACTATCAAAATCAGAGCTGACTAGATAAAGATCTAAAAGTGGTCCTGGAAGTTGACGGGGGGCCCAGGGAATTTAGGGTAGATACAGGAGCCACTTTCTCTGCAATCAATGAACAAATAGGACCGTTAAGTGATTCAGTTGTGAAAGTAGTAGGGGTGTCGGGGGAGGTGGTGGAGAGGTCATTCTTGCGGCCACTGGAAATCAAATTTGGAAACAAAGAATTGGATCACCAGTTTTTATATATGCCAAGCAGCCCGGAATGCTTGTTGGGGCGAGATTTATTATCGGCACTGAATGCAAAAATCATATTCGAGAAAGGGCGTGCTAAACTAGAAATCCCGGAGGGGAATCTGGCAAAACTTTTTGTGATTAAAGAGACAAAGACAGAGGAGATACCCCAGGAAATAGAGCAGGCAGTAGTCCCGTGGGTATGGGAAACAGGGACCCCGGGCAGATCCAGGGTAGCCGTTCCTGTAAAAATTGAACTAAAGGAAGGGGCACACCCGGTAAGAGTTCGACAGTACCCTATTAGTTTGGAAGCCAGGAAAGGAATTGCCCCAATGATCACACAATTTATAGCATTAGGGATTTTACAAGAATGCGAATCAGAATTTAATACTCCAATCTTTCCGGTAAGGAAACCAAATGGGAAATACAGGTTGGTGCAGGACCTGAGAGCAGTAAATGCAATTGCCAAAGATATACACCCGGTGGTGGCCAATCCATATACATTGTTAACATCGATTTCTGAGAATTTTCAGTGGTTCACAGTGATTGATCTAAAAGACGCCTTCTTCTGCATCCCACTGGCCCCCGAGAGTCAATACATTTTTGCCTTTGAATGGGAAAGCCCAGACACTCGCCGCAAGCGACAGTTAACATGGACCAGGTTGCCACAAGGATTTAAGTGTTCACCCACCATTTTTGGAAACCAGCTAGCAAAGGAGTTAGAGGAATGGAAAACTACCAAGGTAAAAGAGTCTCCTTTTTCTTATGTTGTTTTACAATATGTGGATGACATACTCCTGGGAACAGAGGAGCGGGGACTGTGCTTAAAGTTAACAATTGAACTATTAAACATGTTGGGTCAGGCAGGATACCGAGTATCCAAGGAAAAAGCGCAGCTGGTGCGACAGAAGGTAATTTATCTGGGATGTGAAATATCACAAGGAGTCAGGAGAATAGGGGTGAATCGCATACAAGCCATCTGTGCAATCCCTGTACCACGAAATAATCAGGAATTAAGATCTTTCCTAGGGATGGTCGGCTGGTGTCGCCTGTGGATTCCGAATTTCGGACTCATGGCCAAACCACTGTACGAAACAATCAAGGAACCCGAATTCAAGTGGGGTAAGACACAGCACAAGGCTTTCCAGGAATTAAAGCAAGCACTCAAAGAGGCCCCCGCCCTGGGTCTGCCAGACCTGACAAAAGACTTTCAATTGTATGTGCATGAAAGGCAGAGATTAGCTTTAGGAGTACTCACACAGCGATTGGGGTCATGGAAGAGGCCCGTGGGGTACTTCTCGAAACAGCTGGACATGGTGAGCGGAGGGTGGCCGGGGTGCTTGCGAGCAGTGGCTGCTACGGTAATCCTAATTCAGGAAGCACGGAAACTGACGCTGGGAAAACACATCACGGTATATGTACCTCACATGGTCATAGCCGTCTTGGAACAAAAAGGGGGGCATTGGCTCTCCTCCAGCAGAATGATGCAGTACCAGGCTCAGTTGCGGGAACAAGATGATGTTGAATTAAAAATAACCAACCATCTCAATCCAGCAGAATTCCTCAGGTCCACCCAAGAGGAAGGAGAACTGGAGCATGACTGCATGGAGGTGATCGAACAAGTGTATGCCAGCCGTGAGGATCTGAAAGATGTCCCGATGGCAGATCCCGATGTGGAGCTGTTCACGGACGGATCCAGTTTTATGGAGCATGGAACCAGGTATGCAGGGTATGCTGTGGTGACACTCCAAGAAATAGTGGAAGCTAAAGCACTGCCTCCAGAAACTTCAGCGCAAAAAGCAGAAGTATGGGCGTTGGTAAGGGCATTGGTCCTTAGTAGAGACAGGAAAGTAAACATTTGGACTGATTCAAAGTATGCATTTGGTGTGGTTCACATCCATGGGGCTTTGTGGAAAGAAAGAGGACTTTTGACCTCTCAAGGCTCACAGATCAAACATAAGGAAGTAATAATTCAGTTGCTGGAAGCTGTACACTTACCTAAAGCAGTAGCGATCATGCATGTCCGAGGTCATCAAGCAGACTCTGGGAAAGAATTTCAGGGGAATCGGATGGCAGATGAAGCTGCGAAAAGGGCAGCCAGATTGGTCTGGACTCAAATGGCTCTGATACCGACAAGAGAAAATCCCGCTGCACCTTATTTAGAAGAGAAACCGTGCTACTCTCCGGAGGATGAACGGTTGGCACAAATCACTGGAGCAAGAAGGAATGTTGTAGGATGGTATGTAACACCGGTCGGACAAGTTATACTGCCAGTAGGATTGATGAAAGTAGTCATGGAAACTGAACATAACAAACTCCACTGTGGTGCAGAAGCATTGGTAGAATATCTAAAGAAAATAGTACTCTCTAATTCGATGATAACAATGGCCAAAAGAATAAATGCCACCTGCCCGATTTGCATTAAAAATAACCCGTTGGTTAGAAGACAGGTCCAAATGGGGAAAATACGTGTAGGGCCACAACCAGGGGATTATTGGCAAATAGATTTTTCCGAGTTACCAAAATCTCAGGCATACAAGTACTTACTAGTTTATGTGTGCACCTTTTCGGGATGGCCCGAAGCTTTCCCTTGCAGGACGAATCAGGCCAAGGAGGTAGTGAAAACCCTTCTCAAGGAAATTATTCCAAGGTTTGGGGTTCCTTTAGGAATATCATCAGATAGAGGACCACATTTTACTGCAGGGATCGTGCAGGAAGTTTCTACTATTCTGGGAATTCAGTGGCACTTACACACCCCCTGGAGACCTCAATCTAGTGGTCAGGTGGAACGAATGAATCAAACTCTGAAAAATCAAATTAAAAAGATTTGTCAAGAAGCTAAAATACAGTGGCCCCAAGCATTGCCTCTAGCCCTTCTGAGGATTAGGATTAAACCACGAGAAAGGATAGGGGTAAGTCCGTATGAAATTTTGTACGGCAAACCATATCATGCTGTAACCTATCAAGGGGACCCACATGTAATTGGGGATCAGATGATTGTAAATTATGTTCTGTCTTTAAATAAGACCCTTGCAGCACTGAGATCCACGCTGGAGTGGAATCGACCGTTACCTCTGGACACTCCTGCTCACGATATTCACCCAGGAGATCAAGTTTACGTGAAGAACTGGTCAGTGGAACCTCTGAAGGAAACATGGGACGGCCCCCATCAAGTGATAATGACAACTTACACCGCCGTCAAGGTCGACGGGATCAACAGCTGGATCCATTACACACGGGTCAAAAAGGTCCCCTCCCGATGGTCGGTGGAACCCCTATCTCCCACCAGAATGGTGTTCAAAGCCAAAAATTAATGCTGTTGTTGTTACTCTTGAGTAAAATAATAATTGTTGAAACCTTTGTTAAAATCACAATACCTGAATCAAGGGTGTGGGTACCGGAGAATTCAAATGTAAATCTTACATGTTTGTTTGTCGATGATCAGGGAGCTGGACGGGACAGAGTCAGGGCACAATGGAAATGGATCACCAAGGATCAAATTCCCGATAAAGGAGTAGAAACGGTCTGGGATGAGAAGCAGCAAAAAGGTAGGATTACCCTGCAGATATCCAATATAACAAAAGCCAGAACAGGAAAATACGCTTGTGTGGTTTGGATAAAAGGGACTTATGATTATGGATTCGTAAATCTTGACATTTTAAATATCTCCCAAACAGAATCAGAAAATAAGGTCCAGGTGAATCTCCCAAATGGGAAAGTAGATATGTGGGACGGACCTCCCCTCAGAATAAAATGTACTCATAGGTTTAAGACAGGGTGTCAGAAACAGATTAGAATGAAATGGTGGAAATGGAACACGACACAGGAAATGTGGAATCCACAGGTACAAGGGACAAGTTGGTGGACGCTGGGAAATGAGAGCAGGGGATGGTTGAATATAACGAACTCAGAGATTGGTAGATCGGAGGGTAAATATCTTTGTGTTATCGTTTGTGGTAATAGTGGAGGTTATGGGGTCAGGAAGGTAGAAGTGGTATTACAACAGGAGCAAGGAATCAAGCCTGAACAGGAAATATATAACGCAAAGGAAGGGCAGGATTTGGTTTTAAGATGTAGGATACCAACCGAAAGCTACACTGAGTATGAATGGTGGTTTGGAGGACAAAGCTTGGTGGCTCAAGGGAAATATCAAATTAAAAGAAAACCCCAAGAAATAGTGTTAGTAATTAAAGAAGTCCTAGAACAGCAAGATAATGGACAATACTGGTGTTGGGTTGCTCGAGATGATTGGTGGGCAGCCGGGATGATTAGTGTTTATGTTGAAAGAACAAGGGTGACTCGGCAGGTACTAGAGGATGAAATCCAAACCAAACCAGAGAATCTGATTGTGGGTTTAATTAGGGATTTTGGGCAAACACAAAATGTATCAGCAATCACTGCATGTCTGCCTTTGCCCCATGCGGCAGGAGACCCTATACCATGGGGAATTATACCAGCTCCAGACATGCCTGCATCTAATCGAACAGTTACCTTAAGTTGTACCCAGGAGATTAGGAGCCGAACTAAATTGGTTAATCGGACAAATGTGATAAGGAGGAAAACCCCGAGGACTCGAGCAGATTGTTATAAGCTTCCGAATGCTGTATTTACCAGAATCGGAAGATTCCAGGGAGTAGGATGGTGTGAATACGATGAGAGGCAAACACGAGAAGTCCCGGCAACTGAACAATATTTTGAAATAACATGCCAGAATGTTACAAACACAACTACCATGGAACAATGGCAGACAATCTGGGGACCTAGTTTGTTGGAAACTTATATAGGAACAGTTCAATGGTGTATTCATTGGAAGGGACGGAAAAATCAAACTTACTCAAAGACCTATCAAGAACAGGATAGTTGGAGGAAAGATGCACCTAGGATGACCGATTGGAATTGCACTGAGGTCTTCACTTGTGACAGCCCAAGTGAGTCTGTGAGTCTACTGCCGGTAAAGGTACTTTTGAGATTTGGCTGTGAATGTAGGGGATATAACCACACGATAAAAGACAAAAATACAGAAGGAGAGTTAAACTGTAAAACTACATCAATCCGAGCTCCAGGAAATTTAGTTTGGGTAATGGGTCATGGACATTGGACCACTCATATGCCGGTAGATGGTCCAACTACACAAATTACTTTAGGAGTTCCAACTCTTTGTCCTTTCTGGAAATCGACAAAATTGACGGCTTCAGAAATACAAATAAGACATAAGCGAGATATAAGTCAGGAAATTGGGGACATAGGGTTAGAAGAAGGGGAAGATTGGCATGAACCTTCTTCAGGAATTAAATTTGGGTGGGTATTAGAATCTCTCTTTGCACAAATATCGTCATATCGAAACAGGGAAATGTTGTACAAATTGTTGGGACAAACAGAAAGGTTAGCGGCTGTGACTAAGAAGGGATTCAAGGACTTAAATCTGCAGTTACAAGCTACGTCTAGAATGACAATTCAAAATCGGATGGCTCTAGATATGATATTGTTGAAGGAGCATGGCGTATGTGGATATCTGCATGGTAGAGACGACCATTGCTGCATTCACATCCCGAATGTTACACAAGAAGTAGAAAAGGATATAAGTCAATTAGAACGGATTGAAGGAAAGGTGAATGATATTCAGAAAGAGGCAGAACACAATTGGGTTGGAGAACTGTTCAGCTCCCTGGGAATTCGGATGTCCGGATGGATATCCTCAATTGTACAATATGGAATCATGATTGTTATAATCATTTTAGTTGCCTTAATAGTATATAAGTGTCTTTTAGGAATGATTGTCAAGGAAGGTCAACATACTCGGCGAATAATGAAGGCGATAATGCGAAGAGAAGTCCTGGCAGAACCAGCCGTTCCACCTCCTGCTTATCGCGAAACAGCGACATGAATTATTGAGCATCCTTGCGAACCCAGAAGAAGCTCGAAGGATGCTCAAAAGGGGGGACTTGTTACAAAAAGGATAGGATATTGGATTTTAGAAGTAGTAAGGCTAAGGCTCTGCTAGGCTGTAAGGCCTCAGGTGTAGAAATAGTTCTCTGGGGAAACAGGAATAGAATGTACTGGGTGGGGAGGTTAGGAATAGTGAATTAGCTGGGCATGGTGAACCCGTTAGTGAATTAGCTGGGCATGGTGAACCCGTTAGTGAATTAGCTGGGCACGGTGAACCTGTCTAAAAGTAAATTGTTCTGGGTTGATATATGTTGCATGCAAGGGGGATTTCAGTGGTAGGAGCTCGTTGAGCATTATCTAAGACTAGACAACCATAGAGAGATATGGCGTAGGGTATGATTATCAATTGTTAATCCTTGTGATGTATGTTTTACTTTGAAGATTAAATCTTGTATGTGTGCCAATGTTTGAAACTGTATAAAGAGCTGAGTGAAACGATAGGCCTTTGGGAAGCCTGATTTGGGACACTAGTCCCCAGGTCCCCGGGCCCTGAATAAAGCACCGCATAAACTGACTCTCTGTTGGTTTGTGTTTGTGGTCGGTGGGCAACAATACAAGTTCTGCCTCAGAAGGCTTCAAAATTATTAGCATTTGGCTAAATTTTTCAGATTTACTAATTAGTGAATTAAAGACTCTTAAAGAACACAAGCAAAAGTTACATGCAAAAGGACTGAATCCCCCTTCCTAAATCTGGAGGGGTAGCCATGGACTGCAAATAGGACATGAATAAAATACAAAAAAGCCTTCTACCAGGTCTCAAACTAATGAGCTGTTGAATTTCCTGCCCTATGTCCTAAAAGAGTATTTTAACTTTGCCTCACTTCTCCTATTTATGCCAATCAGTGTAGTGACTACAGCACATTCTGCAATGCACATGCTTCTCCCTTGCAGGTGCAGAATGTGATGAGAGCAATTTGCTCACTGAATTTCAAAAGAAAAAAGCTACTTGAGATGATACAACTAAGTTGAAAAGGGAATGAATTTCATTTCTAATCCCACCAATAATAAAGCCACAGTTTCTATTTTGTGTCAAGATTAAATTACAAGAGTGCTATAACCTGTCTCCTGAAAAGCATAGTCCTGATGGAAGGATATGTTTGCATGAGAACATTTTGTGGGAAAATGGTTTGTGTGCTAATTTTGGATCATAAAAACTAATCCTTCATAATGCATAGAATTGTCCAGCAGAGTAGGAATATTACCAATGAAATTCTTCTAACTATATGTGAATGCAGTTAAGCAGAAAACACACGTCCTCGACAAATCCATTCACATTTATTCCAGGATGCAAAGTTAATAAATTATCCTACAAGAGCTAGAAATCCTCTTGAAACTCAGCTGATGGAGACATGTTAATACATGGACCTGTCGAGGATACACTCCTGTGGAATTTAAAAATGAAGACCCGCTGTACAATTCTGTAACTGATTTCAAAACATATTGAACCAGCATCTAAGAGATACAATATTGTGATATCCCTCACACCCACTACGCATTTAAAAACACTGATTCCTGGGATTCACGGGGTGGGGGCACTGACTAATGAAAATTGACTTGATGATTACAACTGAATTTACATTTTGACATTTCAAACTGTTGGACACTGTAAGATTACTTGTGTTATTGCTTCTGCTGTTTCTATCCTTTCTCCTGTTACCTCTCCTCACCTCCGTGGACAACCCATAAAGTGAAGAAGACCTCTAGGAAAGAGACATTTATTCCAATGTTTGAGCCACAGGGTGGCTGTCAGAGACTGAAAATAGTTCATGCCTCAAACACTGATAGAAAGTTCTGCTCATTATAAAGAAGCTACAACTGAAGAAGCTTCCCTGAAGAGTGGGACTTTGAACTGAAAGTCAAACTGTTGATTAGATAAAGGGAAACACATTTTTTAATCATTTCAGGCTGAGGGAAAGGAATGCATCCACAAAAGGCCAAAGCCACCAGCTGCAGCTATCCCCGGCTGAGTTTGGGGGGGGAGGAGAGCACAGCTCACAGAAGCCAGGTTTACACAGACTCCCCCCAGCTGAGCGGGGGGGGGGGCAGGTTTTGGGTGCATGGTGCAACCTCTGGTGAGAGGCAGTGAGCACCCATCCTCCAATTACACAAACTGGCCCAGCTGTGGAACCCCCAACCCCACAGGCCACATCCACAGGACGTTCACGTGAGAGGCTTGGCCCCACAGGACTGCACGTGATGCAGCAGACCCAGAGTCTGCTGTGAGAGACTGACCCTACCCCTGGGGGACATGGCCGGACATGCCTACCTAGCCTGGGCATATAAACCCATGGGACTCTGTGCCTGCTGGGGGGACCTTCACCACCAAGAAGACCAGCTGGAGAGGATCAACGAACAACATTGGGATCCACGGAGTGGTGATATTTTCCTTATTCTGTCCCTGTCTCTCCCTCCCTTCCTCCCTCCCTCCCTCCCTCCCTCCCTCCCTCCCTTCCTCCCTCCCTCCCTCCCTTCCTCCCTCCCTCCCTCCCTCCCTTCCTCCCTCCCTTCCTTCCTTCCTTCCTTCCTTCCTTCCTTCCTTCCTTCCTTCCTTCCTTCCTTCCTTCCTTCCGAATTCCTTCCTTCCTTCCTTCCTTCCTTCCTTCCTTCCTTCCTTCCTTCCTTCCTTCCTTCCTTCCGACTTCCTTCCGACTTCCTTCCTTCCTTCCTTCCTTCCTTCCTTCCTTCCTTCCTTCTTTCCGAATTCCTTCCTTCCTTCCTTCCTTCCTTCCTTCCTTCCTTCCTTCCTTCCTTCCTTCCTTCCTTCCTTCCTTCCTTCCTTCCGAATTCCTTCCGAATTCCTTCCGAATTCCTTCCTTCCTTCCTTCCTTCCTTCCTTCCTTCCTTCCTTCCTTCCTTCCTTCCTTCCTTCCTTCCTTCCGAATTCCTTCCTTCCTTCCTTCCTTCCTTCCTTCCGAATTCCTTCCTTCCTTCCTTCCGAATTCCTTCCTTCCTTCCTTCCTTCCTTCCTTCCTTCCTTCCTTCCTTCCTTCCTTCCTTCCTTCCTTCCTTCCTTCCTTCCGAATTCCTTCCTTCCGAATTCCTTCCTTCCTTCCTTCCTTCCTTCCTTCCTTCCTTCCGACTTCCGACTTCCGACTTCCGACTTCCGACTTCCTTCCTTCCTTCCTTCCGACTTCCTTCCTTCCTTCCTTCCGACTTCCTTCCGAATTCCTTCCTTCCTTCCTTCCTTCCTTCCTTCCTTCCTTACGAATTCCTTCCTTCCGAATTCCTTCCTTCCGAATTCCTTCCTTCCTTCCTTCCGAATTCCTTCCGAATTCCTTCCTTCCTTCCTTCCTTCCTTCCTTCCTTCCTTCCTTCCTTCCTTCCTTCCTTCCTTCCTTCCTTCCTTCCTTCCTTCCTTCCTTCCGAATTCCTTCCTTCCGAATTCCTTCCGAATTCCTTCCTTCCTTCCTTCCTTCCTTCCTTCCTTCCTTCCTTCCTTCCTTCCTTCCTTCCTTCCTTCCTTCCTTCCTTCCTTCCTTCCTTCCGAATTCCTTCCTTCCGAATTCCTTCCTTCCGAATTCCTTCCTTCCTTCCGAATTCCTTCCGAATTCCTTCCTTCCTTCCGAATTCCTTCCTTCCGAATTCCTTCTGAATTCCGAATTCCTTCCGAATTCCTTCCTTCCTTCCGAATTCCTTCCTTCCGAATTCCTTCCGAATTCCTTCCTTCCTTCCTTCCGAATTCCTTCCGAATTCCTTCCTTCCGAATTCCTTCCTTCTGAATTCCTTCCTTCCTTCCGAATTCCTTCCGAATTCCTTCCTTCCTTCCTTCCTTCCTTCCTTTCTCTCCTTCTCTCCTTCTCTCTCTTTCTCTATCATATTTACCATCAAATAAAACCCTTACTATTGTCATATGGTCTCATTTGCACCTTAATTCGGGCAGAGGCTTTTCTAAGAACCTTAAAACTGGATCGTAACAGGAGCCAGCCATGGGTGGCAACCCCAGAGGCCATGGCTGTGGAAGTAGGAGTCCTACTGGACCTCTGGTTCTTTTTCCACCTTTCACCTGTTTGGACACACAGGCAGATCCCTACTGGAAGCGTTATCTACACTACAGAACATCCAGGGTTTGTACCTAATAGCCCATACCCAAGTTAAAGTGTTTGTATGTTTTGTTTTAAACTGATTGATGGGAAGGATAATATAAAAGGCTTGATGAAAAAGAAGACCACCAGAAGATATGGACTAATACAACATAGAGCTCAAGCCAAATGAAGTGTCAAGTATAAGAGGGGGGGGATTGTTATGAATGATTTTTGAAGGTTGGCTTTCGCCATATGTTGTATTAATACGACTTTAGTTATAAATTATATAAGGGATTCTAATGTTGGGTATTATGATATTATCCGTTGGAAATATCAAGGGTATAAGATACATGTTAAAGCATTGATGTTGCTGGGGTGGCTCTGATTGTACACGTTTGGTTTCGCGGGGGTTGGGTGAGTTTTGTGTGACAGTGCCCGTTCTGTGGGGAGCGAGCTGTTGCCAGCCAGACTTCGGGAGCAGCACCATAAGAGCAATGAGAGCCCTGACCATGCAAACCGCGATCGCCTCAGAGCCAGAAGAGCGCGGGCTCGCAGAAGATTGACGGGGCCATGGCCATGCAAAGGCAGGGATTGCCGTGCATCAGCCGCGAGGCTGTAAAAGGCCGAGCCACCGTTTGCTGAACGAGCCGCGGGCAGCCAGCCGAGCTCCCAGCGCTGCCCTTTGGCTTTGCAAATATGGGGGGTTTGCGTTCTCAGTAAATTTTAATAACTGACATCCGCTCCGCATCGGGGTCGTTTATAACAGTAGCCCTCGAAGAGGGCAGAGCCCGGGAGAGGGGGGAGATGCTGGAAGAGGGAGGAGTGATCGGGAGAGGGGGAGATCCTGGGAGACGGAGAAAAGCCCTGGGGTACAGCCCGGGAAAGGGGGGAGCCTGGGACAGGAGGTAGCTCGGGACCGGGAAAAACCTGAGAGAGGGGGGAGAGCCCGGGAGACAGGGGACAACCTGGGAACGGGGGGAGATCCCGAGAGAGGCGGGAGCCGGGTAGAGGGGAGAGAGCCCGGGAAAGGGGAGAGAGCCCTGGGAGAGGAGCCGGGCTGGGAACCGGGAGAGCCCGGGAAAGGGGAGAGAGCCCTGGGAGAGGAGCCGGGCTGGGAACCGGGAGAGCCCGGGATCGGGGAGTCCTGCTGATGCCTAGGTTTTAACTTTTATATTTTCCGGATTCTGTACTGCTTAGAGTGTAACTCTGAGGTTTCTTGTAGCTTGCTAATTTCTGCTCACTTGTGCTGGGTAGACATAACAAAGCCTCTCCGGGCCTGCTCTCCAAGGTCACCCAGACTGTCCTAGGCCCAAAAAGTATAATCCAAAGAGCTTCTAATGGGGGGCCAGCAGAGGGGAAATGACATCATTGAACTGAAGCTCTAATTGGAGAATTAACCCTGATATGCAAATGAACCAAACCTATGAAGGTGTGAAGAACTCGTGACCTGTCGTCCATCTTGGGGTCCATTTTGGCAATAGCCTCTGGCTCCCAGGGTGTACCTTTGAAATGTGCCTTTCAAATAAATACCTGTTTTATTCTTTTACTTCTGTCCAGTCTCTGTGTCTAGGAGGCCTCATAAGGCATCACTGCAGCCGGGCCAGGAACCGGGAGAGGCCGGGATCAGGGCGTCCTGCAGCCAGGCCAGGGCCGGGCGCGGGTCAGCGTGTTTCGGGGGAGCGCGGCTGCGGGGACGGGTCCGGAGCCGGCGGCACGTGGAAAGCAACTGCTCGGCAGCAGCGGCGGCGGTGAGAGCACAGCCCTGCCCGGGGATGGGCACCGCTCGGGTTCCCAACGAGGCGATGGCACCGCCGGGTTCGCCGCCGTACCCGTGGCAGCGCCGGGCATCGGTCCCTCCTCGGCGCCGGGGTCACCTGCGCCAGGCGCACCAGAGCATCGCCTCCGTCTTGAGAACCCACAACGAGCAGCGCCTGGCAGGGACTGCAGATCCCCATTGGTGGCAGGGAAAAAAGAGCAAGGAATCTTCCATGGGAGAATAAATGGAATAGAAGTGAGGCGTCACTGGGAAATGTCTTGTACTGAAATGCTATTGCTCCTTTCTCAGAACATGGAAGAGGAGTGGGGAGAATTAAATCAGAAGCTGGATGCAATGTCCAGGGACCAGTGATCTGGATAAAATGCTACACAATTGCTGGAATGCTGTATGGATAACTAACTACTGCTTGCCAAATAATCTGGACTTGTTAGGGGCAGCATAGTTGTCTCTCAAAAATTCCTCTGAAGCCATGATTGAGAACATTCTAAAGAAAGGCTCATAGACCCACATTTCAATGCAGTTGCTGTGGGTTTGATAAATGAAATCTCCTTTTGCACCTCGATTCTCCTAAAGGTTTGTGTTGGGTTTTTTTCACGCACGCATGCATGCAAGATTTGGAGATCTAAGGTAAATGCCTTCTATAAAGGGTGTGGAAGATACTGGCCTTTGGTCAGCAATATGTCAGCAAGAGACAGCTGAGCCATTATTACTGAGAGGAAGAAGAGCCCTGCAAGAGGGGTGTGAGCCCTGGCTGAAGTTCAGTAGAACCACCTTAGGCAGGATCAGTAAGAAGGCACTGAAGAGTGAAGAGTCTAATCATTTGGTGCAGTATTGTATGGACTTGGGGATCACTACACCATTGCAGACAAGTTCCCTTTGCAGCAGAAGAGGCTTCCATCTGCTGCCTCTGCCAGAGGCACTGGGATGGACAGAGTGAGCAAGGCTCGGTCAGCTGGCAGGGTTATGGACATTTGCCACGGAGGGGCTGCAACAAAACGGGAAGCCAAAGTCAAACAAGCTCATGGCCTGACTCCAGAACAGCCCAAGCATCCTTTTGGCCCTGCTGGCAGGACAAGAAGGTGCTTTGCACCTTAAAGGCTGCTTAGCCCTTTGCAGGACCAGCCCAAAACATCAAGATCTACAGCAGAAGGATGTGGGGGATTTTGGGGTTTTTTGCTCACTGGGTGGGAGTTGCTTCAGTTGCTGTTTTGAAGGTCTCACCTGAGTTGTCCTAAAATACAGCAAAAAAAGGCTGTGCTTTTGCTGAGTGAAGCCACGTTGTGTCTGTCTTTCAGAAAGGAATAAAGAAAACACAGATTGCCTACTGAAATTGTTCTGCTCCCTTCCAAATCAGTTCACTAGTCAGGCATAAGCCTCAGGTATGTCCCCGGTTCCCTCTCTGCCAGCAACGCAGAGCTGCATTGTGCAGTGCTTGCTGTGCACCAGAGAGCACAAAGCAGGCTGGCCTGGTGCCCCCGAATATTTCTGCAGAACGCTCTGCATTCCACACCTTTGCTCTGACTCAGTGCAGAACTGCAGGATTGCAGGCGCTTCCTCCCCGAGCTGTGTGAGGCACTGGCTCCTGCGGATCTGACCTGACGAGCTGTCGCTGCCTCCCGTTGGCCTCGGTGCCCCTGGCAGAAGTGCCGTGCCTGAAGGACGCTGCCCCGTGCTCGAGCCTGCGGAGCAGCCCGGCTCCCTCCCGCTGTGCCCAGGCTGCTGCACACACTGCTAACCTTTCCCAGGACTTCCAGGGCAGCCGGCAGAAGAGTAGCAATCCTCAGCCGGGGCACCAGCCCTCGGCTGCCTTTTGCCTTCCTCTCATCCTGGGCCGCCTCCAGACGGCCAATGGCACCAGTCTGCGCTGTGCCCAGCACGGCTACGCTTCCCTCGGGAGCAGCCAGCTGCCGCTTTGGCTCTGAGATGGGACGATGTGCCCGCTCCCAGGAAGAGGCACCCAGTGCCAGGCTGCTGCCTCTTGCAGCTCCAAGGGCCTCCTGCCAGCCTGCCTCTGCCCAGCCTCAGGCTGCTCTGGGCTCTGCGTGGGCTCTGCTGGGGCTCTGGCCCAGGCAGTACTGGGCTGCTCTCACCTCACAGTGGCTGGCAGCTCTGCATCAGACGAGACTTTCAGAGCACCCTCACTGATCTTTCTGCTTTCTCAGTTGAGCAAGACTCTCCTCCAGCCAGACATTGCACTTAGGGATACAAATCCAAGTGGCAGGAACCCCAATGCTCTCGAGTCACAGCTGAACACCTGCATCTGCACAGGATGTTTTGGCTGCCCCACTCCTCCTCTGGTTTTGCCTGCAAATGCCATTGCCCTTTCTGTCTCAACTGCAAGTACCATGGCTGGGCAAAAACCGGCCAGTGCGTCGTATTCCAAAGGCAGTGTGGTGTGGAGAGGATGAATGAAGAAGAGCCTGCCCCACTGACAAACCATACCAAAGAAGCCATAAGCGTCCCTTTCCACCTTTAAGAAACAACTGACCATTCAGAAGGAAACGTCAAGCTTATTCACAAGGCTGAGAAGGAAGGGAATCTTCAAGGTGAGTTGAGGTTTCTGAAACTTTATTTATATGCAATCCTGCTCTGCAATCCTACACTACAATCCTATTCTACAATCCTACTTGACAATCCTACTTGACAATCCTACTCTACAATCCTATTCTAAGCTGGTTGTGGAGTAAACAGGTCTGACGTGATTATCACATTCTTGTCTCCTCCTTCCTCTTCTTCACTGCAATGATCAGTGGCACCAGGCTGGATACAGGCTCAGCTGATGCTACAAATGGGTGCTGCCAAAGGAAACAAAACAAAAAACCCCAATGAACCATGACTTCCCAAGCTCAGTGCTTCACAGGCTCAATCAGGATTCCTCAGGTTCCTAGAAAGACGCAGAAAGAGGACTGACGGGACCATCTGCACCTCCATCTTCATGTGCAGGACCTTGCCATCACAGGCCAACCTGGCCCAGAATCCCACCCATCCATTCATCCAGATGTCTTCATCTTGCTGGCATTTTTGCCCTGCCAGTGCTCTAGAAATGGTGCTTTCTGTCCCCGGGGTTTCTTCCTTTCAGGAAACTTCAAAGCCTCACATAGGTCCCTGTCCTTGAAAGACAGGCACTGTGCTAATTTCCACAGGGACACAGAGCAGTGTCTGCCTTTCCATCCCCTCCCCCTCCTGTGCTGGATGGCACCTGCCTTCCCAGCAGGGACAGCTGAGTGGCACTGGGTCCTGCAGCTCCCTCTCTGCCACTCAGCCTGGCGGTAACCCTGGGGCAGTTCCCGTCTGCTTGACCGTGCCAGGCAGCAGGTGGGGCTGGGACAAATCCATCTCAGCTGTCCTTTTGTGGGTGGCAGAAACCCCTAGGAGTGAGGCAGGGGGCACAAACCAGGGTCCCTCAGAGGCTCACAGTGAGCTGCCCACAGCCAAATCTCCAACTGCTGGGCTGGGACTGGTTTCCTTGGGTTCCCCCACCACCATTTCACGCCTCTGTACCCCGCATTGCTCTACTTCAGTTCTTTTGCCATCAGAGAAGACTGAATACCCCACCAAATTACAATACAGGGCGACAGAAACAATCAGAGGATGGAGCACCTCTCCTCTGAGGACCAGCTGAGAGACCTGGAGTAATTCAGCCTGGAGAAGAACAGGCCCCAGGGAGACTTTACTGCCACGTTCCAGTACTTCAAAGGGGCTTCTGAGGAAGTGGGGGACGCTTTTTTTAACAGGGCTAGTTGCAGTAGGACATGGGGTAATATTTATAGTATATAATGGGGATCAAGTCAGGTTAGGTGTAAGGAAGAACTTGTTTTACTCAGAGCATGGTGCAACACTAGCACGGGTTGCCCCGAGAGCTGGTAGGTGCCCCATCCCTGGAAACATTCCAGGTCAGGTGGGATGTGGCCCTGAGCAAGCTCTGATCTCTTTAAAGATGCCCCTGGTCATCGCAGGGCACTTGGACCTGATGACCTCTATGGGTCCGTGGCAGCCCAGCCCAGTCGAGGATTCCACGCCGTTTTCATTTGAAAAGCACCAAGGGTGGAGGGGAGGGGCAGGGGGGTTGTCTGATGCCTTGGACTTCAGTGGAGGAGGAGCCCATCCTCGGACACTGTTTCACCTGCAGCCCCTTCGCATTTTACCTGCAGGAGCTCCTTGGCAGACCAGCGCCGCTCCTCGTTGGTCTGCAGGCAGCAGCTCAGGAAGCCACGCAGCAAAGGCGAGAATAGGTTGGGCTCCTGCAGCTTTGGTCTCCCTCCTGTGGCTATCAGGAGTTGAGGCTGCAGAAAAAGGAAACACGAGGCTCCACCTGCTTCTTTCAAGTATCTGTAAATGCTCTCCCAGAGCCCATTGCAGTGGCGGTTTCTGCCCTGGCAGATGGGCAGAGATGACTTTCCTACACCAACAGAAAACCCAAACCCCAAAGCAGCCACAGCTTTTCCGACATCCAGCGGATCTTGCCTTGGCAGCTGATTTCATTGGCTGACCTAGCTAGTGGGAACTACATCAGCAAAAGCACGTTTTGCTTCTCTGAGGATTGACACCAGCTTGACAGGCTATTTGAAGAGGGAGTTTGCTCTA
Source organism: Aphelocoma coerulescens (assembly GCF_041296385.1). Classification (NCBI taxonomy): domain Eukaryota; kingdom Metazoa; phylum Chordata; class Aves; order Passeriformes; family Corvidae; genus Aphelocoma; species Aphelocoma coerulescens. Next base: position 188,775 of record NW_027184086.1, on the reverse strand, counting down.
TCTATACCATCTCCAAGGATTATTACATGAAAGGCATCTCTGCAGTGCTTGTTGGTCCATTAAGCACAGCTTCCATACAACAAAAATCATCAAGTTCTTTGTTCTCTTCTTGAAAAAAATGCAGACGCAAAATCCATCTAAAATAGACGGAAATAACAATGGAAAGAGGCCTAGGAGTCTCCATGAAAATGCCTGCCACAATAGGAACAGCTCTGTGCTGGTGGCACTGAAAGAGATGGTGACCAAAGAGACTTTGTTATGATCCTCTTCAACCCAGAGGAAAATTTCCTTTGCTTTTCCCACACCACCAGAGGTCACAAAGGGGGTTTTATCCTGTCCTTCTGCAGCTGAGCTCAGCCACTGGACACGGTGGGGAGCTGGAGCCCTCCTCCCTGTCATTATAACTGTGCAACCCAGGGACGTCCCTGCTCCTGCGGTAAAGGAACACGGCACCGGTGTCAACCACAGAGCCTGGGTCCCAGCCCCAGTCACCTGGCTGCAAGCTCTTTAATGTTCCAACAAACACCAAGGGTTTGGCATACAATTCTAACTGCAGTCTGAGAAAAAGACATGCTGAACTCATCCAGGCCACCCAGACACATGACAGAACAACGTACAGATGATTTGGAAGCCTGACAGTTTCAAAGACCCACAGGATTTGGAAAAGATGCTGCAGCTTGGAGGAAAATTGATGTGCTGTTGCTAATAAAGGAAGAAGCAAGAAGCACTGCTTGGGGTTTGCTTTGCTGGTTTTTTCTCTTGTCTTTTTTTCTTTTTCCTTTCTCTTTCTGTTTTCCTTTTTCCTTTTCTATAAAGTTGAAACTGGGAAGGTCCAGCCTCCATTTCAAAGGATATTTATCACACTGCTAAACTCTCCACTGAAAAATTCTTGTCCTTCAGAGACAGAGCTCCAAGAGAGTTTGACAAGCACATGAGAAACGTCAGGCATGGCTGAAGGCCAAAATGGCAGGTTTCTGAGCTGGCTGCTTGCCACTTCCCTTCTGATGCAAGCAAAAGTACCGCAGATGCTGATGTGCTGCAGGGCTGTTTTTAGAAGGGGACCTTGGTGGAAGCAGTGCCAGCAGACGGCAATGGGATTTTGCCCAGTTGCAAACAGAACATGGGACAGGTGAGAAAGACAGAGGGATCAGTGAGTATTGGCTCCTTACCGAGACAGGATCTCCATTCCAGTGAGGAACTTCCCGTTCCACCATTTCGATTCCCACTATGCCAAAAGACCATATGTCCGCTTTGGGGCCATACGGTTGACCTGTCACGATTTCAGGTGCCATCCACCCAGAAATCCCGGCCACTGATCTCTGCCTACTCTGCTCAGGGGTGAGCTGAGCAGAGAGGCCAAAATCAGCTGAGGAGAAAACAAAATACTGTGAAAAACAGCTCAAATTAGGAAACCAAGCAAAAGAATTCCCCACTCTCAGTCTCAGAATGCACTGTGTAATCTGCTAGAAAACCGTCCGTGCTCTATTTCCTCAGGGCTTTAGCCAAGGAAATATGGAATTGGCCACTTCAAAAAACCCCACATTTTTTACACTGCCCCCAGCAGTGGCCTGTATTTTCCTGAAGCTTTGGATTGTAGCTCCCTCCCTCTGGAAGGGACGCACACAAACCTATGCCACTCTTGACTGCTTGTTCCTTGTGATACCTCTGTGCACGTTGCAACTGTGCCCTCAGCTCACAGCAGGGGTCCCTGCACTGCCACCAGCACCACTTTGGGGGAACTGGCAGTCACTCAAAAGCAGCCCCAAACCCCACATGCCCGGAATGCCGTGCCTGACCAAGAATATACCGACCCAGCTTGACAGAGCCGTGGGTTCCAAGAAGGATGTTGCAGCTCTTCACATGCTGGTGGATCATGTGGTTTGAATGAAGAAAATCCAGTCCTTTCAGGCACTGAGAGAGAAAACAGAAACAGGAGGGCAAAAATTAGTGATGTGATTTCAGCACACAAGAAAGGAAACAGCTCTAAAAGATTCCCTTTCCAGGGGAATGGGGAGTAATGGCAGAACACGGTGCCATCGAGAGGAAGAGCTTGCTGCTCCAACACTGCCTTTCTAAGGGAAGGCATGTCAGCTTTTGAAAGAGCAATGGGAATTGCTGTTCTAGACTGTCCCCTGCAAACCAGCCCGAATGACTGCTGCTGCAGTGGATGTGCTCTCTCCATCCAGAGGACAAACGAGGGGTTGCCATGAAAGAAAAAGTCCTTCCCTTTGGTGTGAAGGGGATCACTTTTGGGTGGGGGCCTGCATGGCAAAGGTTTTCTTGCTGGCCTCAGCATAGACTTGGAAGTATCACATGAGTCACCTTTCAGAAGCAAACAGCATTTTGGGTGCACTACTGTCCTTTTCAGCTGAGGACTGTGAGAAAGGAGTCTCTCTTTTTCTGTGCCATTAGTTTCAAATCCTGCCACCAGCACCTTTGCTTTTACAGGCAGGGAACGCAGTGCAGACAGGCTCCAGGCAAACATTTAGAGAGGCAAGGTGGAGAACAGCAAATACAAATACAAGAGACAGAGCAAGAATACAAGAGCAGGAGATAAGAATACAAGAACAGAGTACAGTGAGTGCAGGCACACTGCCACGCAGTTCACTTGAGATGCTCTTGCTTCTCCATAGCACAGCAGCAACACAGAAACAAAGCTTGGCACATGAAATCTCTGCTGTGCTGAGCCCCTGTTTCCCAGACAATCCTGCCCAAGCCCTTGGAAGGAAGCACAGGTGGGATCCCTGACCTCCCGACTGATGGTTGCCATCTCGTCTTCACACAGGTAGGTCTTGCTGATGACATCGCTCAGAGTGCCTCCATCCATGTATTCCATAACCAGCCAGAGTTCCTCATCCACAAGGTAGCTGAAGGAAGGAAACAAGGGTGTGGAGATGAACATACATGGCTACGTTGCTGTTTGGAAAAGACAATGGTTGATTCTCCTTTCCGGCTCCCTTTGAAATGAGGACAGAACAAAAGGAGTAGACGTTCCCTCTAGGCTGTGCAGTGTTTGCAACCTGTGCAGTCTCAAGGAGAAAGGCACAGCTGTGAAAAAGGAGATGTCCTAGATAGCCAGCAAGTGAAAAATGCAGTTTGGTAACAGCCCAGATAAAAAACCTGTCATGCATGGTATGTCTGGAAATAAGCACCTAGTCTTCCTGGCATGCATGGCAATGGAAAAGAGGGGCAACAATCCCAGGGAAATCCTCTCCAGGATGGTTTATCAGCACTTAAAACACTTGAAAAAATCAAGCCCCAAAACAGCATGGAGGCAGTGAACTTAAAGGCTATTGATTTAGTAAGATAGTGCTGATCCAGGTTTTTGAACAAACTTCAAACTAAGTGTGCCAGGGAAGATTAATGCAGACAAAATGCACTCTCTTCCCATCCATTGGAGATGAGTAGAGAAATGATAATTAACCAGTAATTAAGAGCTCTATTTTCTGCCAGTGACCCTGAATCAGGGGGAGGAAGGGAAGCAGAGGTTAAATGATTTGCTAAGAAGCTGCTTGTTAAAAGCAATGCATACAGCTTGCTCAACACTTACTGTGCCTGCCGAAGCAGAATGAGAAGATAGAAGACTATTGATAAGGGGAAGGAATCTTGACCAAAGATCCTGTTTTTGAACATGTGCAGGGAAGCAAGATGAAAAGTTCAGAATCAGGAAGACTCTTTACTTCGTCTGAGGAAGACCCTTACTTCACCCTGGAGACCCCTGCCCACGACCACCAGACAACACTGCGCAAGCGCAAGGCGGATGTAAAGGACTTTTGGGCTCATTGTAATACGAGGCGAGGCTGGGCGGGGCTGGGCAATGAATATGTATAGGTGTATTGGGCAACTCAGTGAATATGGGACTTGTAACCCGATAAATACCAGGCTGAATGCAGCTGTGGGCACACATGACTTTGGAGGATTATCCCCCATGCGTCCCAGCGCTGGAATAAACATACCTACTTTACTCCTTATTCCAGTAGTGGAGTCTTTCCTGCATATCAACCCAAGTGGGTTTTTAACCTCGCATACTTGAGTATGTGAACCAACATTCATTGGTGGGATAAAACCACAACCACTCACCTGTCTAAATAGTTCACAATGTTGGGGTTCTTATTCATTTTCATGACCATGAGTTCATTTCCAGTTACTTCCTTCCTCCTTGGTCCTCGAAGATTTATTTTCTTTATGGCCACCTAAAATGGCATGGAAAATCAGTACCTTGAGAAGTTGGTGGAATGAGACCACAACGCACATGGAGTGAGTGATTTTGGAATGACACAGCCGAGCTGTGCCAAAGTGCCACAGGAGGAATTAGGAACTGACGTTCCAACAGCCCATTTCTCCGCTCCCTTGGGGCCAGAAACAGGACATGTGGCCACTGACGTTTTGCCTTGTCCACTTGCTAACAATGGTGTCTCAACTATCACCCACAAAGCTCTGCCCACACTCTCTGCTGCTCTGTCTGGGATCCAAAGAAGTAATCCAAGCCTTGGTACTCTATGGATACATCCTGGGCTATAAGAGCAGGGCTTAGGGGCTTTTAGGGACACCTTGCACATCCCTCCCTAGGTGCAGTTCTCAAGCGCAGCACTGCAGGTTGCTAAGGAACTACCAGTAAGATTCAGATGTATTTGCTGGCAGCCAGAAATGAGAATTCAGGACTCTGAAGCTGTAGCCCCCCAGAGCAGTGAGATGCTCTAAGGCACCACCTTTGTTTTAGCCATTGAGAGCGAGTGAGCGCGTCCTTCTCCGAAAGCGACCGCCACCCTCCTTGCCTTCCTTCTGAGAAGCTGAGAAGGACAAAGAGTGTCCCAAATGCATTTTGCAGGCTGGCACCCGTCTGTGCTTCCTGTGCCTTTGCAGCACAGCTCTCCCGGTGACCCAAAGCTCCAGCCACAACTCACACCAGAGGGGAAAGCCCTCGAGAGCTGCAGAATCTGCAGGGGCTGTTGACATTTACCTCTCCTCCTGTGGCAGTGTCGAGTGCTCTACAAACCTCTCCGAAAGTCCTAGAAAGAAAACAGCAGCAAAGAAAGGAGAAGCTGTTTAGACCTTGGAGTGAAAGCCAGCCCAGATGGGAGATCTCTGCTCTAAGTGCCTAAAACCTGCAGGGTGCAGGAAGGATCTGCCAGAAGGTGATGATGCCTTTTCCTCTCAAGTGCATGGGCACTGGGCCTGTTCCTGAAGCTTTGGGCTTTAGTGCCTCAGCTCAAAAAGAGAGCTTATTCTTTCATCTTGAGTTTCTAAACTGTGTGGTTCTAATCCTGACCACTGAGTATTTCCTTCAACAAACTCTTGGAAAGAACTGTTCCTGAGAACTGTTATCTGACAGCTCCCAGGGGGTAGGTTGCTCTTTCAGGCAAGCAAGATTCTTCTCCTTTCATTAGTGTGGCCTCATGATTTTGAGACATACAAAAATGCTAAGGAAATTAACACACAGGTGTCCCACAGTTGAGAGACCAGGAGATCTTCCAGCTCCTGTTCCTTGCTGCAGGCAAGACCGTGGCAGCATGGAGATGCCTTTGACAATGCCTTCTGACCACACTTACACATTCTGACCAGCACTGAGAGATGGGACAATCTAACCCCAGTGTCTGAACATGTTTGCAGCTTGCCTGACTTCACACTTGGTAGATATTCCACCAGCAAAACTCCTGGCCCATGATTTTGTAGAAGTAACTGTGGTTGGACTCACCCGCTGCCGATATTTTCCAGTTCAATGTATTTTGTCACCGGATTTTCCATGCTCACCATTTTCCCTGAGAGGAACAAAGTGCAAGATGCTCACTTGAAAGCAGAGATGCCACCTTCCAGGAGATACAAAAGGCAGCCCCACTGCCTGGGGCTCTGAGCCCCTTGTGGTCAGAGTTACCCTGTGGGTAACAACAGCAACAGCAAGAAGACAGGCAGCTCGGCAGCACAGATGGCTGGCACAGATTTTCTACAGTTCTTTGGAGAGATCTCTTGCCAGGGAACTAGCCACATGCAGAGGAGACAGAGACCAGAAGAGAACAGGTACCAAGGCAGGTGAGTTGTCATCTGTAAGCACTAAGGAGAGCTGGAACTAACAGCGGCTTTCTTTTCTTGGGAATAAGCACTGTGAGATTCAACAAAAGGTTTCATATTTCCCAAGATTAAATGCACCTTGGGTTCTAGAATCAATTCCTATGAACAAGTGACATTTTTAAAACAGGAAGGAATATTGCCAAGTGTTGCCAGGAGGGGAGGGCATCTTCTCCACCTTCCAGCAGTTTGCCAGAAGAACGCCTTTCTCTTTGTAAAGCAGAGCAGCTCATGCTATAAGCAATACCAGCGGGGCTTTCCGCATCAGGACCCTCAGCCTTTAGGGCAGGCTGAGTTCAAAGATGCCCTTGCCCGTGTCCCATGTGAAGAACCACACTGCTTGTCTTCCCCCTGACTGCGCGGATCAGTCGCTGGCATTGGACTCGCCCTCTCAGCTTTGCACACGTCCCCGTCTTCCCAGCTCGGCACAGCGGCCACGGGCAGCAAGGACAGCAGTGCTCCTCGGGCGCCGGCGTGGCACGGACAGCTGCCCAGAGGAGATGCTGAGCCTCTCCTGAGTCCAGGCCGTGCCATGCAGAAGCCGGCCCAGACGAGGGGCTGCTGCCTCCCGGCAGCTCCGCGCTGCAGCGGCCGGGCAGCAGCAGGACTCTCCCAGCTGAGGAAGGCTCCAGCCTCTGCAGTCGCAGCGGCCGTCAGGGGCAGGGCAGGTACCACAGCAAGGCTGGGAAAGCCCAAGGATGAGCACTGACAAGCACTGGGAAGAAGCCACAGCCAGACCGAGCCCTGTTACAAGCTGTTGCCCCCATTCAGGGCACGACAGGATTGGCTTTGAGATCAGACACACCGAGGTGCACATCAATGCCCTTCTTGTCCCAACAGGTGATGGTAGACACAGAGTCAACTGGGCTCTGTTCTCAGCCCCACCAGGCCTTATCTGAGAGCACAGCACTGGCAGCTATTATGGGCAAGAAGCAGATTAAATGGGTTGTGCTGCAGAAGCACAAAGGGCTTGATGTGTTTTCCTGGAGAGTGACCTGTGCAGGGTTGTGCCAAAGGGTAGAACTCCAGCAGTCACGGCCTTCTGCTGATCCAGGAACAGTCCCTGTTTCTGCCTTTAGCGGAGAGGGAAGCTCAAGCAAACCCAAGGCAGTCCGAGCTGCCCTCAGAGGCAGCAGGAACACCCAGAGCACTCCCTCGCTGCCTCGAAGCACAGCAGTTCCTGTGGGGAGTCCTAAATGTCCCCACAACACCAGACTGAGGAGGAACATTTGGTACAGCTGTGCTGGCACATGCACACAACACACTGTCCCTCACCCAAGAAATACACAAGACGTACTCAGTAGCTCCCGGTACTTGTCCTCGTTCTCCTGTTGCTGAGCAGCTGTGACCACACTGGAGCTGAGCAAACTGCCCGGGCTCCACTTCTCAGGTTGGGGAGCAAAGGCTCCTTTAGATGACCCTGCTGCTGCAGCAGGTTCAGTGACAGAGCCTGTGTAGATCTGAGACAAGAAATGGGTCTGTGTCAGAAAGTGTGGCTGGCAGAGACTGCCCTGGGATCACATTTCAAATGCAAGCCCTTAGGAAGGTGCTGTCAGCCACTTTCAGAGCTCTTAAACGGGTTTCTTTGAATGTCCACTTCTGAAACCAGAGGGGTCAAAACCAAAGACTGGTTTTACTCGAGTCCATGGCCAATTTCATGTTCCATTTTCATGGATTTTCTGAAGGATGACTGCCACAGTGACTGCTCCACTTCCTCCCAAGGACTCCTTTCCCCCTCCAAGGGCTGCAGACACACTTGCAGCTCCTTGTTCTAATGTTCTACCTCCTCCCATTGGATCCTCTTTTCCACCACCATCTTCAGGATGTACTCAGCCTTCAGCACCTCTGGTTGGGATAGGTCCTGTGCCTCACGCCAACCTTGGGGCTCTTTGTGGCCAATCACTTGCTGGAAGTCTTCGCAGGCTGCCAGGTGAGATGTCAACACTTCCACCTCAAGTCAAACAGAACAAAGCAGTCAGAGACAGTACAGCTTGTCCCTGTCAGCCGTGGGTCACAGACTGTGAGGAAAGGGAGAGAACAGGAGAGGGCCAGATTCACAAGGGATACAGAATTCAAAATCTATCTGGGTCACCAAGCTGACCTGCAGAGACACCTCAAGAAACAAGGAGAGCAGGAACAGGCCAGCAGGAATCCATTTGGATGACTGCTGGCCAAAAGGCCAAAGGACTAGTCGCACTGTCCAGGGCAGCAGCTGAGATTCAGCAGCCCAGGACGTGTCCTTCAGAGTGGCTGTGATAGAGGCCACAGCAGGAGGGCACTCACAGGCATCGCCCCCTTGCCTGCTCTGCAGAGGAAAGGCAAGAAGGGCAGAAACCACCGGTTCGGTGACTGCAGTGGCTATCGCTGTTGCACTCACTCGCTTTTGTAGAACCTCCTTCTCCTGAAGCAGGTGATTAGGCTCTTTGATGATTTTCATTCCTTCCTCCAGCCTCTTCTCCCTTGGCTGGATCCTAGCCTTATTTGTCTGCAACTCTGCCTGCAGGCTGTCCTCCACTTTCTGTGAAGAACAAGCGAGAGCAAGTTTCATGAGTGGAGTGGCTGCCACTCTTCCACTCACCTGGTTTTGTAGATTGCCCCTCTGCCGATGGAGATTCCAGTGCTCTTGAATTCTTCTGATGTCTTCCTCGTGCCTCCTCTTCACTGCCTTGATGTCACTCTGGGCTTTGGGCAGCTCTGCTTGTGGCTCTGCCTTGATGTCCTGTGCACACAAATGCAGAGCAAATGACTGGGAGCTGCCATCAGGCTCAGCTTTTTCCTCTTTCGGCCTCAAAATCACATTCTTTCAGCCACTCCCTTCTCCTTCCCTACCCAGCTCTGCTTCCATTGGAACCCTCCCATCCCGCTGCTGGTCTCTGCAGATTACAAGGCTCTGTGCTTTCAGTGCCTGTGGGACTCCTGGCCTCTTCCATCCCAAGAGCTCCGTTTTATGCCCCTGTTCCTGCCCTTCACTCTGTCACCTGGCTAGTCAGGCTTACTTGGCCATTCTCTTGTGGCTCTTCCACCTGCTGCCTGAGCTGCTGCAGCTGCTCTCGGGCTGGGAACAGCTCTCGCCGAGTCTGGCAAGGCATCTCTGATAGAGCAATCTGCTCATGCTCTTTCTCTAGAAGGAGCTGCACAGAAAGCAAGAGAAGATGGGTTTCAACTTCCCATAAAACATTTGTGGGGCAGGACTCAAAGACTGATGGGCTCGCACATTCCCAAAGCAATGTGCTGCTGCTCTCCTGGGTCATTCCCTGCCCATGGGGAGGCACAGATTCCAAAGTGACATCGGCAGTACAGTTAGGGTCCATCTGGGACTGAAGCTCCAACAGACTCTTAGGCATCTGACAGGGAATGTGGGGCATTTCTCAAGGCTCTGCTGAGGACCTCGCTCCTCTTCTGCTGTGTCCTGTTTGTCTTCAGAAGTGACTGACACCCAGCCCTGTCCCACAGCCCCACCCTGGCTCTGCAGGTGGCTTCCTGTGTGAGCTTGCTCCTTGTGAGAGACACTTCTGGAGTTCATGTTCTCTTCAGGCCTGCACTGCCATTCCTGCCTTTCTGACATCTACACTCTTGTTACAGATCCTGGATTATTCAGGAGATGAGGATGCGCACAAAGACCCTCTGATGAAGGTCAGAGGGCCTCTAGGGCCACCTCAGTATATGGAGGAGGACCAAGGTGTTTATTCTCCCTCTTTTGTCAGCTGAGAATTCTGACTGGCTGTACCAGAGACCCTCACAAGGTCCCATTAACAAATTAACTTAGACACCCTTCAGGATGCCAATGAAGGAAACCATGTGTCATGTAATGCATGTATGACCAGAGTCCCCAAACACCACCTAGAGCATGGGATTGTTCCAGTCCCTTAGGACAGGCCAAAATTTAAAGGATAAACAGGGGGTTTCAGGGTGGAAAAGGCTGGAGGAGGAAAACACCTCTGAGGGGAAAAAATAACCATCTCTGGAGGAGGAAACATCTCTGCCTGCTCAGGATCAGTCAATGGAAGGAGTCTCTCCTCCTCTCAAGGGGTGCCTTTAGGTGAGCTTTGCACCTCCAGCTGCCTTGGAGCAAAACCAGGAAGATTCATTTATGTAGACAGATAGATAGACAGACCGATAGATCGATAGATTGATCGATAGATAGATAGATCTATCTCACTGTTATCATCCCTCTTTTCCTATACTTTCCATCACTACACACATCAACACTCAGTAGCCAGTGCCCTGATCAGCAGCAATCCTGAACTTGCTCTCCTGTTGCTTCAATAAACCACGCTCTTGGGGAACCTGGAGCAGGAAGGTCCTTATGGAATGCGATCAGGCCCAGGGCCCTGCACTGGGAACTGCACTCTTTGTGCATCTGTGCTGGGGCAAGTTCTTCTCTTGGACTCAACCAGACTGACGGTGCTAAAGTGGCTGCAATCAGAAATGAAGCCTGGCCCCTCACAGCCCCTCTGATCTCTGAGGACCCTGGAATGCAGGGGCCTTGATTTCCTGCTAAACTCCCATACCTGGAATGCAACAGATACTGATCCCCTGGGCTGCCAAAAGGCACGGGCGCTGTTAACCTGAAAGTGATGTGCAAGGCCCTGCTGGCTGGGTGGCCACCAGAACAGCTCCTTCTGCACCAATGTCCCTGCCCCCAACTACGTTTTCTCATGCAAAAATACTGCATCTTCCAGAACTGCAAACTAAAATTCTAGCAGAATCTCTTCCAGTGCTGGAAAAGGGCAGGAAAGGTTGAGCAAAAGCACCTTTGCTCACTGGAGAAAGAGAAATGACACAGGGCCTCTCCTTCTAGCAAACAAACAAATAAATAAACAAAAAGATGAAAGTATCACCTACTCCAGTGTCTAAAGCACTTGGATGCAGTGAGGGGATGCTTGGCAGGGAAATGGCCCTTGTGGTGAGCACTGTCACGTAGGGATTTATGGAAGTGTAGCTGAAGGTCCTTCATGAGCCTCCCTTCTCCAGGCTAAAGCTCCCTCAGTGCCTCCTCACTGGACTTGTGCTCCACACCCTTCCCCCGTTCCCTTGCCCTTCTCTGGACCTGCTCCAGCCCCTCAATGTCATTCTGCTTCACAGGGGCCCAGAACTGGACACAGCACTCCAGCTGCGGCCTCACCGGTGCCCAGCACAGGGGGACGGTCCCTGCCCTGCTCCTGCTGCCCTTGGCCCCTTGGCCACCGGGGCACAGCTGGCTCATGTCAGCTGCTGTTGACCAGCACCCCTGGGTCCTTTCCTCCCAGGCAGCTCCCCAGGCACAAAGTTGCACATTTGTCTTAAAATACAGCATCAAGAATTTCAAGATGTCCTTCCTGTTCTTAGCACTCACTACAAGACAGCAGACAAGGATCTGCAGCTTCATCCCAGCCTCCAGACTCCAGTGGAGTTTTCAAAGCTGCACACTTCACAACAGAAAGTATCAGCAGAAACATGCAGCCTCTGGGTTTTGCCCCAGAAGAAGGGTTCAGAACTATGCAGTTTGTTTCTTTTGCCACATGGGAGAAGAGTGGCCCCACACAGGTCATGGACAACACAATCATCTCTTTGCAGCTTATCAAAAGCAAAATCACAGCACACTCAGAGCCCCTGTCAGCTCTGCTCCTGCCTGCTCTGCCTGAAGAGGCGAAAGAACAACCTGGCAACAAAGGCACCGAAAACCTGGACTTCAGGCAGCAATTCCACATCCCCAGTGTGTCTCTGAAATACTCCCAGGTAAGCACACCCAAGAAGCCCTTTGGGACAAGCCACCCCAAAGAGCTGGTGTGGACAAATCAACACTTTTTGTGCCTGCAGCTACTTGGCCAGCCTGTGGAGTGGGACACGTCTCTCCAGGCCACCATGTCCCCTACGTGTCTGGCAAGGCTGAGAGCGGTGTCTTTGGAGCGCTCCCTCCCGTGGGGACAGGGGAGCCTTCATGACTCAGGCTGGCCCCTCTTGGAATCCCAGCAAGGTGGGGCCGGAGCATGACAGGTCAAAGGCCTTTTCCAGCTGTCAGTGGCTGGGGGGAATCGCTAGGTCCTGGCAGGACTCCAGCACTCAGCATCCCTGGCCACCACCAGCAAGTGCTGGCTGGTCAGAAACTTGCAGCTCTGATTTCCTCGAAAGACAGCACCAACCAGAACTGGCACTTACTGTCTTGGAAAGTTCAGGCTGTGGTGTGACCACAGCTGGAGGGTTGTGGTCATTTTGCTCCTCTTTGGCCTCTTCTCCAGGAGCAGAGGGAGCCAGAGGAGACTCTGCTGTTAGTTCTGGGCTCTGTGGACAGGCAGGAGCGTGAGGGACAGGCAGTTACCTATCATTTATAACCTTATTCCTATTCAGCTCTACAGCCAGCTCTACTAAGGAGAAATCATAACATTTGATAGCAAGGGGATTCTAAGTCCCTCCAACTAAATTAAAATGGGCTAATTCAACAGTACTGCATATTGCTCTGAATTAGATGTTCCACCCAGGCTACTGTCAGGAAGCAACGTTCTCTCGGCAAATCTGGGCTTTTAGTTCTTTAAAAGCTCTGAAATGCAGAACTAGGAAACAGCCAGCGATGTCTTTGCTACTGCTGCTGCAGACATGGAAATGGATTTTCTCTCAGCCTACCCAGCTGGTCCTCCTCACTCTACTGCCACAGACCAAGCTCACAGCTTGTTCCACAATTCTTAAATGCCAGGAACATCAAAGGTTCCTTTCTCACTCACCTTGGGATCAGCACCTCTGAATACATGGGTCAGGTGACCTGCAGTGGACAAGGGAAAAGGAACGAGGCACTGTGAGAAAACTGCCTGTGCTGGTGAACCCCCCAGAACAAGTCAACCCCAACAGAGAGTATTTTCCTTTCACAGCATCCCTCCAGGAGACACAATTCTTTCACACAGCCAGCAAGAGAACAGGACAATATTCTTGGTTGTGCCTACGCTTTGGCCTGTTTTGCCAGTAAACAAATACAAACTTGATCAAGAAAATGCAGATTGTTCTTTCACACTTAATGCTTCTGTTCTGCCCAGCAGTTAAAGCAGCTTTTGTTCTCTTCTCTTTCGGGTACCTTATTTTTAAAATAAATTGCATGCACCAATTGCCATTAAGTTGCTGAAAATAGTTGCCCAGAAAAGCTTCCCCCAAATGCCCCTGAGCTGTGGCAGCTCTATTGTGAAACAGCTCAGGAGCAGCTCTGGGGTTCAGGAGCAGACACTCACTGTTTTGGAGTTTGCACTTCATTGCAAAGGGAATCGCTATTTTAGCACTCAGTAAAGGGTCAAGTTAGTCAAATCTTTTAATGACAAAATTTAGAATAAAAGAAGCTTTGCCTGAATTCCAGGGAGAACCACAAAGTCTTTAGAAGGCCTTCTGAGAAGGTCTCTCAATCTGCCTTTTCAAAGTCGTCCTGCTTGACCCAGCACACTGAGGAAATGACAGACTCGGCTGCCACAGACTCTGCCCTGGAGGGAAGGGAACCCCTGGAGGTTCCCTTGCAAATGCTGCCCACGCCCCCCTGGCTACAGACAGCCCCTTTTTAGCTGAACGTGTTGACAGGAGCTTTACCAAACCAGTGACATCCTAATGGTGTTTTTGTTTCAAAGTCAACTCAGTTACTAAGAAAGAGCAGGAAGAGATAAAAAAGCCAGATTAAGCTACACCCAGGGAAAACCTCTACTTACGTGCCAGGTTAGCCAGGTAATATCCAGAATAACCAAAGCCATACACAGTGCAAACTGCAGCAGCGAGTGCCTCCATGATTTTAGCACTGCTGTGCAAGTTTGCAGACTGTGCTCTAACACAGCAAAAAACAAGGCTCCTGTCAGGGTGCAGCTGCCCCCTGACAAGGCCTCAACCAGGAGGATGCTCCTGCTCTGAGCAAGCCCAAGAGCTGCTCTGACACTGAGGCCTTCCATGCACCAAGACAACCTTCTGAGGACACCACGACTACGTGGCAACCATGCCCTGACATCACAAAGCAGCTGCTCTGCGTCGGTCTGTGACTTTATGCAAAGCAACCCAAGCTTCCCTGCAGCAAACACCAAATAGCCTGGGAAGTTCTCCTCTGTCAAAGCAGCACAAATTCCCCTCACGGGCCAAAGCCTGTTGTTCAAGGGCTCCAAGAGAACTCAAAGAGTGCCCCAAGCACCTACAGCCTGTACCCCAAGTGCACACTGAGATGCGACCAAAGCAAAGGAAACCAGGCCAAGAAAATGGCCCAAAGCACTGCACAGATCCAGGAGGGAAGGCACTATGGGCATAACAGCTGAAATAATCCCTAACAAATCGCCCCACATATTTGCACATTTATTGGACATGCCCTGGGCTCCTCTGTATGTACATCTCTGCCTCTGCCTTTGTGCCTCTTTGGAAGCAGAACTGGCAGGATTTGCCCAGCAGCAGCAGCTGCTCCAAGCTGGGAACGCGACTGGCAGTGCTGATTTCCAGAGGCTGCTGGCTCCCAGGTGGAGCCAAGGCAGGAGCGGGTTGAAAGGTGCTGGCGCTGCTGCTGCTCTGTGCCAGAGAGCCCCGGCTGGGAGGGCACGGTGCCCACTGCGCTGTGGGCTCTCTCTCCTGCCAGAGCTGGGCACACCTGGGAACGAGTCATGCCGACCTGTGGGAAAACCAAGGGGCTTGGGGAGGCTGCATTTCCCTGCACACACCCAGGCCACCTGGGGCAGAGAGCTTTGGCCACCCAAAAGGTAAACCAGATGGAAACAGCTTGAAAAGGTTTCATTTCAACCTTTCTTTATTCTTCAATAGAAATGACCAAAATGGAAGTTACCAAGCAGGGCCTGATCCCTGCTGCCATCTCAGCGTCAGAAAGGAGGCATTACTTTATTTCAGCACTAGGTGCATGAGGAATCACTTTGCTAACACGGGCACACCCAGCAATCTCATCTACTCGTTTGTATCCATGGAACTAAGACATATTCATTACTTTGCTCAAACTCACAGGCTAAACATTCCCACAAAGTATTTGACATATTTAAATCACTTCCCCAGAATTACTGACATTGAGAGGAGGGGTCTCTTGAGGGCCTCTGGTGGTTGTTCTGCAAATTCTCCTTCTATGCTCAAGAGCCTCCTAAAACCACTTTCTTCCCCTTGAATGCATTGCAGCTGTCTTCTTAGCAGGCCCCCTCTCTTTATTCTCAAGGCTAACTTATCCACTTGCACACATTAATCACTGGTGTGGGGCAATACAGGACTAAGCACTGTCTGTTAAAGCTTAAGGAATTCACAATTTGTTACAGGTAAACCTTTTCCCTCTCCTTCCTTCTCTGGCAATCAAACACACGCATTTCGTGATCACCGAGCCCAAGGCCGCCTCCGACCCTCCTGTCACCCACCAGCCCTTCTCCCCTCACAAACAGCAGGTCCAGCGGTGCCTCCCTCGCTGGCTCAGTCACCAGCTGTGTCAGAAGTTCTCTGTCCCACACTCCAGGAACACCCTGGACTGTTTGCTCTCCGCTGCACTCTATTGCCAGCAGACATCCCCACCCTGTTCCGTTCCCCCTGCAGAGCCTCGTACCTGCTATCCACGGGCACCTGGGAAGGGGGGGCAGTCACAGAGGAGACGCACCCGCTGCGCTGGGCAGGAACCAAAACCCTCTCGAGTCACAGCTGCCGGCCTCTATCTGCACAGCATGCTCTGGCTGCCCCACTCCTCATGGGCTTTTAGCTGGAAATGCTGCTGAACTTTCTGCCTCACGTAGAAGTACCATGGCTGAGCAAAAAACGGCCAGTGGGCCGTATTCCAAAGGCACTGCAGTGTGGAGTTGATGAGGGAAGGGGAGACCCTTCCCCAATTCCTAACCATAACAAAACCACCATAAAAGGACTTTCCATCTTGAAAAAACAAGGGACAATTCAGAAAGTGAATGTAGAGCTTATTCACAGGGTGACAAGGAAGGGAATCTTCCAGTGGAGTTGAGATTTGATAGAGGTTTTATTCTGAGCCCTCTTCAGGCTGTTGATTTAAAAATTTATTTTTAAAGGTATTTTAAAAGGCTGTGCAGTCTTTATGGCTTTGTTCTGATACTAAAATGGCTACACGAAATGTACTGGCATTTTAATTACACCCAAACTGATTACTCTCTAGAACATTTTCTGCAGAATAGACACTGAAGAAAAAAAGAAAAGGTAAACAGTGGATTGCTGACCTTGCAAATGTCTACTAAACTTATCAGACAATGAGACGTTTTTAGTTAGATCAAAGAGCAAATTTAATTTGTATTGATACCTTGATTTATACAGACCTGTTGACTTCAAACTGCCAGCGTGTACTAAGTGGAAATCTGAATACTCAGTTCTATGAGGTCTGTAATATTAGATAGTCACTGTTCACCATATTAACAAAAGGAGCATTATGGCTATTTTTTTTACTTCAGGTCAGCTCTTCTACACTCTTTGTAACACCAGATAGAGAGTTCATAGCAATGTCAACCATGGGCCGGTAGGCATTGCAGAAGGCTCCTGTGTCAGCACTGAATGTTCACATTCGCCATGGCACCACTTCTTGCCTCTAATTCCGAGCTACAGCTCAGTTCCTGCAGTATCGATTCACACCTGTAGCCTGTATTTGCAGCTGGTTCTTACTTCCATGTCCAGAAAAGAATCATATTTTGATCTCCAATCAAAATAAAAAGAGGGGAGAGTCAAGGTCTTGGTTTGAAAGACGAGTGTCTGCCAAGAAAGGCAGGAGTCTCCCTTGAAATGGAAGAAAAAAAACTGGTAACCCCCTTCCCTCCGAATTATTATAATTTGAAATCAAAGGGCTTTCAGGCAAAGATATGAGGAACAGGAATAACAGTTCTTTACTATTGTATATCTGTGTGTGTATAACCAGTCAAACAAACAGCAATAACTGCGGCAGTAACAGCAGACAGAAGCACAAACCCAGTGCCAGCCCTCTCGGCTGCCGGGCCCTTTCCCCTCGGGTGCAGTTCCGCTCGCAGCCGGCAGGGGCGCTGGCGGCTCCCGGTGAGCGGGGCGGGTGCGATGGTTCCCCCGCGGCTGCAGGGGGCGCTCCGGAGCGAGCTCGGGGAGCACGCGGCAATGGCGCCCTGGGGTCCCGGGAAGGGATGGGACAAAGGCTCCACAAACCCCTGGGCAGCCGATCCCAGTGTCCGGCCGGACCCTTGGGAACAGCAGGCTGGAACAGCAGGGACGAGCACAAATCCCGGGTGGCAGACGAGATGGATCGAGCTCCGGAGCTGCGGTGAGAATCCCCCGGAGGTCCGGGCAGGCAGGGTGTAAGAGACGGTCCGAAGATCCCTCATCTGCCTCACGATCACCGCCGAGGACAGAGACTGAACACAGGAGTCCTGGCCTGGCTGAGGTTGGATGTCTGCCAAGTGTTGCCTGTGGGTGTGCCCACTGGGAACTGGTACGCATTCCTGAGGAAAATTAGTGCAGGTCGCAATGGACTGCGCTGTTCTTGCTGCCCAGGCGGGAAGGACTGCGCTGAAGCAGAAAGGAATGACCCGTCCTGTACACCTGTCCTGTTCCTGTTTCCCAAAGCAATGGGCCCCATAACAACGGCTGTAGATTTCCCAACCTCTTGGCCAGTTGCCCCTCGCTTCTGAAAAGGACTATAAAGGGACTTTCTGAAATAACTGAGCCCGAGATCTCCCTGCGGAAAGAAGATGGATCTATTGGCAGAAGACCACGAGGACTTCGTCTCATCCGTTGGTAGCTATTGCTCCCCCTTTTTCTTCCTCTCTACTTTGTGTTTCTTTATCTCTCTCTTTCTCTCTTCTATTGCATTACTGTGTTGTGGGCACTTAATAAAGGTGCACTGTTTTGATTAAAACTGAAATCTCTTGTGTCCTTTTACACTCTGAGATCGAGAAACGAACCATCACGACCCCCGCTTGCATTAGCGGATCGTGACACAGGGCGCGCGGGGCTACAGAGCAGCGAAGGCTCCAAGCAACGGCGGGGGCAGGGCGGCCGCAGCCCGGCTCCCAGCGGGGCAGGGAAGGCGGGCTTGGGATCCCAGGGTTTCTCCGGTAGAAGGAAGGCAGCCGAAGAAGCAGAAGTCTCCAGTGCTGACAAATTCCTTCCAGCCTCTCCCTCCATCCAAATGCCAGGAACTAACAGCCCAGAAGCCCAGGTGAAAGAGAGTAGCCAGACGGACCCCTCCCTCCCCCTGTGGCCAGGTCTTTTGTTTTTCTTAAGCACCCTGGCAACCTGGATGGGGAAAATTCTTCAAGAGAAAAAAAGAACCGAGGGAGAGCTCCTAAAACCCCAACAGTCAGGTTCTGGATAGGTATAGAAAGAACTAATCGATTTTTTTTGCAAATATGTTGAAAAGCTGTTTGCACATACTGCATAAAGGACAGCTGAAAGACTGGCACTCTGACTTGCAAGCTGAGGTTCGCCTGTTCTTTTTGGACTGATTTCTTGAGGCCAGACACTGAACCTAATCAGTAAGAAAATCAAAACCACAGGGGTAGTTTGGGGAATATTGTAAATTATTGTCACAGTGCTTTCTGCCTAAAAGCTCTGGCCATCATCTAATTGGAGTAATTACAGGAGACAGAAGCAATCCTACTGTGTCTGTGCACACAATTCCTTCCCAGGAATATTATGAATGTGTTGTGATGTTGGCTTTTCGCACGTTACGTAATTGTTATGAATGTATTGTGATGTTGGCTTTTTTTTCATGTTCCTTAATGACAGAAAAACATTACCTAGGTTCTGCAAGTAATACATGATATAGAATGTCTATTGTTTATGTAGTCAATTTAGAAAAGATAGGCAGAGAAAGCCTTCACATTCCTGGAGTATCTTAGCAGAGAAAGAAGAAGACCCGAACCCAGAGAGAAGAATTTATGGAGGGAGCAGAGACGGAACGGAGCCAAGGAGGAAGATAAGGCTGATGGGATGATACACAGAAACTCCAAAGAATTTATGAATCATGCATGATTGTGGTGAATATGCAATAAGAGATGTACTTTTAAAGAGGATCTTTTGGATGTAGAGGTGTGTGCCTTTGGATCTCTGCCAAAGCACCCGGCCGTAGTGCCCTTTTTGCTGTTGTCTCCTAATTGTCCCTTTTATTAAACTTTCCTTAAAATTTTGCTAAGAGTGAACCCCGTTTTTCACATCCCCAAGGCCCGTATCTGTTCCCATAAACAGCAGGAGCTCAGAGGAGATGGCTTGTGCTCCTTTTCACCTGCTTATCTCCACACACCGAAATACCTGAGAATCATGGCTGTATTCCTCGGCAGACAAGGAGCTGTTATTTGGCCGAGTCAGTAGTGACTGTGATACCATAAACAGAAGTGATGTTTCCAGGAAAGTAAGGTACCAGTTTTTTTGCTGAAGAGTAAGGGACAGATCCTCCCCACACTAAAATGTCCTTCTTTCTTATTTATTCAGGTGAGAATTGAATCTTGTTACCTAGAATGTATGTTTTCCTTTACATTTCAAAAGAAATCTAAACTGTCTTGTGTCAAAGGAGAGACATTATGGAAACAGGATTCTCCACCTTCTTTGGATTTGGTTTGGTGGGGGGGAGGCTGATGTTTGGGGTTTTTTTGTTGTTGTTAGTTTAGTTTAGTTTAGTTTAGTTTAGTTTAGCTTAGTTTAGTTTTGGGTTGGCTTGGGGATTTTTGTGGAGATTTTTTGTTTGGTTGGTTAGTTTGTTTTGGTTTGGTTTGCCTGTTTATGGTTTTAGCCTGAGACCTACAGTATACAGAAAGGTAAAATCCCTGGCAGGTGCATACCTGGAAAGCAGTTGGATGCATAAGCAGGCAGACTTTTATTCCTAGCTTTAAGAGAATAAACCCTGCTTTGTTTCTTCATTTCTTCACTTGGTCCTTTTGCAAATATTTGCATTTTCTTTATCCTAAATACTGACAATGGATGCTTTAATTTCTTTATTTTCTTTTCTTTTGGCTTAGGTCTAGAATGTCTTCAAGTTCCTCTGGTAAGAAGACATTCTTTACTGAAGGACACAGCAAACATATGAGGTGAGTTTTGAGTCTGGGATGTCCAGGTCCCCAGTACTTCCCTTGACATGAGCTGCAAGATGCAGGTGGCCAAGTTGATACTCCTGGACAAGAAGAGGGAGATATTTCTTCCATTGCTTGGCAAGAAGCTTTTCCAGCAAGCAGAAGGATGCCGGAGGGCACCTGAACCCCAGGAGCCCTGCAGAATTTGTCTGCCTCTCTCAGCTTGTGTGTCACTGATAAACACACAGGCTCACAGCCACACATCTGGATGAGGAAGAGTCCATACCATGTAAAGTCCAACAGCAGTATTCCAAAATCACTTCTGAGCTACCTTAGCCAGTGACTAAACTACCTGTGACAGCAGCCAGAACGAGATGCAATTATTACTGAAAACTCCCCTTAATCCCAGTTTTGTTCCTTTGCCACAGCCCTCACCAGAGCATTTCACCATGACCTTTAGTCCTCCTGGAGCTACTCAGGTAACAAATGCCATTTCCCCTCGGCACAGTCACAGCCAGCCTGAACGGGCACAGACGATGAGAATTTCTTCCACCTGAGGTAGCTGCGCTCTTAAACGTCCCTGGGGCGCTTCCACTAGCTCAGCTCACTTGAGGGAGGAGAACCATCCTGGCAGACGTGAGCAGCATGTCCAGGAGACAGGCTGACCCAAACCAGGGCATCACAGCTTCAGGTTTAACAAGACTTGTGCAGACATCACACAAAGCAGTTCATGCAGATATTCAGTGGAGGCTGCAGAATGTGCAGAGAGATTTTAGTCGGGGGGAGCAGCACTAGAACAACCTGAGATGGTGTTTGCAGACAAACAAACCCAAGGGAGCAAACAGAAAGAGGCAGAAGCTGCTTGTGAAGTTCAGTGAAGAAGCATTTCAGACCAAGTTCATCCTAAAACTGAGGTGCAGTTTCAGGGCAGTTACCATGAATTTTTTGCTTTGTGGTTCTGGTTTTTGTATAAAAGACTTTATGTTCTCTCTTCTTACCCTCTAAAGTCCAGGGACTAAGGTGGCCCCCTAAGTGTTGGTTTCAAAACCTGTGTTTTGAATTCACTGGACTCAAAAGCGTGGATGCTCTGTACCTGCTGTTGCAGTAAGATTCCCTTTGCCTGATGGGATTCTACCTCCTAGGCAAATATTTTTAGTTATGTCAAACTTGGGGTCTAGGTGTTCCCATACTGGGTTAAAACCACATCTGTAAGGAGGAAGAAGAAAGTGATGAAGATTCTCTTCCCCATTCTGTAGCCAAGGAACCCAAGAAACACATGCTAAATTCAATGACTTATTACTTGTTTCCCAGGAATCGTTTGCCAGGAATTTCTCACTTCTATCAGCAATGTAAGTCCAAATCCAGACTCCAGGTAAATTGGTCAGAAAAACAGACATTTATTTCTTCAGCTTCTACTCTTCATGGTGCTGTGGTTAGACCAAGTAACCTACAACACTGGCAGGAACAGCCTTTGCCACAAGTATGGTATAGAAGTAAACAGCAAAGGATGGGTTCAGGACCAGCAGTTAGTTCCCAGAAGATCAGGAACAGCTTGGGTGCTGCATGCCCACCATGTCCGCATCACCTTAAGGGACATTGCTATCGCAGGTGTTGGAGGAAAAACTGTCTGAGCATCTGAGATGGAAAGGTGAAGGCAGTGACACAGCTGTGGGCCAATCAGAAAGTGAAAATTGTGTCTTCCTACGCTGCAAGGAGATCCTACATGCTAGCAGAAGAGCACAAGGGACAGTTTCACCTGAAACACACACTAATGTATTGCAGATATACTGAAAATATTAGTAATTTCTAACAGCTTCTCAAAAATAAGTCAGTATAGAGTGTTTTGATGTTGCCCTGTTGCACATAATACCAGGAGACTAGTGAAAAAATGTATTTACATAAGGCATATTTCGCTTTCAGAACTGACTACTCTTTAACTTGGAACTGGTAAGTATTCACCAGTAGGAAAACCACGAAAACTGCATTTTCAAAGTGGTAAAAATTGTGATTCAAAAGCTACAGTGCCATGTAGGGAAAAAGGAAAGACACGGAACAGCAATAATACTTAAAGTGATCAGGCCTGCACCCTGAGTTATGTTCTCTACAAATTATTTTTACAGGGGCAAGGAGTAATTTTTAGAAAAAAATCTTAATCTAAAATCATATACCACAGTTTTAAGGATTTTTCTTTCCTAAAACTTAATAACCTTTTCTGTTGTAAATTTTTAAGCCAATTTTTGGCCCAAACACTGAAATGTAATACCCATGATTTGCCTTGTGGTGTCTGTAACCGACATTAAATTCTACCAGTAGGGTAGAAAATTGGGGAAGAGTCATGCTGCCAGACACAAGATAAGCACACTTCTTCTCAAGTTTCAGCATCCTCAAAACACAGCTAAGGGTAACTTCTCATTCTTAGCCACAGAGTACTGTGGAAAAGTCAATGCAACCATAACCATACTACAGGGGTGACTAAACTTTCCAATGGACAATCCGCTCTTCAGCCACCTGCTTCCTCATCTCCAGTAGGGCACAGGTCCAGTGATCGTGTGTTTCTCATAACTCACAGAGATTACAGAGGAGATCTTCAAAGAGGCTTTTCTGGATGAAGCAGCACATAGACAAATGTGTGGGAAATAAGGGCCACGAAACATGGGGAAAGATGTCCCTTCTCTTCTGAGCTCCTGTCTTCTCCTTTTTGCCTATTCCTTAGAAATGTTGTTGCAATTCAGTCGCTGGGATAATTTTTACAAGAGTTGTTACACTGCGTTTAAAGAAAGACAAACCCCATCCCACCGAGGTGGATCATTCATAATTCAGGTACCGTTTAAAGATATTTAAGAGGAATTGGGAAGAGATTTTCTAGCTAGTGGGTTTCAATTTTTCTGAGAAAGCCAGCACACAGAGGAAGAGATGACAGCACACAGAGGAAGAGATGACAGGGCATCTTTAAACCACTCAGTGCAAAAGACTATTCCAGAATGTGATGAGACCAACTCTCCTTGGGTCAGCATGTCACCCACAGAGCAGGGACTGAAGTGACAGGGCAGGGCTCCTCACAAAGGGACCTGGAAGGAGGGCAAGAGAAGGCAGTGTTAGCTGGAACTCAAGACAAAGCTGGATGTAAGGAGAGCATCTGCTCTGTGTGTGGGATGAGCTTATGCCATAGCACCAAACATACTCACATGAGCCCTCAGGGTTAAACGATGCAAAGACATTAAAAAAAAAAAAGGCAGAAATTTAAAAAGAGGGGGAAAATAAGTCTGTTTTTCCCCAGCTATGACTGAAAAGTGTTTCCAGTTCAAGAGTCAAGAGAGAATTTAAAATAGAAAGAACAAGTGACACTAAGCACAGATCTTTGCAAGATCTCCCTTTTCAGTCTCCATTGAAAAGACTTGGCTACAGGAGGGATTTTGCATTGGAACTCGCCCCAAAATGGGGAAAATAAAGAAGAGAAGAGGTGATTCCTGAGGAAAGAAAAAGGCAAAACATCTTGCTGAAGACACCAGCGTGAGTTCACTACAACTGTAGGCCATTAAGCCCTTGGGGAAAGCAACATCCTTCCACGGGGCAGGATTTTAACTTTGATGGCAACGCTGACAAAATTGCTGCCCCTTCCTGTTGCCGCTTCTGATTCCAAAGAATGAGAAATGTGCCAAATCTGCTGAAGACAGGCAGAGACAGTGAGAAAGAACCAGCCAGCTGGCTGGAAAAGAGGCAAAAAGAATGTCCTCAAGTCTCTCCTGGTCATCATTTCCCCTTGTCCCATTTGACCCGTGTGCTTTGAAGTGGAGAACTCTGTTTGCAACCCCAACCTAAACAGTGAAGCTACTCAGTCGAAGACCTTTTTCCTCCCTTCAGCTATGCTGAACACAGAGCGGTTTTGCTTTCCCTGGACAAAGAGGAACCCGAGTTTCCCACGGGACTCCTCCGTTTGGACCCCTCTCCGAAAGTTCCTCTCTGCGCATGCCTCGGTGGTTTGGGGTTGTGCTGCACGCCAAGGCCAGAAGGCCGATGCCACGCAGAGAAAGAAAGGGTTTGCCCCGCTCCGGTCCGTGCCGCGCCCGGGCAGCGCCCCGGGAGCCGCCCCGCCCGCGCTGTGCCCGCAGCCCCGGCTTTGTGCCGCTCGTTCCCGCGCGGGGCCGAGCGCAGCGCCCCCCTCAGGCCGCGCGCCGCCGGTGCAGCCGCGGCCGTTGCGCTGCGGCCGTTGCGGCGCCAGTGGGCGACAGGCGCGATGGCCGAGCTGCCGCTGCCCGCCGGGCTCGACGCCCGCACCTTCCCCGCCAAGCTGTGGCGCCTGGCGAACAGCCCCCGCGTCCGCTCCGTGCGCTGGGACAGCCAGGGCCAGGGGCTGCTCATCGACCGCGCCCTCTTTGAGCAGGAGCTGCTCAGCCCGGCCGGCCCCCACGGGGCGGGCCGAGAGGGGGCGGCCATGTCCCCGGACGCCTTCAAAGCCACGCGGTTCCGCAGCTTCCTTTGCCAGCTGAGCCGCTACGGCTTCCATGAGGCGGCGGGCCGCGTTGGCGCGGCTGTGCCGGGCGATGCCGGGGCCATGGTCCACTTCAGGAACCCCAGCTTTCGCCGCGACCGCCCCCACCTCCTCCTCTGCATCAGGCGCTGCACCAGAGCCAAGAGGCAGCGACCTGCGGCCGGGCGGGAGGAGCGCAGGCGCCCGCGCAGCCGCTTCCAGGAGCCCCGCAGGGCCGGTGAGACGGGGTGGGAGCTGCGGGCACGGAGGCTGGCGTGGGCTTTGGCCGCGGGCCCTGCCCGTGCTGGGGCCGCTCAGCGCGGCTGCCCCGGGCGGCACAGGGGCTGTCCTTGGGCAAGGCAGCTGTGCCGGCAGGGCCCGGGAGCGGTGCCGGCTGTGCCGCGCTGCCGGGGCTGCGGGACGGTCCCGCCGGGGCTGCGCTCACAGCAAACACCCTGGCCCGCTGGGCCTGCAGCTGGCGCAGCCCTGCGCCGTGGCTGGCGCTGCTCCTTGCCCGGCCCTGGGATGCCTGGGGAGCTCTCCGTAAGTGCGTGTGAGTGCCGAGGGCTCGGTCGCGGTCAGGCCCAGCTGGAGGGAGCCTCCTGTCCCTTTGGAGCAGAGGGGAAAGATCTGGCAGTTGGCTTTGTGGCAGTTGCCTCCTGCCAGGGAATTGCAGCGGGACAGTTTTCCCAGACGGTTGAACGAGCAGGGGAGCGCTAAATTGACAAGGAATTGGTGTTCGCAAAGGCCCAGAACATGTGGGGATTTTTTTCTTTGTCACCCTGCTTGGGACGATAGGAGCTTTTGTCTTCCCTGATAGAAGTACAGTTGCTGCCAAGGAAAACATACCTGAGGACCAATAGTGACGCAGGCTTCCCTTTGCTTCCTTTCTTCTTCCCTCACTGCTCCACAGCTCCCTCGCGCCAGAACCTCGCTGCTGCCTCACCTGAGGGTTCAGAGCTGCCTCCAGGCCCTTCCAGGCGAAGTGCAGGTGCTCAGGAGTCTGGGGCTTCCCCAGCACCTCCCAAGAAAGTGTCTGCAACCTCCAGACTTCCAGGGGCTTCATCAGAGGAACCATCAATCGCCCTCATTCGCAAATTTCATCTGCGTAAGCTCACCATTCCGCTGGTTCGCGTGGACCTGAAACGCCGCCCTGAGCTCATGGTTCGCCTGGTTTGCATCGACCATCAAGCCACTTCCAGGGCCCTTCGCGAGAGCAGCAGCTGCACGTCCTCAGAGCAGCACACTCCAGCCCGCAGCCCATCAGGTAGGGAAAGAGTTTCTACCCTTGCTTTTCAGACAGGTCCTGGAAAGCGACCGTTTGAAGTATTTTCCCGCAGTGCTCTGCCATGGGTAGATCTCAGGTGAGAAGCAGGTAGAAAGTGTCAAGTCGCCTAGCAAGAGGGACCTTGAATGCAAAAGAATGCTCTGTCTGCTTTTCCTGTCCTTCCTCCGCATATGGAGCCTCTCCTGGGCATTTTCCAGACAGCCTCTGTGCTGAGGTGCAAGGGCGAGGCGAAAAGCATTGCCTGGCAAGTGGTCAGTGTTGGGTGAACTCCCCTCTTTCATTGATTGAAGCCAAACTAGGATGGTGATAGGATATTGCAGAGCTTACAGATTGTCTCTCTCCTGCAAAGAATGCTGTTAAATTTCAGTGAGCTCTGTGTGCCCCAGAACAGTTGCAGCTGCAGAATACGGCCTCACGCACAAGGTTGTTTTTAGAATAAAGTCACAGTTTAATTTCGGTGTGTGTTTCTGAAGATTTCAGCTCTTCCTGAGTGCATCCACTTGCTGTGGTCCAGCATGATGAGAAACTTAAGCAGCCCAATCCAAAAGCTCCTGGGGAGATAGGATTTGTGGTTATACTTTGTGATTATAAAGTTTTGTGTCCCTTTGGAGCAGAGGGGAAAGGACCTGGCAGTTGGGTTTGTGGCAGTTGCCTCCTGCCAGGGGATTGCAGCGACACAGTTTTTTCAGTGGTTGAATGAATAGGGGAGAGCTAAATAGAATTGGCTGTTGCAAAGGCCCAGAACACGTGGGGATGTTTTCCTTTGTCACCCTGCTTGGGAGGATGGGAGCTTTTGCCTTTCCTGATAGAAGTACAGTTGCTGCCAAGGGAAACGCACCCAAAGACCAGTAATGACCCAGCCTTCCCTTTGCTTCCTTTCTTCTTCCCTCTCTGCTCCACAGCTCCCTCGTGCCAGAACCTCGCTGCTGCCTCACCTGTGGTTTCAGAGCTGCCTCCAGGCCCTTCCAGTACAAGTGCCGGTGCTCAGGAGCGTGAGGCTTCCCCAGCACCTCCCAAGAAAGTGTTTGTCACCTCCGAACTTCTTGGGGTGTCATCAGAGGAGCCAGGCAAGCGCCAAGTTCAACGCCAGCCTGAGCTCATCATTCCACCGGTTCCTGGAGACCATCAGGGCACTTCTGTGGCTCTTCTGGAGAGCAGCAGCTG
This sequence comes from Aphelocoma coerulescens, assembly GCF_041296385.1. NCBI lineage: Eukaryota > Metazoa > Chordata > Aves > Passeriformes > Corvidae > Aphelocoma > Aphelocoma coerulescens. The sequence goes on along the minus strand of NW_027184086.1, from coordinate 161,852 downwards.
CACTTCAGAGCAGCACACCCCAGCCTACAGCCCATCAGGTAGGGAAAGAGTTTCTACCCTTGCTTTTCAGAAAGCTCATGGAAAGCGACCGTTTGAAGTGTTTTTGCACAGGGCTCTGTCATGTGTACATCTCAAGTGTGAATGCGGTAGAAAGTGTCAGGTGTGCTAGGAAGCAGGACTGTGAAAACAAAACCAATCTCTGTCTGCTTTTCCTGGCCTTGCTGCAGATTTGGAGGGTGTTCTGGGCATTTTCCAGACAGCCTCTCTGTAGGGGTGAAAAATTTGTCCACAACTGCTCAGTGTCAGGTGAACTTCCATCTTTCTTGGAATGAAGCCCAACTAGGATGCTGATAGGATATTGCAGAGCTTACAGACTGTCTCTCCTGCAAAGAAGGCTATTAAATTTCAGTGGGCTCTGTGTGTCCCCAGAACTGCTGCAGCTGCAGAATACGGCCTCACCCCCAAGGTTGCTTTTTACGATACAATCAAAGCTGAATTTTAGCACGTGTGTCTGCAGATCTGGGCTCTTCCTGGGTGAATCCACTTTCTGTGGTCGGTTGTGATGAGAAACTCAGAAGCAGCCAAATGCAAAAGCTGCTGGGGAGATAGAAAAGACTGGGATTATAAAGTGTTAGTGTGTGTGTGTGTGTGTGTAGATCAATTTTACAGTCCATCCTTTAATATACACACTCAACAATTAGATGAAATACTTTTTAAGAGGAAGAAATCAGTGTTCCAGTCCCCTGGGAAGTTGGAATACATTTCTGGAATTGAGTTTGCTGTGTGCTTCCTGTGATGTTTGCTGCAAGGCAGCAGTAGAGCTCTGCATCCCAAAGCCACATTCTGGAGCCTGACCAATGTGTTTGGATTCCTGCAGCCACACCAGGCCATCCAGCCCCCAGTGCTCCAGCTGGCTGTGCTGGCTGGGCAGCATGGACAGCCTCCAGCTGGGCATGGAATAGTCCTGGGGAAGAGGAATTGCCACCGCTGGATCTGGACCTTGTGCTTGAGACGCTGGAGGAGATGCTTTCGTCCTCCCTGCCTGAGAGGTCTCCCTTGGCTCAGGTAACTCCATTGGACAGGGATGAAAGGGGCTGGACTGAGAGCTGTGAATGTTGTTGCATGGCTGAGAAGGAAAGGCTTCTTGAGCTCAGCTGTGAATGGACAGGGGAGGATTTGCTTGGCAAAGCAAGATCTCCAAAAGAAGAGGGAATGAGAAGGGGGATAGCCCTTAGTGAGGATGAGAGGTGTTGGCCAAGTTTGAGTGCTCCTTTTGCTGGGAAGAATTCCTGGTGCAGGGGCATTTGTGGTGAGGAAGTGGAAGCTTTGAAGGTTCTAAGAGGCTTTGTGTGATGGGACAGAAGAGAAGAGTGTGGGGAGAATTGCCACTGAAGGCAAAGGGTCCCGTGCAGGGAGGGGCATGCAAGAGGTGCCTCCCTGACAGCAGCAGCAGCAGTGGGCTCTGCCTGTTTTGGGTGGGAAGGCCAAGGCAAAGCAAGGGCTGGGCTGCAGCTGCTGCTGCTGCTGTGTGAGCCGTGCCGAGCGTGCAGGCGCTGCCAGAGCCGTGCTTGGGGATGGGCTGGAGCTGCAGCTTTCTGCTCCTCTCAGTAACCTGGTGCCTCCTGTCCTGCTTCTGTCTGGGAAATCCTCAGCTGGGCAAGCTTGCCAGTCTTGCTCTCCGTGTTCCAGAGCTCAAGCACCTTCCTCTTGGGCATCTCTGTGGGAAGAGATGTGTGCTCCCATGCAGTCCCTGTAAAGCTGCTGCCTGGATGAGCCTGTTCTGCTCAGGGCTTTGGAGGGAGGAGCACACCCCTGTGCCAGGAGCTGGCAGGACTCCTTTCTCAGTGCCCACTCCATGTGTTCATTGTCACTCCCCACGTTCAACGTTGTCAGCTGGGACAGCTTTTGGGCTGTGTTTGAGAAGTCAATCTTCTGGACTGTTGAAGGCCTTTTGTCTTCTGTAATCTCACCCACAGCAGTTTTCAAAAGCATTTTCTTCCTTAAGAGAAGGAAATGTTGCAGGCTCTGAGCTATGGTGTCCCTGCAGAAAATAGTGAGTGATCTTTGGGTTTCTTTCTTTCTGGTTTTCTTTTCAGGACAATTCAGGAGGGGAGGCTGTGAGGAAGGCTGCAGCAGAGGGAGCTTTGACTGGCACCGAGAGCTGCAGGAACAGTTCCCTGGAACCCGAGGAGCCTGGTAAGGAGAGAGCCCACACTGCTTTAGAGAGCTCTGAGGTGGCTGCTCTGAGCCTGCCTCTGGCAGGAAGGGAGATGAGAAGAGTTGAGTTCTTGTCTGCAGGGTTGGTGCTTCCTGGTGCCTTTAGGTCAAATCCTGCCCTGGCACAGCTTCCCCGAGCCCTGCCCTCCACGCTTCTCCAGAGGCACTGACACCGAGTGCTGTGCTGTGGCCAGAGAGCAGTGAATAAACCCAGCCTGTGGGAGTTGTGTCACCAACCTGGCTGTCCCAATTCTGTCCTGAAGTCCATGGATGAGTTTGCTGCAGGGTGACAGTGCTCTGGAGGCAACACTGAGGGACTCTTGAATCAAGAGAGCAAAGCCCCAGCAAGAAGTCAGTGTAGAAGTCTGAGCTTTTTGTCTCAGAGCATTAAATCAATGTAGTACCAGTCTGCTGATAGCTCTAGTGAGACACATTAAAAATACAAGCAGCAGAGGCCAAACAAATAATAAATCACAAGGATTTATGATTTGGAAAGGAAAAACTTGAATTACCCCAGATTAGCGAGAAGTAATAGGAGAGAGGGAGCACCTTGGATCTGCATGCTTGAGCAAAGCTGGTGCTGCCTGCAGGCCTCGTGGGGAGCTCTTTCCCTCCCAGCTCTTCCTGCCAGAGCTGATGGTTGTGTTGGAGGAGCTGTTGCTCACTGCAGAGGGCACTTTGTAGATGGCAGGGAACGGTGCTGGTTCGTAACTCAGCTCACAGCACCCGTCAGCTTCAGCCATTTCAGTGAGGACTGAGGTGTCTCTGTCAGCACAGAGAAAGAGCAAGGCTGGGCTTCTGTGTGGGAGCTGGGACTGTCTGTGCTTCAAGCTCTCGTGGGTGCCATTTGCACTGCGAGTGCTGAGGCTTTACTGGGATACTTCAAACCTTTGGAGGTTTTGAAAACTTGGAATGCTCCCTGCTCTTTAAAGAGCAGGCCTGAAATTCCCAAGTGAGAGTCTGCCTTTCGGGCCATCTTTTGCAGTCTTTGATAGAAGGACAATTACTTCCAAAGGGAAAGATGCATGGAGACCAATATTGACTCAGTGTTCCCTTTGCTTCCCAGATATCCATCTGATCTACCTCTCCAGGAGGGCTGCCTTGCGTGGGGAGAAGAGACCGAGGGAGAGCCTGTGACCATCTGACAGGTGCAATCCCTCTGTTTATAGATAGCTTTATAGATTTCCATAGTTAGATTAATATATAATGTAGTTACATTTTTAGATTTACAGAGCTGTGCATATATGTGCTTATATTTATAGATCTGTATAGTTAAATTTGTATCTGTAGTTATTTAGATGATAAAATTATATTTATGTCGATGTATTTACATTTTTAGATGTGCATATCTACATTTATATACGTGTAGAGTAATCTACATACATATATAGAGTTTTATTTATAAATGTGCATAGTTATTTAGCTAGAGGTAAATGGATGTTTAGATCCATAGATTGATGTTTATATAGGCCTAGACCTGCATTTTAAGCTTTTTCCTGCCTCGGCTGCCTTTTTCATCTCGTCTTTCCCCCTCTGTCCCCTCTTCCGGTGCTGGGTCCGAGCTGGCGGCCGGGCCGGGCGGAGCAGCAGCTGCAGCCCCGGTGTCCCTGGAGCGGTGGGAGCTGCCGGCGGCCGCAGGCACTGTGCCCTGAGGAGCTGCTGGAGGGCGGTGAGCCAGAGGGGCTGGGGAGAGGTGACACTGAAGGGACGGTGACGTTGAGGTGCTGGTGGGGCTGAGGGGTGTGGGGGAGCAGAGGGCAGTGGTGGCACTGAGGTGAAAGGGAAGTGGCACAGGCTGAGGGGGGTGCCAGGTCTAAGGGGATGGGATGGGTCAGAAGGGACTGAGAGGCTGGAGAGGACTGTGAGGGGCTGAAGGAACTGGGAGGGGACTGGGGGTTGGCTGAGGGCATGGCAGGGCTGAGGGGATGGAGGGGGCCAGCAGGGAGCACAGAGGGGTCTGGGCCTGTGGCTCTGCCAGGCTGTGGAACCAATTCCAGAGCCTCCACTTTTGCCACAGCTGCCCTGAAGTCGTTGAGAAGAGCCGGAGAGTGACGGGAGCCAGCAGGGAGAAGCTGAAGGCCGCCAGCAAGAGCAGCGAACGGGGACCTGCTGCTGCCGCCCGAGAGCCTGGGTGAGGCCCCAGGGCCGCTGAGGCAGGGTGGGCGTGAGGCTGGCGTGGGCTTTGGCCGCGGGCCCTGCCCGTGCTGGGGCCGCTCAGCGCGGCTGCCCCGGGCGGCACAGGGGCTGTCCTTGGGCAAGGCAGCTGTGCCGGCAGGGCCCGGGAGCGGTGCCGGCTGTGCCGCGCTGCCGGGGCTGCGGGACGGTCCCGCCGGGGCTGCGCTCGCCACAGCCTGGCCCGCTGGGCCTGGTTTTTCTTTCTAAGCCTCCTGGGGAGGCTCTGAGATTTCCTCTTCCCCGATGGCTGCTGCCAAGGGAAACGTCCCAATCCTGACTTAGTGTTCCCTTTGCTTCCCAGATATCCCATCTGCTGTCCCCGTCCAGGAGAGCTGCTCTGCACGGGAGGAAGCGACAGAGGGAGAGGCTTTGAAGATGGGGCAGCTGGAATCCCTCTGCTTGTAGTTCTGCTTATAGATGAATGGACTTGCACGTAGAGCATGATAATTATATTGATATTTATGTATGTGCTATTTGCATAGGTATATTTCTATGTGTATGTTGTTACATGAATGGATGTAGTATATACATATGGATGTGTAGCTATATACATACATGTTTCTCGTTACATACATGTGTATATATGTATCTAAGTATATACGGATGTTGTTATGTCTCTGTCAAGTTCTATTTCCTGTCTATACATTTGTCTAGGTATCTATTTCTAGTGATGTTCTTGTAGGTATTTGGCTCTTTAAATAGGTACCTTGGTATTCGTATTGGTATATATGTCTGGTTTTATAGTTTTGTATGCATATTGATCTATTTCTGTAATTATATTTACATGTGTTGAGATGTTTAGCTGTATATTTGTATAGATGCAGTTGTTTTATCTATCTATTTATATATGTATTGTAGATAATATGAGTATTTATATTTACATCTGTGTATTGTGGTGGTTCTAGATATGTATTTAGTTCTATTTAAATATAGATGGAGTTGTACAGTTGCGTAATTCTATTTATTCAGTTCTTGCTATAGGGCTATTTAGGGAGAGATCTTGATATTTTTCTGTTTCTATATGGGCTGTACAGTTATAGTAACATGGAATAAATTAAGTTGTTAAACTTCAGTTGATCTTTGTGTATAGTGAGTTGTTGTAGAGGTTGGCAATAAATTAGTTTTTGTTTCTGGAAGTTGATGTCTGTATATTTTGACGTAGCATTGTTGTAATAATCAAATAAATGACTGTTTTGTACCTTAACTGAGATCTGTACAGTTATCTATTGTCAGCAGGGATGTAGCAATTTGTAATAAATTACATTTTTCAACTGAAATTGATTCTCATGTGTTTGTAGATCAGCGGTGTGGCTGCAGCAACCGGCAATAAATGACATTTGTCAGCTGAGAGGAGTGTTCTGTGATTTGTGCTCTCCAAAGCAATGGGCAGATGTAGACGTGAAGACGCTGGAGGATTTTGGCCATGAAAATCCCCAGCCGTGCCCAGCAGATCCCCCAGCTGCAGCCAGGCTGGGCAAGGGAACGGCACATTTGGGCTGCCAGCAGAGCCACACGTTGGCTACAGACTCGCTGCAGAGGCCTGCTGAGCAAACGGGACTCCCCTGAGCGTAGAACTGCAGCCAGGAGCCAGCCGGGGAGGAGAAATCCACCCCCGTCCCACCGGGAGCTCTTTAGGGAGCGCTCCAAGTGTCCCTCTGAAGGTCATCCTGGAGAGCAGCAGCAACCTGGGATCCAGAGCCAGCTGTGCTGCCTTTGGCAGCACTTTGGCAAAGGGTCTGGAGCCAGGGCGAGGGAACAGTGACTGTAACTGCTGCAGGGCAGGGATGAGGGAAGGGCCATTGACCCAAGTGCTGAAATGCTCCAAAATCCAGAAGGATGCTGGAGAACTGGGAAGCAACAAGTTCTCACAAGCGCTGAAATGATGGAAGCCCTTTGAGTGAAGTTCCCTGAAGGAACTCGCGGGGGAGTTGCTGCTGGGATCAGCAGGACCAGGAGACAGCAGGATCTGCTCATTTTGCTGGATCTGTTTCCAGGACACAGGCTGTGATTGCCCTGCTCACACAAACCCCGTGCCCATGGAGCCTGCAGGGTAACAGCAATGCCCTTCCAATGAGAGGCTTTGCAGCTGAAGTCACTGCCCTCGTGTTTAGGGAATGAATGCCTCCCGTGCCAAAGCACTGGCAGGTCACCAGGGCTCCGTGAGGCAGAGCCTTTAGAGGGAAAGAGGGATGAGGTACTCCCACGCCAGAAACTCCTTCAGCTCTCTTATTTTGTGGAATGAGAAATAAGAACGCTGAGGAGAGGGAAATGCAGTCCTCTCAGAAACCATTGGGACAAACAAGTCTTGTGGGAAAAGTAGGTAAGAACTTTGCCTTGTTTTCCTGGGCTGTGTCTTCTGCAGAGGAGACAATGGCATGTACAGCTACCAGGAACAGGAGGCACTGCAGGGAACTGTGCACGTGCTCAGCAACTCAACCCTACTGGTGCACTCTGATGCCCAAAAACTAGGCCAGAAAACACTACTCCATAGTATAAGGCCTACAGAGCAGGTATTTGTTTATTCAATGGCGGGAGTGAGTGGGATAACTCCACCACAAACTCACTTGTCCATTCTTCACCCAGTATAGCTTTTCTACTTTTTTCCTTAATGTGCACATTGTACTTTCCTATCCTTCATATTGCAACACATTTTCTAATCCCATGGTTTTTCAAGCCCTTGCAGCACATGTGTGGTTTCTGCATGAGGTGGTCATCAGCCTCCTGGTGGTCGTTTCTGATGAAGGCTCGTAAGTCTTCCTCGGGCTTGAACTTCTTAGCCCTGTTCCCTGTGCATGCTCTCTAAGATTGTCTGCTCAAATAGCCAGTGGTTAGCTTTTGCAGTTAGCCTGTTCTGCTAAATGTGCTGATTTCTACAAGTGCTTCATGCACATCCCCTGTTACAGACTACCTACTTCTTTCTGCATAGCTACAGCTTTTTGCAGAGCTCAAGCAACATCTCGTTGCCTTGGCATCAACTTTGTAAGGACACAGGCAGCAATTGGATCTATGTCTCCAGACATTAATCAAGTATTATTAGCAATAGGATCTACGTATCCGCTCCTTGGGGATACAGGTATTTGCCTTTGGCATTTAGAATCCGGACAAGGCCACACCTGGGCCTGTCTGGGGGTGTAGGATCCAAGACAACTCCTTCGATTCCTCCTGTTGCCAGACTCAAGGGGAGAAAACCAAGAGGAGAATGCAATCAGGTGTCCCTGCACTAGAAGTTCTGTCAGATGCTCCTGCAGCACTGTCCAAGCCGGGCTACTCTCACAGCGCCCTCGGAAGCCTCGTGGCCGGCAAAGGTGGAGGCACCGCAGGATGTCCCCGTTCCCAGCCGTGGCTCTGCAGGGCTTTGCTGGGACAGCTTCCCCCAGCTGATGTGCGGATCTGGATGAAGGGGAAAGGAGTAGGGTATCTGGAGATGTATCTCTCTTAATCACTAGAGGCAACCTTTTTTGGTAATGCTTAGCTGTAGTGCTTAACTTATCCTTCTGTGATTATTTTTCGGCAGTGCTGCATTACAGTAAATTCCACTACTCCGTGCTGGGGTCCGTGCTGGCAGCGGGGCCGGGCCGAGCAGCGCTTTCAGCCCCCGGTCCCGGCTGGCCGCAGCTGACGGGAGCGGCGGGAAGCGCCGGTGGCACCGGGCACCGTCCCCCTCAGGGGCCGCGGGGCTCAAGGCACCGGGGAGCCGCTGAAGGGCCGGGAAGGCTGAGGGCACCGGGGCTGCCGCAGGGACAGCGCCGCCCAAGGCCCCGCGCTGCTGAGCTGCTGCTGGTGCCTACGGCACTGAGAGGCCGCTGAGGCGGTGGGGGCTGAGGGGAAGCAGCGGAGCTCTGCGGGAGCTGAGGGCGATGGCGGCGGAGGCCGAGTGGGCAGGGAAGAGGCGCGGGCTGAGAGGGCTGGCGGGGCTCAGGGCACCCCGGACACTGCGGGCGATGGCAGCACTGGGGGCCGATGGGCTTGGAGGGTCTGAAGGGACTGGGAGGGCTGCGGGTGTGCTGAGGCTGTGGCGGGGCTGAGGGCACGCTGGAAGTGACTCAGCATTCCCTTTGCTTCCCAGATCTGCGTCTGCTCTGCGTTTCCAGAAGGGCCGCTCTGCGCGGGACCGAGCGGGCGGAAATGGGCCGGCCGCGTTCCCTCTCTCTCTTATCCCACCCATCCGTGTACCCAGTTACCTTTGTGCCTGTCCACAGCTATGTTTCTGTATGTCTCGAGGTCTGTTTCTGTACATACAGAGCTCGATAGCTACACGGTCCTATTTCTTGAGTTACAGTTGTATGGAAGTTTAGATGGGGACACTGGTGTTTGGATAGTTATGTAAAAGTTCACTCTGTGTAGAGTTGTTTTTATACAGGTATCAATATATTTATATACCACAGATTGTTATATTTATACATGTATAAAGTCCAGTGTACACATGTGTAGTATTGTACAGTTTAGTTCCTGCTCTGCGGACATTGAGATCATTTGGTTCCTTATATATATACATACATATACATATGCATATACATATACCTATATGTCTATAAATACAGAGGCACTGCTTTGTAACCTGTAACATACTTGATTGTGGGAACTGAAATGGACATTTGTATCTTTATCTATAGTCAGCAGAGTTGTACCATTCTGCAGCCAGCTTTTAACTGAAATTGGTCGTTCTATATAAGCAGTGCAGTCATAGCAATCTGTAATAAATTTCCCTTTTAAGCTGACATTGGCTTTGGGGCCCTTCTCATCTCCGGGATTAGTGACCTCATTGATGTTTGTCCCTATTTCTTCACTGATCACAGGATCACAGAATCGCCAGATTGGAAGAGACCTTCAAGGTCACCGAGTCCAACCCATGCCCTAAGACCACCTCAACTAAACCATGGCACTGAGTGCCACATCCAATCTATTTTGAAACACATCCAGGGATGGTGACTTGACCACCTCCCCAGGCAGACAATTCCAGAACTTTATCACTCTTTCAGTAAAAAACTTTTTCCTAACATCCAACCTAAATTTCCTTTGGTGCATTTTAAGACCGTGTCCTCTTGTCCTGTCAGTTGTTGCCGGGGAGGAGAGACCAACCCCCGCCTGACACCTTTCAGGTAGTTGTAGAGCGTGATAAGGTCACCTCTGAGTCTTCCTTTCTCCAGGCTAAACAACCTCAGTCGTTCCTCACAGGGCTTGTGTTCCAAGCCCTTCACCAGCCCTGTTGCCCTCCTTTGGACGCCGTCAAGTGTCTCAATGTCTCTCCTGAACTGACGGGCCCAGAACTGGACATGGTACTCGAGGTGCGGCCTCACCAGTGCCAAGTACAGAGAAGAATGACTTCCCTGGTCTGCTGGCCACACTATTCCAGATACAGGCCAGGATGTCGTTGGCCTTCTTGGCCACCAGGGCACACTGCTGGCTCATGTTCAGCCAGCTGTCGACCAGTACCCCCAGGTCCCTTTCTACCTGGGCACTGTCCAGCCACACTGTCCCCAGCCTATAGCATTGCTGGGGGTTATTGTGGCCAAAATGCAGGACTCGGCACTTGGACTTGTTAGACTTCATCTTACTGGACTCTGCCCATCTATCCAACCGTTCCAGGTCTCTTTGCAGAGCCCTCCTACCTTCCAACAGATCGACACACGCTCCCAGCTTAGCGTCATCTGCAAATTTACTCAGAGTAGACTCAAATACCCTCATCCATGTCATCAAAAAAAATATTACACAAAACTGGCCCCAGCACAGATCCCTGAGGGACACCACCAGTGACTGGCCACCAACTGGATGCAGCACCGTTCACCAGCACTCTCTGGGCACGGCCATCCAGCCAGTTCTTAGCCCAGCAAAGAGTGCACCTGTCCAAGCCACGGGCTGCCAGCTTTTCCAGGAGTTTACTGTGGGGAACAGTGTTAAAGGCCTCGCTGAAGTCCAAACAGACAACATCCACAGTCTTTCCCGCATCCACCAGGTGGGTCACCTGGTCATAAAAGGAGATCAGGTTGGTCAAACACGACCTACTCCTCCTAAACCCATGCTGGCTGGGTGTGATCCCCTGGCCATCCTGTAGGTGCTGTGTGATGGCACTCAAAAGAAACTGTTTCATAACCTTACCAGGTTCCGAGGTTAGACTGACTGGCCTGTAATTTCCAGGATCTTCCTTCCTACCCTTCTTGTGAATGGGATTCACACTGGCCAGCTTCCAGTGTAGCGGGTTTGGGTTTGTAACCGGGCAGAAACACCAATTTAGTGTAGTGGTTTGGTCCAAGATACTCATTACTGTTTATCTTCTGTGAGGTAAGAATTAGGAGAAATGCAAAGCAGGCACCAAACTTGAAAGAATATTAAAAAGTTTATTAACAGACCTAAAAGAAGGAAAAAAATTATACCACACCTTCAGAACTCTTCTCCTCCCCCACCTTCCTCCCTTCTCCCACTGACAATGTAAAAAGACAAACCCTAAAGATGTTCAGTCTGTTTACCACTTCCATAAAAACCTTGTTCAGTCCATTTAGGAAGAGGAGTCTCTCTTGCTCATGCTATGAAAACAGTATCACAACGAGACAGCTGCCCAGGTTGGTTCCCTGCTCGCATGCGAGTCCCTTCACCCCCCCCCCTTGCAGCTTTTCCCACAACTGCTTTCGAGGGTCCACTCTTGAATGTTTTTGGGGTACAATTTTAAGGTTGAGCCGTTTAGAAACAAAAGTTCTCTTCACCCATCTCTGGGAGCATTTCATCTCTAAGAACAGAGGCCCATCTCCTTCCCTGGGAGCAAAGGGTCTTCCTCATCTTCATCTTTAGGACTATCTCTGGGAACATCTCTAGGAACTGAGGTTCTCTCCTTTCCCATTTGGAGCAAAAGTCTTCATCGCTTCCATCTCTCCCTGTCCAAACTTCTCATGAAATTACAGCTGCATCAGCATCTGCCTATCTCAGCACAGGTGCTTTTGCTCACAAGCACGAGTTGAACACTCCACCCCCCATATCTTCATGAAATTACAACGGGATACTCTGATATATCATAGGTTCACAACAGAATTTCAGCTTTAAGCATCTCCTCTTTCTCTTCCCTCAGGTTTTCAGCTCTTCACAGCACTGAAAGGGTTAATCTCACCTCGGCCTTGCAGCTGGAATGTGGCTTATCATCACAGTGGAGAGTGGGGGGGAAGCCCAGCCGCTCTGGCTGCCCACAGCCCTGCTGGGGGGAGTTCCACGGGTGGAACAGGTCCATCCGCTCCAGGATGGCCGCGGGCCGGGCCCACTGGCCCCCGCACGGGGCCCGCAGCCACCTGTCCCAGCACAGAAACAAGAGAGAGCCTCTGCCTCAGGGTTTCTATTCTTAAGTGTGCATCACAGAGGCAGTCACAACTTTAAGTGGCTCAAAGAATTGTCCATATTCAAACTGGCCATCTTACAGGTCCTGTCAGGTCACAGAGGAAGCTGTAAGCACCCCCCTGCAAGGACATCACTTCCACGACTATGCTTTGCCAACCCATGACACCAGTCATCTGGAACCTCACCAGTGAGCCAGGACTGTTGGTAAACGATGGAGAGCGGCTTTGCAAGCTCATCTGCCAGCTCCCTCATCACCCTGGGATGGATCCCATCTGCTCCCATAGATCTATAAACATCCAAGCAGCTCAGCAGTTCTCTGACTGCTTCCTCCTGGATAACAAGCGGAGCATCCTGCTCCCTGACACCATCTACCAGCCCAGGAGGACAGTTGTCCTGAGCAAAAACCGTCTTTCCAATAAAGACTGAGGCAAAGAAGGCGTTAACCACTTCTGCCTTCTCCCCATCTGCGGTCACTAAATTCCCTCCCGCATCCAGTGGAGAATCGAGGTTGTTCTTACCCTTCCTTCTGCCATTAATATATTTGTAAAACCATTTTTTATTCTCCGTCACAAAAGTTGCCAAATTAAGTTCTGAGCTTTGGCCTCTCCAACTTTTTTCCTACACGCCCTAACAACCCCCTTAAATATTTCCTGAGATACCGCACCCTTCTTCCTGCTTCCTTGGTGATCTGTGCTTTGTCTTTAGAAACTCTGTATCCACTCTGTCCTAAAAAGTTTAACAGACTTACAGTGAATTGGATGAAGTCATCTGTGCTTAGCTGCAATCAAGATGTCATCAACATATTGAAGAATAACTCCTGCTGGCTCTTGTCTCCTCCAATCTTCCAATTCCTTTGCTAGCTGGTTTCTGGGGCTTTGTTGAGACGGACGTAACAGCACACACTTGTCGTAATCCAAAGCTGTAAAAGTTTTTCTATTTTCTCTACTGCTATTCTTATACCTCTTCACAATTGCAGTGGCTTATTGAGATTGGCTGCTTAACAACAACAAGGCTGTCTAACATACAGTGACCATTCAAGCAGTAAAACAATTAGCTGTACAAGCCAAGGTATAGTTGTGACATATTATCCGCAAGTTCTTCCTTGTACAGTCTTAATGTCCCATAACAAGAACATCCTCTCCTTGTGTCCACAACACCTTCTCTCACTGATTATCTTCTTGGCTTTCTCTGTGGGTTTCACTGAAGCTGCAAAATGTCACTGTAAAATTCTCATGGGTAAATTCTGACCGATTTCAGGTCTGACTCTGTGAGGCCCCCGGAGCAGCTGTCAGCCTCCTCAGGTTTCCAACTATTGTTGGGCTATTCTTGAAACCCTGGGGTAGGACTGTCCAAGTAAACTGACTTTTCCTCCCTGTTTCGGGATTTTCCCACTCAAAAGCAAAAAGCTCCTGGCTGTTTTGATGTACAGGGATGCAGAAAAAGGCATCTTTCAGGTCTACAACAGTAATCCACCCTAATTCGTCTGTCAGTGTGGTCAAAAGTATATAAGGGTTTGCTACCACTGGGTGTACGTCCTCTGTAATTCTGTTACTAGCCCTCAAGTCTTGGACTCACCGATAACTCTTGCCATCAGCTTTCTTTCCTGAAAGGATTGGTGTGCTATACTTGGACTCACATTGCACTAATAACCCATGATGGTGGATTTTTTCAATTATAGGCACCAATCCTCTACCACTTTCTAATTTCAGAGGGTATTGTTTTTGCTTTACCAGTGTGGCTCCTGGTTTGAGTGCAATGCTCATTGGTTCTGCCTGTTTGGATCTTCCTGGAACATCACTGGCCCACACAATTGGATTGACAGCATTTTCAACTTCAATGGGGATTTCACCACATCTGCCCTGCATAAAAAGTGCAGCAACTTCGACAAATTTAGTTTCTGGAATTATAACTCGTGCAGCTTTCCCTTTTGTAAATTTAATTTCAGCTTCCAATTTCTCCAACAAATCCCTCCCCAGCAATGGTTTAGGGGAGTTAGGCATGGAAAGGAATTGGTGAGTTACCCAGTGCTTCCCCGGTTTCAGTTTCAAAGGTTGGAAGAAAGGCTGTGTTTCAGTTACCCCTGTTGGCCCAACGACATGAACAGTATCTTGACTCAGTTTCCCTTCTAAAGCATGTAACACAGAATACGTGCACCGGTGCCTACCAGAAATTTGATATCATCTTTCCCCAGCTTGGCTATAACCGAAGGCTCTGCTGGGGGGAGGCGGCAGAGGCTGTGCTGGGGCTGTGGAGGGCCCAGGCCTCAAGGCAGGAGCTATTAAGTCCATTTTCACCCCCTCCCTACCCTCCCTCCAATGGGTCCAATGTGGACTTCTTATCCTTCTTCTCTTTTTTCTTTAAAAGCAGTATGCGTTCTCTTTTAGATCTTTGTAACTTGGATAGAACCAAGAAGAGCTTCGCATAATCTAGTTCTAAGAAACAGCGATCTTTTTGGAGATATGATATTAAACACGGTATTCATTTTTTATCTAGGCTGCCAAATTCCGGCCAAGTCTGATGGTTGTCTAATTCATAAGATGGCCAGACTAATCTAGAAAAGCAAATTAATTCAGATTTTGGAAGGGCTTTATCTTTGCCAGTCAATTTTTGCCAGTTTTCTGATACTAAACTCAAAGGCGAGTTCTGCGGTATTTCATTCCCCATGCGAGAAATATTACAGCCCATGGTTTTATGCTTATAAACAGAGACGTTCACAGAAATAAAGCAAAGCGATCTAAACACACACTAATAAGCCGAGAAAGAAAAGTGGAAGAGGCAGAGATCAAAGTCACAAGCCCCAGGGTTTCAGACTGTGGGTGGAAGCAGGTTCCAAGCCTCCAAGCCTCTGCGCCGCCCGGCTGTATGCCAAAGGCTGTGGGTTCACACAAGCTAGCAACAAACTAACAGAGGGAAAATCAAGCGAACAATTGCCCTGGAACTTGGAGCGGCCTTGTCAAGCCTCTAAAGGGCAAAATGATGCCTTAGGTTTTAACTTGGCGTATTTTTCAAATCCTGTACTGCCTAGTGTGTAACGCTGAAGTTTCTTGTAGCCTGCTAACTTCTGCTCTCTCATGCTAGGTAGACATAACAAAGCCTCTCCAGGCCTGCTCTCCAAGGACACTCTGACTGTCCTAGGCCCAAAAAGTATAAGCCAAAAGCCTCTAAAGGGGGGGCAAATGTGGGGAAATTACATCATTAACTGAAGCTCTAGTTGGAGAATTAACCCTGATAGGCAAATGAACCAAACCTATAAAAGTGTGAAGAACTCGTGACCTGGGGTCCATCCTGGGGTCCATCTTGGCAGTAGCCTCTGGCTCCCCAGGATGTACCTTTGAAGGCCTTTCAAACAAATACCTACCTTTATTCCCTTATTCTTGTCTAGTCTCTGTTTTCAGGTGGCCACTTCAGGCATCACTGCTTCGACACTTCCCCGGGGCAGCTCCTCGCCATGACAGTCCGGTGCTCCAGTGTTTCCCTGATGGAGCAGCCGCTGCCTGCACCCAGCGCGCAGCCACCGCCGTGTTTCCCGCGTAGCCGCAGCACCAGCCCGCAGCACCAGCCCGCAGCACAGTGTGATCCCATTGCTGTTCTCTGCGGGCCACTCACCGTCACAGCTCTGAGGGACTCCCGTCTCCGGGAAGACATGCCGGCTGAAGAAATGGCTGAAACCAGCTGAAGCCCATTACTCTCTTTAACATTCTTTTCTGGTTGTCTGGATTTTATGCTCTGCGTTCTGGCTGAGTCACACACATTCACTCCGCCTGGGCTGGGCTGGCTAATTAGGGAGACACTTATGCTTCTTTAATGAACTCAATGAGAAAAATTTACATCACTGATCCACTCAACTGTGGTAGAGGGAGTTGATGTTACACAGGAAATCTGACTTAGTACAGCAATACAAAACATGTATCGCATAACACGTTACAGATCTCAGTTAGACAAAACTCTTTCCTTGAAATGAAGGTCACTTTCTGGTCCCATTTGTTTTGAGATAAAATGAGGGGTTTTTTTTAATTTGCACCAGCTGTGTTGCCACAGCCTGCATTTTCCCCTGAGCTTGAAGCATGTCTCTCTTGAGCATGTCACTCATGTGAGCCTAGCACATGGACTGAGAGTTGCAAATGCAGCTAAGGCCAACCAGTTTTCAGTCAAATGTGGAGGAACTGTATCTTTTGTTTGGTTCAAGCACCAACCCAAAGAAATGGCATAGCTTCTGTCTGGAATGAGCCCCTGTTCCCTCCACAGCTTTGGCAGCACTGTGAGCTGGCTCTGTAATGTGTCATGGCAGTGCTTGCATTCCTTGATCCAAGGCTTTCTTTTTAAAGCCTCAAGGACAAATGGGGAACAAAATCCCTGTGTTGTGACTCAATGAGTTTGTGCCCTCTTTAGTGTGTTGAAGAAAACTGCTGAGACTTGATAAAGGAATTTGTAAAGGATTCCACTTAATGAGAGGCATAGCCACTGCAAAGCTGGCTCGTTGAGCTCAAGTCAGTTCTAGTTCCAGAATTCCACAAAAAAGGGAGTGATGTCTAGTTCTGGAAGTCCTCAAAAGGCCAGTGTTGTGTGTGTCACAGGGCATAGTGCAGCCTTGTCAAGATCCACTAATACAAGCGAGGGTCGTGATGGTTCGTTTATGGATCTCAGAGTGCAAAAGGACACAAGGGATTTCAGTTTTAATCAGAACAGTGTACTTTTATTAAGTGCCCACAACACAGTAATGCAATAGAGGAGAGAAGGAGAGAGAGAGAGAGGGAGAGAGAGAGGGAGAGAGAGAGAGAAAGGAAACAAAGTAAAAGAGTAGAGAGGAAGAAGGTGGGGGAAGTAGCTACCAATGGATGAGACAAAGTCCTCGTGGTCTCCTGCCAACAAATTCGCCTTCTTTCCGTGGGGAGATCTCTTCTCAGTTATCTCAGAAAGTCCCTTTATAGTCCTTTTCAGAAGCGCGGGGCAACTGGCCAAGACCATATCTATGTTTCGTAATAACATTGCAAAACTAGAAGCTAGCACTGACTATCACAGGTACATACCAAGCATGCCTTTCTCCTATGCTAACTACTTCATTATAGGCCGTACTGCCTGCCATGGTTTGTGGCCTAGCAGCGTTAGCGCGTCTACTTCTGACATGAGTTTAGCAGTGCTGTCACTTCTGCTTTCTAGCTGTATCCCCACATCTCCCCCTTTTCCCCAAGAGGTGGGACAAATCTACAGCCCTTGTTATGAGGCCCGTTGCTTTGGGAAACAGGTACAGGACAGGTGTACAGGACAGGTCATTCCTTTCTGCTTCAGCGCAGTCCTTCCCGCCTGGCCAGCAAGAACGGCGCAGTCCATTGTGACCTGCACTAATTTTCCTCCTCAGGAAAATTAGTTCCCAGTGGGCACACCCACAGGCAACACATGACAGACATCCCACCTCAGCCAGGCCAGGACTCCTGTGTTCAGTCTCTGTCCTTGGCAATGATCATGAGGCAGATGAGGGATCTTTGGACCATCTCTTACAAGCCTACAATAGCCTTTACAGCAATGCAGAAGAGACCCTGAATTCTGGCAGGACTTTGGATGATGGATGTCAGGGAGAATGAGAGAAAAACTTTGTAAGTGGCTGGAAAGGCCAAAGGAAGAAGTGAACTGCAGAGCCAGGAGCACGTGGAGGAAGAGATGTCTCATTCTATAGTCATGACCTCAAACTCTGCCTGAGGAGTTCTTGCTTCCCAAAGAAAACTTATTAAGCTGCTGCTTGTAGATGAGGAGTGTTAATTAAATACAACACATAACTAAATAACAGCATCTCCTTTCTCTTCACCCTTTCTGATAGTTCTGAACCATTATTTACTTGGGATCTTCTTGCTGAGCCAAACAGGTAGCAAAGTTGAAATTCAAAAAATAAAAAAGCTGTTCTTGTCATCTCAGCTTGTTCACATATGGTTTAAATCTTCATCGTCTTTCTGAAGATGACATCAGACAACAGAATGGCAAAGCCAGGGCGTGGCCCTGTGTGACAGTGGCCCCCTGTGATGCAGTGCCCATAGGAAACAGAGGCCATTGTGACACGGGGCCCTGCCCTGACGGTAGTTAAGGAGCAGAGAGCCCTGGGGTGCCCAGTCCTAGGAGAGCAGCTCTCTCGGGAGGCAGCAGCTCTCCAGGACAGCAGTGACAGGTCTGCGGCAGAGGACGCCAAAGCCAAGCATGGAGGAGGAGCGGTCGGCAGCAGAGCCGGCACAGGCACGCCGCGTGTCTGTATCAGCTTCCCCGAGCAGGGGTGCAGATGCAGGCACAGGCCACCAGCAGCATCCGGCACGGCAGGACCAAGCAGGGCTGTCAGTGCAAATTGAGTGCCACCAAAGCACTTCGTGGCACGGGCCTGTTTTGAAGGAGGTCATCGTGTCCTTCAAGAGGAGGCCTTTGGAGGAGCCGCGCAGGAGCGTCTGGGCCCACGGCTTGTGGGAAGCCACCCTGCTGCAGCAGCAGGATGGCCTGGAGCACAGAGAGCCACAGAGGCAAGGACAGGGCTCCTTGCTGAGGCGCTCTGGGAGGCTCGATGACACACCTGGGCAGGTGAGTGCCAATGACACCATGGGACAGCCTGAGACCGGACGGGACAGGGCCACCAGCCTCCCATGGACGATTGGCTACACCGCACCACAGCAGCCACAGGTGACACATCGGAGATTCACTGAGGGCACCCTAAACAATCAGGTGATACTGGAGAGGCTAGGAGCCCAAGCTCCAAGCAGTGAGCCGGTGGCCTGGACCGAGGAGCAGGAGTGTGAAGACGCCATGGGTCCAGAGCTGTCTGAGGAAGAGGAGTGGGAAGACGCCCTTGATGTTGAGCTGTCCGAGGCAGAGGAATGGGAAGATGCAATAGACACAGTTTTGACCCATCCGGTTTGAGAAGTGGACATGCAAAAAAATCCATTTTAAGAGCCCTGCATGTGGCTGACAGCATCTTCCTCTGGGCCTGCATTTGAAATGGGATCCCAGGGCAATCTCTGCCAGCCACACTTTCTGACACAACCTCATTTCTTATCCCAGATCTACACAGGCTCTCGCATGGAACCTGCTCCTGCAGCAGCAGCAGCAGCAGCAGCATTGTCTAAAGGAGCCTTTGCACCCCAGCCTGAGAAGTGGAGCCCGGGCAGTTTGCTCAGCTCCAACACCGACACAGCTTCTTCCCATCAACAGGAGATGGAGGATGACCTCCTGGAGCTACTGAGTACGTCTTGTGTATTTCTTGTGTGAGGGACAGTGTATTGTGTGCATGTGTCAGCATAGCTGTGCCAAATGTTGCTCCGCAGTTTGGTGTCACAGGGACATTTAGGACTCCTCACAGGAAGTGCTGTGCTTCGAGGCAGCGAGGGAGTGCTCTGGGTGTTCCTGCTGCCTCTGAGCACAGCTCAGACTGCCTTGGCTTTGCCTGAGCTTCCCTCTCTGCTGAAGGCAGAAGCAGGGATTGTTCCTGCATCAGCTGTGACCTAGCAAATGATCTAGGCAAGTCCTCTGTGCTAGTGGCCAAACTGAACGGAATATTTGGCTTCCTAAATTCTCCTTAGACTCCTGATTTCTCAGCATTCATCAGAGCAAAAGACCTTCGCAGAAATTGTTTGGTTTTGGGGTTTTGTCTTTTGGTGGGTTTGTAAGGATTTTGGTTGGTGGTTTGTTGTTTTGGGTTTTTTTTTTTGTGTTTGGTTTGGTTTGGGCCTTTTATTTTTTTTTTGGTGAAGTTGTTTTTTCTCCATCCTGAAGGAGCTCTTCTTCCTCATGTGTCTTATTGGTGTAATTTTGATGACTGTTACTATTACCACTACTACATCTACAGTTGGTTTTTATGACAATGCAACATTTTTGCCAATGACCACTTCTTTGAAAAAACATCAAGTGACAGCACAAATTGAGAGCAAGAGGTGTTTTCCACATGTCCCCAAAGAAAAAGCAGATACTTTTATAACAATCCCTATTTAATATCCTGGTTTCATGCTTATAAGGATGTGTCCAAGAGACACATTGATGTGGCGTGGTCAGGTAAAACTGCACTGCAGGCATTTCTCAGGAGTGAGCCTCCAGCCCATCCACTGTCTATCCCTCAGATCCGTGGCACTTTTTCATCCCTGATTCCCAATCATTCCCGTGACTGTTAGAATGCTACCCGTTGGCCCAAGCCCTGCACAGCTCACTCTCTAGGAAAACACATGAAGCCCTTTGTGATTCTGCAGCACAACCCATTGATTCTGCTTCCTGCCCATAACAGCTGCCAGTGCTGTGCTCTCAGGTAAGACCTGGGGGGGCTGAGAACAGAGCCCAGTTGACTCTGTGTCTACCATCACCTGTTGGGACAAGAAGGGCATTGATGTGCACCTCGGTGTGTCTGATCTCAAAGCCAATCCTCTTGTGTCCTGAAAGGGGGCAAGAGCTTGGAACGGGGCTCGGTCTGGCTGTGGCTTCTTCCCAGTGCTTGTCAGTGCTCATCCTTGGGCCTTCCCAGCCCTGCTGTGGTACCTGCCCTGCCCCTGACGGCCGCTGCGACTGCAGAGGCTGGAGCCTTCCTCAGCTGAGAGAGTCCTGCTGCTGCCCGGCCGCTGCAGCGCGGAGCTGCCGGGAGGCAGCAGCCCCTCGTCTGGGCCGGCTTCTGCATGGCACGGCCTGGACTCACGAGAGGCTCAGCATCTCCTCTGGGCAGCTGTCCGTGCCACGCCGGCGCCCGAGGAGCACTGCTGTCCTTGCTGCCCGTGGCCGCTGTGCCGAGCTGGGAAGGCGGGGACGTGTGCGGAGCTGAGAGGGCGAGTCCAATGCCAGCGACTGATCCGCGCAGTCAGGGGGAAGACAAGCAGTGTGGTTCTTCACATGGGACACGGGCAAGGGCATCTTTGAACTCAGCCTGCCCATAAAGGCTGAGCACCCTGATGCGGAAAGCCCCGTTGGTATTGGTCACAACGTGAGCTGCTCTGGTTTACAAAAAGAAAGGCATTCCTTTGGCAAGATGCCCTCCTCTCCTGCGAATGCATCTCTCTGTGCTTTGTTTCCTCTCAAGAGATCTCTTCAGAGGACTGTAGAAAATCAGTCTCAGTGTTGGCCATCTGTGCTGCAGAGCTGCCTGGCCTGTTGCTGTTGCTGTTGTGGTTCTTGTCGCTGTTGTTGTTGTTACCCAGATGACCACAAAAGGCTCAGAGCCCCAGAGAGTGGGGTTGCCTTTTGTATCTCCTGGAAGGTGGCATCTCTGCTTTCAAGTGAGCATCTTGCACTTTGTTTCCCTCAGGGAAAATGGTGAGCATGGACAATCCGGTGACGAAATACACTGAACTGGAAAATATCGGCAGCGGGTGAGTCCAACCACAGTTTCTTCTACAAAACCGTGGGCCGGCTGTTCTGCTGGTGGAATATCTATCAAGTGTCAAGTCAGGCAAGCTGCAAGCATGTTCAGACACTGGGCTTAGATTGGCCCATCTCTCAGTGCTGGTCAGAATTTGTAAGTGTGGTCAGAAGGCATTGTCAAAGACATCTCCATGCTGCCACGGTCTTGCCTGCAGCAAGGAACAGGAGCTGGAAGATCTCCTGTCTCTCAAGTGTGGGACAGCCGTGTGTTAATTTCCTTAGCATTTTTGTATGTCTCAAAATCATACGGCCACACTAATGAAAGGAGAATCTTGCTTGCCTGAAAGAGCAGCCTAGCCCCTGGTAGCTGTCAGAACACAGTTCTCAGGAACAGTTCTTTCCAAGAGGTTGCTGAAGGAAATACTCGGTGGTCAGGATTAGAACCACACAGTTTAGAAACGGAAACTCAAGATGAAAGAATAAGCTCTCTTTTTGAGCTGAGGCACTAAAGCCCAAAGCTTCAGGAACAGGCCCAGTGCCCATGCACTGGAGAGGAAAATGCATCATGTGCCCTCTGGCAGAGCCCTCATGCCTCCTGCAGGTTTTAGGCACTTAGAGCAGAGATCTCCTGTCCGGGCTGGCTTTCACGCCAAGATCTAAACAGCTTCTCCTTTCTTTGCTGCTGTTTTGTTTCTAGGGGTTTTGGAGAAGTTTGTAGAGCATTCGACAATGCCACAGGAGGAGAGGTAAATGTCAACAGTCCCTGCAGATTCTGCAGCTCTTGAGGGCTTTCCCCTCTGGTGTGAGTTGTGGCTGGAGCTTTGGGTCACCGGGAGAGCTGTGCTGCAAAGGCACAAGAAGCACAGACTGGTGCCAGCCTGCAAAATACATTTGGGACAGTCTTTGTCCTTCTCAGCTGCCAGAAGGAAGGCAAAGAGAGCAGTGGTTCCTTTTGGAGAAGGAAGTGCTCACTCACTCTCAGTGGCTAAAACAAAGGTGGTGCCTTAGAGCATCTCACTGCTTTCTTGTGGCTACAGCTTCAGAGTCCTGAATTCTCATTTCTGGCTGCCAGCAAATACATCTGAACCTTACTGGTAGTTCCTTAGCAACCTGCAGTGCTGCACTTGGGAACTGCACGTAGGGAGGGATCTGCAAGGCGTCCCTAAGAGCCCTAAGCCCTGCTTATAGCCCAGGATGTATCTATCCATAGAGTAGCAAGGCTTGGATTACTTCTCTGGATCCCAGGCAGAGCAGCAGAGAGTGTGGGCAGAGCTTTGTGGGTGATAGTTGAGACACCATTGTTACCAAGTGGACAAGGCAAAACGTCAGTGGCCATGTGTCCTGTTTCTGGCCCACAAGGGAGCGGAGAAATGGGCTGTTGCAATGTCAGTTCCTAATTACTCCAGTGTCTAATCACAAGGCACTTTGGCACAGCTCAGCTGTGTCATTCCAAAATCACTCGCTCCATGTGTGTTGTGGTCTCGTGCCACCAACTTCTCAAGGTACTGATTGTCATTGTCATTTTAGGTGGCCATAAAGAAAATTAGTCTGCAAGGACTGAGGAGGAAGGAAGTAACTGTCAATGAACTCACGGTCATGAAGATGAATAGGAATCCCAACCTGGTCAACTATTTAGACAGGTGAGTGGTCGTGGTCTTATCCCATGAATGTTTGTTTACCTACTGCAAGCATGAGAGGTCAAAAACCCACTTTGATCTGTGGCAGAAAATAGGGCCATTAATTACTGATCAATTATTATTTCTCTTCTCATCTCCAATGGATGGGAAGAGAGTGCATTTTGTCTGCATTAGTCTTCCCTGGCACACATCGTTTGACAATTCTTCAAAAGCCTGCACCAGTGCTATCTTACTAAGTCAATACCCTCTAAGTTCACTGCCACCACGTTGTCTTGGGGCTTGATTTTTCTCAAGAGTCTTAAATGCTGATGAACCATCCGAGAGAGGATTTCCCTTGGACTGCAGCCCCTCTTTTCCATTGCTGGGCATGCCAGGAAGACTAGGTGCTTTTCTTCCATAAACACCATGTGTGACAGCTTTTTATCTGGGCAGTTAGTAAACTGCGTTTTTCACTTGCTGGCCATCTAAGACATCTCCTTTTTCACAGCTGTGCCTTTCTCCTTGACACAGCACAGACCGCAATCACTGCACAGCCTAGAGGGAATGTCTATTCCTTTGAGTCTGTCCTCGTTTCAAAGGGACCTGGAAACAAGAATCAACCGTTGTCTTTTCCAAACAGTGGCGTAGCCATGCACGTTCATCTCCATGGCCTCATTTCCTTCTTTCAGCTACCTTGTGGATGATGAAGTCTGGCTGGTGATGGAGTACATGGATGGAGGCACTCTGAGAGATGCCATCAATGAGATGTACATATCTGAAGATGAGATGGCAGCCGTCAGTCGGGAGGTCAGGGATCCCACCTGTGCTTCCGAGGGCTTGGGCAGGATTGTCTGGGAAACAGGGGCTGAGAACTGGAGGGATTCCATGTGCCAAACTTTGCTTCTGTGTGGCTGCTATGCTATGGGGAAGCAGGGGAACTGCGTGGCAGTGTGCCTGCACTCCCTGTACTCTGTTCTTGTACTCTTATCTCCTGCTGTTGCATTCTCACTCTGTCTCTTGTATTTGTAGTTGCTGTTCTCCACCTTGCCTCTCTGAATGCTTGCCTGGAGCCTGTCTGCACGGCATTCCTTGCCTGTAAAAGCAAAGGTGCTGGTAGCAGAATTGGAAACTAGTGGTAAAAGGGACTCATTTCTCAGAGTCCTCAGCTGAAAAGGGTAATAGTGCACCCAAAATGCTGTTTGCTTCTGAAAGGCGACTCATGTGATACTTCCAAGTCTGTGCTGAGGCCAGCAAGAAAACCTTTGCCATGCAGCCTCCCACCCAAAAGTGAGCCGCTTCACAGCAAAGGGAGGGACTCTTTCTTTCTTGGCAAAGCCTTGCTTGTCCTCTGGATGAAGAAAGCACATCCACTGCAGCAGCAGTCATTCTGGCTGCTTTGCAGACGACAGTCTAGAACAGCAATTCCCGTTGGCTCTCTCAAAAGCTGACGTGCCTTGCCTTAGAAAGGTAGTGTTGGAGCAGCAAGCTCTTCCTCTCAATGGCTCTGTGTTCTGCCATTACACTCTATTCCCCTGGAAAGGGAATCTTTTAGAGCTGTTTCCTGTCTTGTGGGCTCAAATCACACCACTCATTTTTATCCTCCTGTCTCTGTTTTCTCTCTCAGTGCCTGCAAGGACTGGATTTTCTTCACTCAAACCATGTCATCCATCGAGATGTGAAGAGCTGCAACATCCTTCTCAGAACTGATGGCTCTGTCAAGCTGGGTTGGTATATTCTTGGCCAGGCAGAGCGTTCCGGGCATGTGGGGTTTGGGGCTGCTTTTGAGTGACTGCCAGTTCCCCCAAAGTGGTGCTGCTGGCAGTGCAGGGACCCCTGCAGCGAGCTGAAGGCACAGTTGCAACGTGCACAGAGGTATGGCGAGGAAAAAGCAGTCCAGAGTGGCACTGGTTTGGGTCTGTGCGTCCCTTCCAGAGGGAGGGAGCTACAATCGAAAGGTTCCAGGAAATAAAAGCCACTTCTGGGGGCAGGATTAAAAAATCTAAAAAGCAGCCACTTCCGTGTTTCCTTGGCTAAAGTCCTGAGGAAACAGAGCAGGGACGAGATCTCCAGAATCCAGGAGATTCAACAGCACTTTCTCAGACTTACAGTGGGGAGTTCTTTTGCTTGGTTTCCTAATTGTACAGAACTTTTTTGTTCTCCTCAGGTAATTTTGGCCTCTCTGCTCAGCTCACCCCTGAGCAGAATCTAAGGAGCTCAGTGGTCGGGACGTCTTGGTGGATGGTGCCTGAGGTTGTGACAGGTCAACCATATGGCCCCAAAGTGGACATATGGTCTCTCGGAATTGTGGGAATCGAAATGGTGGAACGAGAAGTTCCTCACTGGAATGAAAGTCCGTCCTTGGTAAGGAGCAAATACTCACTGATCCCTCTGTCTTTTTCACCTATCCTGTGTTCTGTCCTCCATCAGACAAAATCCCATTGCCGTCTGCTGGCACTGCTTCCACCAAGGTCCCCTTCTAAAAATGGCCCTGCAGCACATCAGCATCTGCTGTAGTTTTGGTTGCATCAGTGGGGGAACTCAGGCCCTACCACATGCAAACACTCTCCATTCTCAGGCAACACTTTCCTTTGGGTTTTAAGTTGTTCCAGCTCGTCTGTCTGTGTAGAGGTCTCTAATAACACAAAACACACATCTCAGAGCTGGTGGCACATTTCCAGAGAAGAAGGAAAGAAACCCAAACCAACAAAGTTTCTAAAACAGTGCTTTTCTAGAGAAGAACTGCACTCCCTGTACGGTTTCTTGTCACTTGCCTAAAACCTGGGCATGAGGGTGTAAAGGCCGCATAGTGTCTTCTGCTTCTTGTGCAGTGTTGCTGAAACACTTAGTGACCATATTTCTGTCATAGCCCAAGCCACGTTCTCCACGTGACCAAGCTGCAGCCTGGTGACATGGAGAGCCTGCCAAAACCTCCCATTTGTTACCTGGCACTTTCTGGGATGGGCACATCTTTAATGCATTGACTTGAGTAGCCAGAGAAGCAGAGGGCTACCATAGGGATAGCATTTCTCCTTCTGCTGATTTGACCACGAAAAGTTTTTCTTTTGCCACATCAGAGAAGCTGGAACTTGCAGACTGCTGCGAGACAGAGCTGCAGGTGGCTCCTGTGTGCCCAAACAGGCATTTTCATCCCAATACCTTTCTGCATGCATCTTAACGTGTCTGTGTTGAATGCGAGGTTCCAAATGTTTCTTTCCTTACCTGAGCAATAACTCCCTTTTCTATACTAATACTTGAAAACAGTTAGAGCAAAGTCCCTCTTCCAAACTGCCTGTCAAGCTGGTGTGACTCTTCAGAGAAGCAAAACGTGCTTTTGCTGATGTAGTTGCCCCTAACTAGGTCAGCCAATCAAATCAGCTGCCAAGGCAAGCTCCGCTGGATGCTGGAAAAGCTGTGGCTGCTTTGGGGTTTGGGTTTTTTGTTGGTATAGGAAAGTCATCTCTGCCTCTCTGCCAAGGCAGAAATTGCCACTGCAGAGTTGAGCTTAAACAAGGGGCTCTGGGAGAGCATTTACAGACTTGAAACTGATGCCTGGAGTGGCTACCTAAAACCAGAGACTAGACAAGAATAAGAGAATCAAAATAGGTATTTATTAGAACGGCCTTCAAAGATACAGCCTGGGCAGTCAAAAGGCTACATCCAAGATGGACTCTGGGTCATGAGTTCTTCACAGTTTTGTAAGCTTGGTCCATTTCCATAGCAGGGTTAATTCTCCAATTATGAGCCCAGTTAATGATGTAATTAGCCCAAGTTTGCCCCTCTTCAGAGGCTTTGAGTTCACACATTTTGGGCCCTGGGACAATCGGAGTGTCCTTGGAGAGCAAACCTAGAGAGGCTTTGTTATGTCTAACTAGCACGAGAGAACAGTAGCTAACAGGCCACACAAAACTTCCGAGCTACACACTAGGCAGTACAGGACTTGAAAAATAGAAAAGTTAAAACCTAAGGCATCAAAAGAAGCAGGTGGAGTCTTGTGTTTCCTTTTTCTCCAGGCTAAACTCCTGATAGCCACAGGAGTGCCCCCACAGCTGCAGCAGCCCAACCTATTCTCGGTTTCGCTGCGCCACTTCCTGAGCTGCTGCCTGCAGACAAAGGAGGAGCGGCGCTGGTCTGCCAAGGAGCTCCTGCAGGTAAAATGCAAAGGGGCTGCAGGTCAAACAGTGTCCGAGGATGGGCTCCTCCTCCACTGAAGCCCAAGGCATCAGATGAGCCCCCTTCCTCCTCATCTCCACTCTTGGTGCTTTCCAAATGAAAATGGTGAGGAATCCTGGGCTGGGCTGGCAGGGACCTATCAAGGCCATCTGATCCATGTGGCCTGCAATGAGCAGGGATATCTTGAAAGAGATCAGGCTGCTCAGAGCCCCTTCCCACCTGACCTGGAATGTTTCCAGGGAAGGGACACTTACCAGCTCTCTGGACAACCTGTGCCACTGTTGCACTATGCTCCTTAGACCTACTCGGAGTAAATCCCCTTTCCTTTTAAAAATATTACCTCTGCCTTTGAAGCACTGAGCTTGGAAAGTCATGGTTCATTGCTCTTGGTTGTTTTTTTTCCTTTGGGCAGCATCCATTTGTAACATCAGCCAAGCCTGCGTCCAGCCTGGTGCCACTGATCCAGTCACTGAAGAAGGAGGAGAAAAGATTGCAGTGGCAATCCATCCATTCAGGACTATTTTCTCCATGACCAGCTTAGATGAGGATTGTAGAGTAGGATTGTAGAGTAGGATTGCAGAGTAGGATTGTAGAGTAGGATTCTAAATAAATAAAGTTTCTGAAACCCCAACTCATCTGTAAGATTCCTTATTTCTCACCTTGTGATTTAGCTCAAGATTTCCTTCTCAATTGTCCGTTGTTCCTTAAAGGTGGAAAGTGACACTTATTGCTTCTTTGGTATGGTTTGTCAGTGGGGCAGGCTCTTCTTCATTCATCCTCTCCAGACCACACTGCCTTTGCAATACGGCACACTGGCCGGTTTTTGTCCAGCCATTGTGCTTGTAGTTGAGGCAGAAAGGGCAATGGCATTTGCAGGCAAAAGCAGAGGAGGAGTTGTGCAGCCAAGACATCCTGTGCAGATGTAGGTGTTGAGCTGTGACTCGAGAGCATTGGCGTTCCTGCCACTTGGATTTGTATCCCTAAGCGCAATCTCTTTGGCTCGGGGAGAGTCTTGCTCAGCTGAGAAAGCAGAAAGCTCAGCGAGGGTGCTCTGAAAGGTCTCGTCTGAGGCAGAGCTGTCAGCGAGCGTGAGGTGAGAGCGGCCCGGCCTTGCCCAGGCCGGAGCCCCAGCAGAGCCCACGCAGAGCCCAGAGCAGCCTGAGGCTGGGCAGAGGCAGGCTGGCAGGAGGCCCTTGGAGCTGCAAGAGGCAGCAGCCTGGCACTGGGTGCCTCTTCCTGGGAGCGGGCACATCGTCCCATCTCAGAGCCAAAGCGGCAGCTGGCTGCTGCCGAGGGAAGCGTAGCCGTGCTGGGCACAGCGCAGACTGGTGCCATTGGCCGTCTGGAGGCGGCCCAGGAGGAGAGAAAGGCAAAAGGCAGCCGAGGGCTGGTGCCCCGGCTGAGGATTGCTACTCTTCTGCCGGCTGCCCTGGAAGTCCTGGGAAAGGTTAGCAGTGTGTGCAGCAGCCTGGGCACAGCGGGAGGGAGCCGGGCTGCTCCGCAGGCTCGAGCACGGGGCAGCGTCCTTCAGGCACGGCACTTCTGCCAGGGGCACCGAGGCCAACGGGAGGCAGCGACAGCTCGTCAGGTCAGATCCGCAGGAGCCAGTGCCTCACACAGCTCGGGGAGGAAGCGCCTGCAATCCTGCAGTTCTGCACTGAGTCAGAGCAAAGGTGTGGAATGCAGAGCGTTCTGCAGAAATATTCGGGGCCCCCAGGCCAGCCTGCTTTGTGCTCTCCGGGGCACAGCAAGCAGTGCACCATGCAGCTCTGAGTTGCTGGCAGAGAGGTGTTAAAAATGAACTCACTTTTGGATGCAATTAAATGGTAACAAAGTCGTCGAAGCAAAGGAAAACTGCTTATGAGTAACGATTCCGTTGAGCCGGGTGTGTGCCTCCCTCCCCGAGAGCTCAACACACCCCCCCTCTAAGAAAATGGCTGCTTTTTAGACCCTTTCCCAGCCGGGACGGTCCCTGTCCCCTTTCCCAATGGGTGGGTACTAAGAAACTTAGGTGCTCTCCTGACCACCTTCTTTTCTGTCCCCTCCCCTCCCATCCTACTTCCTTTTTAGTCAGGTCTTCAACCCTGCCCCTCTCCCAGCTCACAGCAACACCCAGCAAATTAACTAGAACAGCTCCAAACCATAAATCCAACATACATCCAACAATTTTCATTCTTTGACCTAAACCCCTTTTGGCTGCAGCAAAATATTACTTCCTCTCTCAGAGGGAATCGGGGATGTGCCTGAGGCTTGTGCTTGAGTAGTGAACTGATTTGGAAGGGAGCAGAAGGCTTTCAGTAGGCAATTTGTGTTTTCTTTATTACTTTGGGAAAGAAAGATGCAATGTGGCTTCAAGCAGCAAAAGCACTTGCAGGGTGCAGTGACGAAATGTTGTGTTCAATTCCCAGGGAAGGAAGGTGTAAATGACCATCAGAGGAGAATTTGAGGAATGGGTGTTACGGGTTCAGGAGGACGCCCATGCCCAGAGAACTCAAGACCCAGTTAGAATTGCAAAGCAAATGAATTTTAGTAGTCACGTTAGCAAGAAATACATACCGGCGCCTGGCTGCTGGAAAAGCCACCGAGCAGGAGAAGGAGATAGAGCATGGCTCCTGAGTGGGAGGGGCAGAAGGGCAGGACTCCTTCAGGGCGTCCCCTGGATAAAAATGGCGTGCGTCATGTCGTCCTCTCCCCTCCACCCCAGGAGCACACCTTATATCTCCTCCTCAGGAGTGGCCAGTTTCAACATCATTTCGTCCAGGGCCAACTTACGAGATGAGGTCACATTGGCCCATGATCATACTCCATGCCAACAATGGCTCTATTATGCATTGTTTCTCCTTTCCCAGGATGAATTCCACCAGGTGACCGATACCTAGCTTCATTTCTAGAAGTTAGTCCCGCTAACTAACAATACAGTCGTCTTCTGCATTATCTTGTCGATGTGCAACACTGCGGACCAAACATGTCAGGCCTCAGATCTGTCTCCTATCCCTGACACATGGGGATGTTCCCCAAATGACCACCAGAGACCCTCAGGACACCCCTACTCTCACATCAAGAACTTCTGACAAGTGGTTTAAATATGTCAAATAGTTTGAAGTCATGTTTAGCCTGTGAGTTTCAGCAAAGTAATGAGTGTGTCTTAGTTCCATGGGTACAAACTAGTAAGTGAGATTGCTGGGTGTGCACGTGTTAGGGAAGTGATTCCCCATGCACCCAGCGCTGAAATCAAGTGCCGCCTCCTTTCTAACGCTGAGCTGGCAGCAGGGATGGATCCCTGCTTGGTAACCTTTCATTGTGGTCACTTATATTGAACAGTAAAAAAGGTTGAAATGAAATATTTCAAGCCGTTTCCCTCTGGTTTCCCTTTTCTGGGGGCCAAAGCTCTGTGCCCCAGGTGGCCTGGGTGTGTGCAGAGAAATGCAGCCCCCACAAAGCCCTTGGTTTTCCCACAAGTCATCATCACTCCTTCCCAGGTGCGCCCAGCTCTGGCAGGAGAGAGAGAGCCCCCGGCGCAGTGGGCACCGTGCCCTCCCAGCCGGGGCTCTCTGGCACAGAGCAGCAGCAGCGCCAGCACCTTTCAACCCGCTCCTGGCCTTGGCTTCAGCCGGGAGCCAGAAGCCTCTGGAAATCAGCACTGCCAGTTGCATTCCCAGCTTGGAGCAGCTCCTGCGGGTGGGCAAATCCTGCCCGTTCAACTGCTTCCATAGAGGACGAAAGGCAGAGGCAGAGACGTACCTACAGAGGGGACCAGGGCGTGTCCAATAAAAGTGCAAATGTGTGGGGAGATTTGTTAGGAATTATTACAGCTGTCATGCAATTAGTGCCTTCTCTCCTGGATCTGTGCAATGCTTTGGGCCATTTTCTTGGTCTAGTTTCCTTTGCTTTGGTCCCATCTCAGTGTTCACTTGGGGTACAGGCTGCAGGTGCTTGGGGCAATCTTTGAGTTACTCTTGGAGCCCTTGAACAACAGGGTTTGACCCACGAGGGGACTTTGTGCTGCTTTGTGACAGAGGAGAACTTCCCAGGCTATTGTGTGTTTGCTGCAGGGAAGCTTGGGTTGCTTAGCATCAATCCCCAGACCAACGCAGAGCAGCTGCTTTGTGATGTCAGGGCATGGTTGCCACGTTGTGGTGCTGTCATCAGAAGGTTGCCTTGGTGCACAGAAGGTCTCAGTGTCAGAGCAGCTCTTGGGCTTGCTCAGAGCAGGAGCATCCTCCTGGTTGAGGCCTTGTCAGGGGGCAGCTGCACTCTGACAGGAGCCTTGTTTTTTCTTGTGTTAGAGCACAGTCTGCAAACTTGCACAGCAGTGCTAAAATCATGGAGGCACTCGCTGCTGCAGTTTGCACTGTGTATGGCATTGGTTATTCCGGCTATTACCTGACTAACCTGACACGTGAGTAGAGGTTTTCCCTGGGTGTAACCCAACCTGGCTTGTGTAGGGCTTCCTGCTCTTTCTTAGTAACTGAGTTGATTTTGAAACAAAAAGACCATTAGGATGCCACTGCTTTGGTAAAGTTCCTGTCAACACATTCAGCTCAAAAGAGGGTGTCTGTAGCCAGGGAGGTGCGGGCAGCATTTGCAAGGGAACGTGCAGGGGTTCCCTTCCCTCCACGGGAGAGTCTGTGGCAGCCGAGTCTGTCATTTCCTCAGGGTGCTGGGTCAAGCAGGACAACTTTGAAAAGGCAGCCTGGGAGGTGTTCTCAGAAGGCCTTCAAAGAACTCTGCAGTTGTGCCTGGAATTCAGGGAAAGCTTCTTTGTTTCTAAATTTTGTCATTAAAAGATTTGACGGTCTAACTCGACCCTTTAATGAGTGCTGAAATAGTGATTCATTTTGCAATGAAGTGCAAACTCCCAAACAGTGAGTGTCCACTCCTGACCCCCAGAGCTGCTCCTGGGCTGTTTCACAGTAGAACTATGACACCTCAAGGGGGTTTGGGGGAAGGTTTTCTGGGCAACCGTTTTCAGTAACTTAATGGAATTAATGCATGCAACGTTTTTATAAAAAAAAGAACCTGAAGGAGAGGATAAAAAAGGCAGCTTTAGCTGTTGGGCAGAAGAGAAATATTGAGTGTTAAAGAACAATTTGCATTTTCTTGATCAAGTTTGTATTCATTTACTGGCAAAAGAGGCCAAAGCCTAGGCACAACCAAGAATATTGTCCTGCTCTCTTGCTGGCTGTGTGGAAGAACTGTGTCTGCTGGAGGGCTGTTGTGAAAGGAAAATACTCTCTGTATGGGTGGGATTAACCAGCACAGGCAGTTTTTTCACAGCATCTGGTTCATTCTCCCTTCCAACTGCAGGTCACTTGATCCGTGTATTCAAAGGTGCTGACCCTGAGGTGAGTGAAAGGAACCTTTGAAGTTCCTGATGTTTAAGAACTGTGGAGGAATCTGTGAGCTTGGCCTGTGGCAGTAGAGTGAGGAGGGGGAACTGAGTGGGCAGAAAGAAAATCCATTTTAATGTCTGCAGCAGCAATAGCAAAGACATCGCTGTGTAATACCTAATTCTGCATTTATGAGCTTTTAAAGAACTAAAAGCCCAGCTTTGCAGAGAGAACTCTCAGTTGCTTGCTGAGAGTAGCCAGGCTGCAATATCTAATTCAGAGCAATATGCAGTACTGTTGAATTAGCCCATTTTACTTTAGTTGGAGGCACTTGGAATCCCATTGCTTTGCAAGGGTATGATTTCTCCTTAGTAGAGCTGGTTGTAGAGCTGAATAGAGATAAGGTTAGAAATGACAGGTATCTGCCTGTCCCTCACACTCCTGCCTGTCCACAGAGCAGAGAACCAACCGCCGGCTCTCCTCTGGCTCCCTCTGCTCCTGGAGAAGAGGCTGAAGAGGAGCCCAATGTCCAGAACTCTCCAGCTGTGGTCAGTTGTGAACCCGAATGTCGTGAGCCGGTAAGTGCCAGTTGTGGTTGGGGCTGTGTTTAGAGGAAATCAGAGCTGCAAGTTTCTGAGCGGCCAGCACTTGCTGGTGGTGGCCGAGGATGCTGAGTGCTGGAGTCCTGGCAGGACCTAGCGATTCCCCCCAGCCAGTGAGAGCTGGAACACGGCCTTTGAGCTGTCATGTTCAGGCCCCAGCTTGCTGGGATTCCAAGAGGGGCAAACGTGAATCATGAAGGCTCCCCTGTCGCCAGAGGAGGGAGCGCTCCAAAGACACCGCTCTCAGCCTTGCCAGACACGTGGGGGACACGGTGGCCTGGAGAGCCGTGTCCCACTGCACAGGCTGGCCAAGTAGCTGCTGGCACAAAAGCTGTTGATGTGAGCACACAAGGGCTTTGGGGTGGTTTGTCCACATGAGCTTCTTGGGTGGGCCGAGCTGGGAGTATTTCAGAGACACACTGGGGACGGGGAGGTGCTGCTTGAAGTCAGGGACTTTGGTGCCTTGGTTGCCAGGTTGTTCTTTGGCCTCTTCAGGCAGAGCAGTGAGGAGCAGAGCTGACAGGGGCTCTGAGTGCGCCTGTGTTTTTGTATTTGATAAGCTGCAAAGAGATGGTTGTGTTGTGCACGGACCTGTGTGGGGCCCCTCTTCTCCCGTGTGGCAAAAGAAGCAAAGTGCGCAGTTGGGAGCCCTTCTTCCGTGGCAGAAGCCAGAGGCTGCCATGTTTCTGCAGATACTTTCTGTTGTGAAGTCTGTTTTTAAAACTGCATTTGAAAACTGCATTGGAGCCTAGAGTGGGGGCAAAGATTTTGCTCTGAAGTAGGTGACACTTTCATCTTTTTGTTTGTTGGTTTGTTGGTTTCCTAGGAGGAGACTCCCTGTATTTTCTTTCTCGGCAAACAAAGGTGCTTTTACTCAACCTTTCCTGGGCTTTTCTAGCACTGGACGAGATTCTGCTAGAATTTTAGCTTGCAAGCTGGCCGTTCTGGAAGTTGCAGTATTTTTGCATGAGAACACGTAGTTTGGGGCAGGGAGATTGGTGCAGAAGGAGCTGTTCTGGTGTCCGGCCAGCCAGCAGGGCCTTGCACATCACTCTCAGGTTAACAGCGCCCGTGCCTTTTGGCAGCCCAGGGGAGCAGAATGTGTTGTATTCCAGGTATAGGAATTCAGCAGGAAATCAACACCCTTGCATTCCAGCTGGTCCTCTGAGGTCAGAGGGGAGGTCAGAGGGGCTGGGAGGGGCTCAGCTTCATTTCTGAAGTGCAGCCACTTTAACATCATCAGTCTGGTTGAGTCCAAGAGAAGAACTTGCCCCAGTACAGATGCACAAAGAGTGCAGTTCCCAGTGCAGTGCCCTGGGTCTGCTCGCATTCTATAAGGACCTTCCTGCTCCAGGTTCCCCAAGAGTGTGATTTGTTGAAGCAACAGGAGAGCGAGTTCAGGATTGCTGCTGATCAGGGCACTGGCTACCAAGTGTTGATGTGTGTAGTGAGGGAAAGCATAGGAAAAGAGAGATGATAACAGTGAGATAGATCTATCTATCTACCTATCGATCGATCGATCTATCGATCTCTCTCTCTATCTATCTATCTATCTATTTATCTAAATGAAACTTCCCTGCTCTGCTCCAAGGCAATTGGAGGTGCAAAGCTCACCTAAAGACATCCTTTCAGGAGAGGAGGAGAGACATGTTCCATCAAGCGATCCTGAGCAGGCAGAGATGTTTCCCCCTCCAGAGATGGTTGTTTTTTCCCCTCAGAGGTGTTTTCCTCCCCCTGTTTATCCTTGAAAGTTTGGTCTGTCCTATGGGTGTGGAGCAATCCCATCCTCTAGGTGGGGTTTGGTGACTCTGGTCAAACATGCATTACAGGACACATACAGGACACATTTCCATCACTGGCATCCTGAAGGGTGTCTAAGCGAATTTGTTAATGGGGCCTTCTGAGGGTCTCTGTTACTGCCGGTCAGAATTCTCAGTTGATAAAAGAGGGAGGACAAGAAACACCTTGGTTCCCCTCCATATACTGAGGTGGCCATAGAGGCCCTCTGACCTCCATTGGAGGCTCTTTGTTCGCATCCTCATCTCCTGAATAATCCAGGATTTGTAACAAGAGTGTAGATGTCAGAAAGGCAGGAATGGCAGTGCAGGCCTGAAGAGAACATGAACTCCAGAAGTGTCTCTCACAAGGAGCAAGCTCCCACAGGAAGCCACCTGCAGAGCCAGGGTGGGGCTGTGGGACAGGGCTGGGTGTCAGTCACTTCTGAAAGACAAGCAGGACACGGCAGAAGAGGAGCGAGGTCCTCAGCAGAACCTTGAGAAATGCCCCACGTTCCCTGTCAGATGCCTAAGAGTCTGTTGGAGCTTCAGTCCCAGATGGAGCCTGACTGTAGTGCCAGTGTCACTTTGGAATCTGTGCCTCCCCGTGGGCAGAGAAGGACCCGGGAGAGCAGCAGCACATTGCTTTGGGAATGTGCGAGCCCATCAGTCTCTGAGTCCTGCCCCACAAATATTTTATGGGAAGTTGAAAGCCATCTTCTCTTGCTTTCTGCGCAGCTCCTTCTAGAGAAAGAGCATGAGCAGATTGCTCTGTCAGAGATGCCTTGCCAGACTCGGCGAGAGCTGTTCCCAGCCCGAGAGCAGCTCAGGCAGCAGGTGGAAGAGGCACAAGAGAATGGCCAGGTGAGCCTGCCTAGGCAGGTGACAGAGTGAAGGGCAGGAACAGGGACATAAAACGGAGCTCTTGGGACTGAGGAGGCCAGGAGTCCCACAGGCACTGAAAGCACAGAGCCTTGTCATCTGCAGAGACCAGTGCTGGGATGGGAGGGTTCCAATGGAAGCAGAGCTGGGTAGGGAAGCAGAAGGGAGGGGCTGAATGAATGTGATTTTGAGGCTGAAAGAGGAAAAAGCTGAGCCTGATGGCAGCTGCCAGTCACTTGCTCTGCATTTGTGTGTACAGAACATCAAGGCAGAGCCACAAGCAGAGCTGCCCGAAGCCAAGAGTGACATCAAGGCAGCAAAGAGGAGGAGCAAGGAAGACATCAGAAGCATCCAAGAGGAAAAGAATCTCCATCAGCACAGGAGCGATCTACAAGAGCAGGTGAGTGTAAGAGCTGAAGCCACTCCACTCGTGAGACATCCTCTCTCTGCTTCTTTGCAGAACATCGACAAAGAGCTGCAGGCAGAGCTGCAGGAAACTGAGGCTAGGATCAAGGCAAGGGAGAAGAGGCTGGATGAAGGACTGAAAATCATCCGAGAGGAAATGAATCTTCTACTCCAAAAGCATGAGGCTCTACAAAAGCGAGTGAGTGAAACAGACAGAGCCGCTGCAGTCACCAAACTGGTGGTTTCTGCCCTTCTTGCTTTTCCTCTACAGAGCAGCAGGCAGGTGGGGTGATGTCTCTGAGTGCCATCCTGCTGTGGTCTCTATCACAGCCACTCTGAAGGACACGTCCTGGGCTGCTGAATCTCAGCTGCTGCCCTGGACAGTGTGACTAGTCCTTTGGCCTTTTGGCCAGCAGTCATCCAAATGGATTCCTGCTGGCCTGTTCCTGCTCTCCTTGTTTCTTGAGGTGTTTTTGCAGGTCAGCTTGGTGACCCTGATGGATCTTGAAACAAGCTGTCTGTATCCCTTGTGAACCTGTTCTTTCCCTTTCCTCACAGTCGCTGACCCACGGCTGACAGGGATAAGCTGTACTGTCTGACTGCTTTGTTGTGTTTGACTTGAGGTGGAAGTGTTGACATCTCACCTGGCAGCCTGCAAAGACTTCCAGCAAGTGATTGGCCACAAAGAGCCCCAAGGCTGGCGTGGGGCACAGGAACTGTCCCAGCCGGACCTGCTGCAGCTTGAGCCCGTCCCGAAGATGGTGGAGGAAAAGAGGACTCCATGGGAGGAGGTAGAACATTAGAACAAGGAGATGCAAGTGTGTCCATAGTCCTTGGAGGGGGAAAAGAGTGCTTGGGAGGAAGTGGAATAGTCATTGCAGCAGTCATCCTTCAGAAAATCCATGAGAATGGAACAGGAATCTGGCCATGAACTCAAGTAAAATCAGCCTTTGGTTTTGACCCATCCGGTTTGAGAAGTGGACATGCAAAAAAATCCATTTTAAGAGCCCTGCA
The DNA here is from genome assembly GCF_041296385.1 of Aphelocoma coerulescens. Lineage (NCBI taxonomy): Eukaryota > Metazoa > Chordata > Aves > Passeriformes > Corvidae > Aphelocoma > Aphelocoma coerulescens. The sequence goes on along the minus strand of NW_027184086.1, from coordinate 125,046 downwards.
TGTGGCTGACAGCATCTTCCTCTGGGCCTGCATTTGAAATGGGATCCCAGGGCAATCTCTGCCAGCCACACTTTCTGACACAACCTCATTTCTTATCCCAGATCTACACAGGCTCTCGCATGGAACCTGCTCCTGCAGCAGCAGCAGCAGCAGCAGCATTGTCTAAAGGAGCCTTTGCACCCCAGCCTGAGAAGTGGAGCCCGGGCAGTTTGCTCAGCTCCAACACCGACACAGCTTCTTCCCATCAACAGGAGATGGAGGATGACCTCCTGGAGCTACTGAGTACGTCTTGTGTATTTCTTGTGTGAGGGACAGTGTATTGTGTGCATGTGTCAGCATAGCTGTGCCAAATGTTGCTCCGCAGTTTGGTGTCACAGGGACATTTAGGACTCCTCACAGGAAGTGCTGTGCTTCGAGGCAGCGAGGGAGTGCTCTGGGTGTTCCTGCTGCCTCTGAGCACAGCTCAGACTGCCTTGGCTTTGCCTGAGCTTCCCTCTCTGCTGAAGGCAGAAGCAGGGATTGTTCCTGCATCAGCTGTGACCTAGCAAATGATCTAGGCAAGTCCTCTGTGCTAGTGGCCAAACTGAACGGAATATTTGGCTTCCTAAATTCTCCTTAGACTCCTGATTTCTCAGCATTCATCAGAGCAAAAGACCTTCGCAGAAATTGTTTGGTTTTGGGGTTTTGTCTTTTGGTGGGTTTGTAAGGATTTTGGTTGGTGGTTTGTTGTTTTGGTTTTTTTTTTGTGTGTTTGGTTTGGTTTGGGCCTTTTATTTTTTTTTTGGTGAAGTTGTTTTTTCTCCATCCTGAAGGAGCTCTTCTTCCTCATGTGTCTTATTGGTGTAATTTTGATGACTGTTACTATTACCACTACTACATCTACAGTTGGTTTTTATGACAATGCAACATTTTTGCCAATGACCACTTCTTTGAAAAAACATCAAGTGACAGCACAAATTGAGAGCAAGAGGTGTTTTCCACATGTCCCCAAAGAAAAAGCAGATACTTTTATAACAATCCCTATTTAATATCCTGGTTTCATGCTTATAAGGATGTGTCCAAGAGACACATTGATGTGGCGTGGTCAGGTAAAACTGCACTGCAGGCATTTCTCAGGAGTGAGCCTCCAGCCCATCCACTGTCTATCCCTCAGATCCGTGGCACTTTTTCATCCCTGATTCCCAATCATTCCCGTGACTGTTAGAATGCTACCCGTTGGCCCAAGCCCTGCACAGCTCACTCTCTAGGAAAACACATGAAGCCCTTTGTGATTCTGCAGCACAACCCATTGATTCTGCTTCCTGCCCATAACAGCTGCCAGTGCTGTGCTCTCAGGTAAGACCTGGGGGGGGCTGAGAACAGAGCCCAGTTGACTCTGTGTCTACCATCACCTGTTGGGACAAGAAGGGCATTGATGTGCACCTCGGTGTGTCTGATCTCAAAGCCAATCCTCTTGTGTCCTGAAAGGGGGCAAGAGCTTGGAACGGGGCTCGGTCTGGCTGTGGCTTCTTCCCAGTGCTTGTCAGTGCTCATCCTTGGGCCTTCCCAGCCCTGCTGTGGTACCTGCCCTGCCCCTGACGGCCGCTGCGACTGCAGAGGCTGGAGCCTTCCTCAGCTGAGAGAGTCCTGCTGCTGCCCGGCCGCTGCAGCGCGGAGCTGCCGGGAGGCAGCAGCCCCTCGTCTGGGCCGGCTTCTGCATGGCACGGCCTGGACTCACGAGAGGCTCAGCATCTCCTCTGGGCAGCTGTCCGTGCCACGCCGGCGCCCGAGGAGCACTGCTGTCCTTGCTGCCCGTGGCCGCTGTGCCGAGCTGGGAAGGCGGGGACGTGTGCGGAGCTGAGAGGGCGAGTCCAATGCCAGCGACTGATCCGCGCAGTCAGGGGGAAGACAAGCAGTGTGGTTCTTCACATGGGACACGGGCAAGGGCATCTTTGAACTCAGCCTGCCCATAAAGGCTGAGCACCCTGATGCGGAAAGCCCCGTTGGTATTGGTCACAACGTGAGCTGCTCTGGTTTACAAAAAGAAAGGCATTCCTTTGGCAAGATGCCCTCCTCTCCTGCGAATGCATCTCTCTGTGCTTTGTTTCCTCTCAAGAGATCTCTTCAGAGGACTGTAGAAAATCAGTCTCAGTGTTGGCCATCTGTGCTGCAGAGCTGCCTGGCCTGTTGCTGTTGCTGTTGTGGTTCTTGTCGCTGTTGTTGTTGTTACCCAGATGACCACAAAAGGCTCAGAGCCCCAGAGAGTGGGGTTGCCTTTTGTATCTCCTGGAAGGTGGCATCTCTGCTTTCAAGTGAGCATCTTGCACTTTGTTTCCCTCAGGGAAAATGGTGAGCATGGACAATCCGGTGACGAAATACACTGAACTGGAAAATATCGGCAGCGGGTGAGTCCAACTACAGTTTCTTCTACAAAACCGTGGGCCGGCTGTTCTGCTGGTGGAATATCTATCAAGTGTCAAGTCAGGCAAGCTGCAAGCATGTTCAGACACTGGGCTTAGATTGGCCCATCTCTCAGTGCTGGTCAGAATTTGTAAGTGTGGTCAGAAGGCATTGTCAAAGACATCTCCATGCTGCCACGGTCTTGCCTGCAGCAAGGAACAGGAGCTGGAAGATCTCCTGTCTCTCAAGTGTGGGACAGCCGTGTGTTAATTTCCTTAGCATTTTTGTATGTCTCAAAATCATACGGCCACACTAATGAAAGGAGAATCTTGCTTGCCTGAAAGAGCAGCCTAGCCCCTGGTAGCTGTCAGAACACAGTTCTCAGGAACAGTTCTTTCCAAGAGGTTGCTGAAGGAAATACTCGGTGGTCAGGATTAGAACCACACAGTTTAGAAACGGAAACTCAAGATGAAAGAATAAGCTCTCTTTTTGAGCTGAGGCACTAAAGCCCAAAGCTTCAGGAACAGGCCCAGTGCCCATGCACTGGAGAGGAAAATGCATCATGTGCCCTCTGGCAGAGCCCTCATGCCTCCTGCAGGTTTTAGGCACTTAGAGCAGAGATCTCCTGTCCGGGCTGGCTTTCACGCCAAGATCTAAACAGCTTCTCCTTTCTTTGCTGCTGTTTTGTTTCTAGGGGTTTTGGAGAAGTTTGTAGAGCATTCGACAATGCCACAGGAGGAGAGGTAAATGTCAACAGTCCCTGCAGATTCTGCAGCTCTTGAGGGCTTTCCCCTCTGGTGTGAGTTGTGGCTGGAGCTTTGGGTCACCGGGAGAGCTGTGCTGCAAAGGCACAAGAAGCACAGACTGGTGCCAGCCTGCAAAATACATTTGGGACAGTCTTTGTCCTTCTCAGCTGCCAGAAGGAAGGCAAAGAGAGCAGTGGTTCCTTTTGGAGAAGGAAGTGCTCACTCACTCTCAGTGGCTAAAACAAAGGTGGTGCCTTAGAGCATCTCACTGCTTTCTTGTGGCTACAGCTTCAGAGTCCTGAATTCTCATTTCTGGCTGCCAGCAAATACATCTGAACCTTACTGGTAGTTCCTTAGCAACCTGCAGTGCTGCACTTGGGAACTGCACGTAGGGAGGGATCTGCAAGGCGTCCCTAAGAGCCCTAAGCCCTGCTTATAGCTCAGGATGTATCTATCCATAGAGTAGCAAGGCTTGGATTACTTCTCTGGATCCCAGGCAGAGCAGCAGAGAGTGTGGGCAGAGCTTTGTGGGTGATAGTTGAGACACCATTGTTACCAAGTGGACAAGGCAAAACGTCAGTGGCCATGTGTCCTGTTTCTGGCCCACAAGGGAGCGGAGAAATGGGCTGTTGCAATGTCAGTTCCTAATTACTCCAGTGTCTAATCACAAGGCACTTTGGCACAGCTCAGCTGTGTCATTCCAAAATCACTCGCTCCATGTGTGTTGTGGTCTCGTGCCACCAACTTCTCAAGGTACTGATTGTCATTGTCATTTTAGGTGGCCATAAAGAAAATTAGTCTGCAAGGACTGAGGAGGAAGGAAGTAACTGTCAATGAACTCACGGTCATGAAGATGAATAGGAATCCCAACCTGGTCAACTATTTAGACAGGTGAGTGGTCGTGGTCTTATCCCATGAATGTTTGTTTACCTACTGCAAGCATGAGAGGTCAAAAACCCACTTTGATCTGTGGCAGAAAATAGGGCCATTAATTACTGATCAATTATTATTTCTCTTCTCATCTCCAATGGATGGGAAGAGAGTGCATTTTGTCTGCATTAGTCTTCCCTGGCACACATCGTTTGACAATTCTTCAAAAGCCTGCACCAGTGCTATCTTACTAAGTCAATACCCTCTAAGTTCACTGCCACCACGTTGTCTTGGGGCTTGATTTTTCTCAAGAGTCTTAAATGCTGATGAACCATCCGAGAGAGGATTTCCCTTGGACTGCAGCCCCTCTTTTCCATTGCTGGGCATGCCAGGAAGACTAGGTGCTTTTCTTCCATAAACACCATGTGTGACAGCTTTTTATCTGGGCAGTTAGTAAACTGCGTTTTTCACTTGCTGGCCATCTAAGACATCTCCTTTTTCACAGCTGTGCCTTTCTCCTTGACACAGCACAGACCGCAATCACTGCACAGCCTAGAGGGAATGTCTATTCCTTTGAGTCTGTCCTCGTTTCAAAGGGACCTGGAAACAAGAATCAACCGTTGTCTTTTCCAAACAGTGGCGTAGCCATGCACGTTCATCTCCATGGCCTCATTTCCTTCTTTCAGCTACCTTGTGGATGATGAAGTCTGGCTGGTGATGGAGTACATGGATGGAGGCACTCTGAGAGATGCCATCAATGAGATGTACATATCTGAAGATGAGATGGCAGCCGTCAGTCGGGAGGTCAGGGATCCCACCTGTGCTTCCGAGGGCTTGGGCAGGATTGTCTGGGAAACAGGGGCTGAGAACTGGAGGGATTCCGTGTGCCAAACTTTGCTTCTGTGTGGCTGCTATGCTATGGGGAAGCAGGGGAACTGCGTGGCAGTGTGCCTGCACTCCCTGTACTCTGTTCTTGTACTCTTATCTCCTGCTGTTGCATTCTCACTCTGTCTCTTGTATTTGTAGTTGCTGTTCTCCACCTTGCCTCTCTGAATGCTTGCCTGGAGCCTGTCTGCACGGCATTCCTTGCCTGTAAAAGCAAAGGTGCTGGTAGCAGAATTGGAAACTAGTGGTAAAAGGGACTCATTTCTCAGAGTCCTCAGCTGAAAAGGGTAATAGTGCACCCAAAATGCTGTTTGCTTCTGAAAGGCGACTCATGTGATACTTCCAAGTCTGTGCTGAGGCCAGCAAGAAAACCTTTGCCATGCAGCCTCCCACCCAAAAGTGAGCCGCTTCACAGCAAAGGGAGGGACTCTTTCTTTCTTGGCAAAGCCTTGCTTGTCCTCTGGATGAAGAAAGCACATCCACTGCAGCAGCAGTCATTCTGGCTGCTTTGCAGACGACAGTCTAGAACAGCAATTCCCGTTGGCTCTCTCAAAAGCTGACGTGCCTTGCCTTAGAAAGGTAGTGTTGGAGCAGCAAGCTCTTCCTCTCAATGGCTCTGTGTTCTGCCATTACACTCTATTCCCCTGGAAAGGGAATCTTTTAGAGCTGTTTCCTGTCTTGTGGGCTCAAATCACACCACTCATTTTTATCCTCCTGTCTCTGTTTTCTCTCTCAGTGCCTGCAAGGACTGGATTTTCTTCACTCAAACCATGTCATCCATCGAGATGTGAAGAGCTGCAACATCCTTCTCAGAACTGATGGCTCTGTCAAGCTGGGTTGGTATATTCTTGGCCAGGCAGAGCGTTCCGGGCATGTGGGGTTTGGGGCTGCTTTTGAGTGACTGCCAGTTCCCCCAAAGTGGTGCTGCTGGCAGTGCAGGGACCCCTGCAGCGAGCTGAAGGCACAGTTGCAACGTGCACAGAGGTATGGCGAGGAAAAAGCAGTCCAGAGTGGCACTGGTTTGGGTCTGTGCGTCCCTTCCAGAGGGAGGGAGCTACAATCGAAAGGTTCCAGGAAATAAAAGCCACTTCTGGGGGCAGGATTAAAAAATCTAAAAAGCAGCCACTTCCGTGTTTCCTTGGCTAAAGTCCTGAGGAAACAGAGCAGGGACGAGATCTCCAGAATCCAGGAGATTCAACAGCACTTTCTCAGACTTACAGTGGGGAGTTCTTTTGCTTGGTTTCCTAATTGTACAGAACTTTTTTGTTCTCCTCAGGTAATTTTGGCCTCTCTGCTCAGCTCACCCCTGAGCAGAATCTAAGGAGCTCAGTGGTCGGGACGTCTTGGTGGATGGTGCCTGAGGTTGTGACAGGTCAACCATATGGCCCCAAAGTGGACATATGGTCTCTCGGAATTGTGGGAATCGAAATGGTGGAACGAGAAGTTCCTCACTGGAATGAAAGTCCGTCCTTGGTAAGGAGCAAATACTCACTGATCCCTCTGTCTTTTTCACCTATCCTGTGTTCTGTCCTCCATCAGACAAAATCCCATTGCCGTCTGCTGGCACTGCTTCCACCAAGGTCCCCTTCTAAAAATGGCCCTGCAGCACATCAGCATCTGCTGTAGTTTTGGTTGCATCAGTGGGGGAACTCAGGCCCTACCACATGCAAACACTCTCCATTCTCAGGCAACACTTTCCTTTGGGTTTTAAGTTGTTCCAGCTCGTCTGTCTGTGTAGAGGTCTCTAATAACACAAAACACACATCTCAGAGCTGGTGGCACATTTCCAGAGAAGAAGGAAAGAAACCCAAACCAACAAAGTTTCTAAAACAGTGCTTTTCTAGAGAAGAACTGCACTCCCTGTACGGTTTCTTGTCACTTGCCTAAAACCTGGGCATGAGGGTGTAAAGGCCGCATAGTGTCTTCTGCTTCTTGTGCAGTGTTGCTGAAACACTTAGTGACCATATTTCTGTCATAGCCCAAGCCACGTTCTCCACGTGACCAAGCTGCAGCCTGGTGACATGGAGAGCCTGCCAAAACCTCCCATTTGTTACCTGGCACTTTCTGGGATGGGCACATCTTTAATGCATTGACTTGAGTAGCCAGAGAAGCAGAGGGCTACCATAGGGATAGCATTTCTCCTTCTGCTGATTTGACCACGAAAAGTTTTTCTTTTGCCACATCAGAGAAGCTGGAACTTGCAGACTGCTGCGAGACAGAGCTGCAGGTGGCTCCTGTGTGCCCAAACAGGCATTTTCATCCCAATACCTTTCTGCATGCATCTTAACGTGTCTGTGTTGAATGCGAGGTTCCAAATGTTTCTTTCCTTACCTGAGCAATAACTCCCTTTTCTATACTAATACTTGAAAACAGTTAGAGCAAAGTCCCTCTTCCAAACTGCCTGTCAAGCTGGTGTGACTCTTCAGAGAAGCAAAACGTGCTTTTGCTGATGTAGTTGCCCCTAACTAGGTCAGCCAATCAAATCAGCTGCCAAGGCAAGCTCCGCTGGATGCTGGAAAAGCTGTGGCTGCTTTGGGGTTTGGGTTTTTTGTTGGTATAGGAAAGTCATCTCTGCCTCTCTGCCAAGGCGGAAATTGCCACTGCAGAGTTGAGCTTAAACAAGGGGCTCTGGGAGAGCATTTACAGACTTGAAACTGATGCCTGGAGTGGCTACCTAAAACCAGAGACTAGACAAGAATAAGAGAATCAAAATAGGTATTTATTAGAACGGCCTTCAAAGATACAGCCTGGGCAGTCAAAAGGCTACATCCAAGATGGACTCTGGGTCATGAGTTCTTCACAGTTTTGTAAGCTTGGTCCATTTCCATAGCAGGGTTAATTCTCCAATTATGAGCCCAGTTAATGATGTAATTAGCCCAAGTTTGCCCCTCTTCAGAGGCTTTGAGTTCACACATTTTGGGCCCTGGGACAATCGGAGTGTCCTTGGAGAGCAAACCTAGAGAGGCTTTGTTATGTCTAACTAGCACGAGAGAACAGTAGCTAACAGGCCACACAAAACTTCCGAGCTACACACTAGGCAGTACAGGACTTGAAAAATAGAAAAGTTAAAACCTAAGGCATCAAAAGAAGCAGGTGGAGTCTTGTGTTTCCTTTTTCTCCAGGCTAAACTCCTGATAGCCACAGGAGTGCCCCCACAGCTGCAGCAGCCCAACCTATTCTCGGTTTCGCTGCGCCACTTCCTGAGCTGCTGCCTGCAGACAAAGGAGGAGCGGCGCTGGTCTGCCAAGGAGCTCCTGCAGGTAAAATGCAAAGGGGCTGCAGGTCAAACAGTGTCCGAGGATGGGCTCCTCCTCCACTGAAGCCCAAGGCATCAGATGAGCCCCCTTCCTCCTCATCTCCACTCTTGGTGCTTTCCAAATGAAAATGGTGAGGAATCCTGGGCTGGGCTGGCAGGGACCTATCAAGGCCATCTGATCCATGTGGCCTGCAATGAGCAGGGATATCTTGAAAGAGATCAGGCTGCTCAGAGCCCCTTCCCACCTGACCTGGAATGTTTCCAGGGAAGGGACACTTACCAGCTCTCTGGACAACCTGTGCCACTGTTGCACTATGCTCCTTAGACCTACTCGGAGTAAATCCCCTTTCCTTTTAAAAATATTACCTCTGCCTTTGAAGCACTGAGCTTGGAAAGTCATGGTTCATTGCTCTTGGTTGTTTTTTTTCCTTTGGGCAGCATCCATTTGTAACATCAGCCAAGCCTGCGTCCAGCCTGGTGCCACTGATCCAGTCACTGAAGAAGGAGGAGAAAAGATTGCAGTGGCAATCCATCCATTCAGGACTATTTTCTCCATGACCAGCTTAGATGAGGATTGTAGAGTAGGATTGTAGAGTAGGATTGCAGAGTAGGATTGTAGAGTAGGATTCTAAATAAATAAAGTTTCTGAAACCCCAACTCATCTGTAAGATTCCTTATTTCTCACCTTGTGATTTAGCTCAAGATTTCCTTCTCAATTGTCCGTTGTTCCTTAAAGGTGGAAAGTGACACTTATTGCTTCTTTGGTATGGTTTGTCAGTGGGGCAGGCTCTTCTTCATTCATCCTCTCCAGACCACACTGCCTTTGCAATACGGCACACTGGCCGGTTTTTGTCCAGCCATTGTGCTTGTAGTTGAGGCAGAAAGGGCAATGGCATTTGCAGGCAAAAGCAGAGGAGGAGTTGTGCAGCCAAGACATCCTGTGCAGATGTAGGTGTTGAGCTGTGACTCGAGAGCATTGGCGTTCCTGCCACTTGGATTTGTATCCCTAAGCGCAATCTCTTTGGCTCGGGGAGAGTCTTGCTCAGCTGAGAAAGCAGAAAGCTCAGCGAGGGTGCTCTGAAAGGTCTCGTCTGAGGCAGAGCTGTCAGCGAGCGTGAGGTGAGAGCGGCCCGGCCTTGCCCAGGCCGGAGCCCCAGCAGAGCCCACGCAGAGCCCAGAGCAGCCTGAGGCTGGGCAGAGGCAGGCTGGCAGGAGGCCCTTGGAGCTGCAAGAGGCAGCAGCCTGGCACTGGGTGCCTCTTCCTGGGAGCGGGCACATCGTCCCATCTCAGAGCCAAAGCGGCAGCTGGCTGCTGCCGAGGGAAGCGTAGCCGTGCTGGGCACAGCGCAGACTGGTGCCATTGGCCGTCTGGAGGCGGCCCAGGAGGAGAGAAAGGCAAAAGGCAGCCGAGGGCTGGTGCCCCGGCTGAGGATTGCTACTCTTCTGCCGGCTGCCCTGGAAGTCCTGGGAAAGGTTAGCAGTGTGTGCAGCAGCCTGGGCACAGCGGGAGGGAGCCGGGCTGCTCCGCAGGCTCGAGCACGGGGCAGCGTCCTTCAGGCACGGCACTTCTGCCAGGGGCACCGAGGCCAACGGGAGGCAGCGACAGCTCGTCAGGTCAGATCCGCAGGAGCCAGTGCCTCACACAGCTCGGGGAGGAAGCGCCTGCAATCCTGCAGTTCTGCACTGAGTCAGAGCAAAGGTGTGGAATGCAGAGCGTTCTGCAGAAATATTCGGGGCCCCCAGGCCAGCCTGCTTTGTGCTCTCCGGGGCACAGCAAGCAGTGCACCATGCAGCTCTGAGTTGCTGGCAGAGAGGTGTTAAAAATGAACTCACTTTTGGATGCAATTAAATGGTAACAAAGTCGTCGAAGCAAAGGAAAACTGCTTATGAGTAACGATTCCGTTGAGCCGGGTGTGTGCCTCCCTCCCCGAGAGCTCAACACACCCCCCCTCTAAGAAAATGGCTGCTTTTTAGACCCTTTCCCAGCCGGGACGGTCCCTGTCCCCTTTCCCAATGGGTGGGTACTAAGAAACTTAGGTGCTCTCCTGACCACCTTCTTTTCTGTCCCCTCCCCTCCCATCCTACTTCCTTTTTAGTCAGGTCTTCAACCCTGCCCCTCTCCCAGCTCACAGCAACACCCAGCAAATTAACTAGAACAGCTCCAAACCATAAATCCAACATACATCCAACAATTTTCATTCTTTGACCTAAACCCCTTTTGGCTGCAGCAAAATATTACTTCCTCTCTCAGAGGGAATCGGGGATGTGCCTGAGGCTTGTGCTTGAGTAGTGAACTGATTTGGAAGGGAGCAGAAGGCTTTCAGTAGGCAATTTGTGTTTTCTTTATTACTTTGGGAAAGAAAGATGCAATGTGGCTTCAAGCAGCAAAAGCACTTGCAGGGTGCAGTGACGAAATGTTGTGTTCAATTCCCAGGGAAGGAAGGTGTAAATGACCATCAGAGGAGAATTTGAGGAATGGGTGTTACGGGTTCAGGAGGACGCCCATGCCCAGAGAACTCAAGACCCAGTTAGAATTGCAAAGCAAATGAATTTTAGTAGTCACGTTAGCAAGAAATACATACCGGCGCCTGGCTGCTGGAAAAGCCACCGAGCAGGAGAAGGAGATAGAGCATGGCTCCTGAGTGGGAGGGGCAGAAGGGCAGGACTCCTTCAGGGCGTCCCCTGGATAAAAATGGCGTGCGTCATGTCGTCCTCTCCCCTCCACCCCAGGAGCACACCTTATATCTCCTCCTCAGGAGTGGCCAGTTTCAACATCATTTCGTCCAGGGCCAACTTACGAGATGAGGTCACATTGGCCCATGATCATACTCCATGCCAACAATGGCTCTATTATGCATTGTTTCTCCTTTCCCAGGATGAATTCCACCAGGTGACCGATACCTAGCTTCATTTCTAGAAGTTAGTCCCGCTAACTAACAATACAGTCGTCTTCTGCATTATCTTGTCGATGTGCAACACTGCGGACCAAACATGTCAGGCCTCAGATCTGTCTCCTATCCCTGACACATGGGGATGTTCCCCAAATGACCACCAGAGACCCTCAGGACACCCCTACTCTCACATCAAGAACTTCTGACAAGTGGTTTAAATATGTCAAATAGTTTGAAGTCATGTTTAGCCTGTGAGTTTCAGCAAAGTAATGAGTGTGTCTTAGTTCCATGGGTACAAACTAGTAAGTGAGATTGCTGGGTGTGCACGTGTTAGGGAAGTGATTCCCCATGCACCCAGCGCTGAAATCAAGTGCCGCCTCCTTTCTAACGCTGAGCTGGCAGCAGGGATGGATCCCTGCTTGGTAACCTTTCATTGTGGTCACTTATATTGAACAGTAAAAAAGGTTGAAATGAAATATTTCAAGCCGTTTCCCTCTGGTTTCCCTTTTCTGGGGGCCAAAGCTCTGTGCCCCAGGTGGCCTGGGTGTGTGCAGAGAAATGCAGCCCCCACAAAGCCCTTGGTTTTCCCACAAGTCATCATCACTCCTTCCCAGGTGCGCCCAGCTCTGGCAGGAGAGAGAGAGCCCCCGGCGCAGTGGGCACCGTGCCCTCCCAGCCGGGGCTCTCTGGCACAGAGCAGCAGCAGCGCCAGCACCTTTCAACCCGCTCCTGGCCTTGGCTTCAGCCGGGAGCCAGAAGCCTCTGGAAATCAGCACTGCCAGTTGCATTCCCAGCTTGGAGCAGCTCCTGCGGGTGGGCAAATCCTGCCCGTTCAACTGCTTCCATAGAGGACGAAAGGCAGAGGCAGAGACGTACCTACAGAGGGGACCAGGGCGTGTCCAATAAAAGTGCAAATGTGTGGGGAGATTTGTTAGGAATTATTACAGCTGTCATGCAATTAGTGCCTTCTCTCCTGGATCTGTGCAATGCTTTGGGCCATTTTCTTGGTCTAGTTTCCTTTGCTTTGGTCCCATCTCAGTGTTCACTTGGGGTACAGGCTGCAGGTGCTTGGGGCAATCTTTGAGTTACTCTTGGAGCCCTTGAACAACAGGGTTTGACCCACGAGGGGACTTTGTGCTGCTTTGTGACAGAGGAGAACTTCCCAGGCTATTGTGTGTTTGCTGCAGGGAAGCTTGGGTTGCTTAGCATCAATCCCCAGACCAACGCAGAGCAGCTGCTTTGTGATGTCAGGGCATGGTTGCCACGTTGTGGTGCTGTCATCAGAAGGTTGCCTTGGTGCACAGAAGGTCTCAGTGTCAGAGCAGCTCTTGGGCTTGCTCAGAGCAGGAGCATCCTCCTGGTTGAGGCCTTGTCAGGGGGCAGCTGCACTCTGACAGGAGCCTTGTTTTTTCTTGTGTTAGAGCACAGTCTGCAAACTTGCACAGCAGTGCTAAAATCATGGAGGCACTCGCTGCTGCAGTTTGCACTGTGTATGGCATTGGTTATTCCGGCTATTACCTGACTAACCTGACACGTGAGTAGAGGTTTTCCCTGGGTGTAACCCAACCTGGCTTGTGTAGGGCTTCCTGCTCTTTCTTAGTAACTGAGTTGATTTTGAAACAAAAAGACCATTAGGATGCCACTGCTTTGGTAAAGTTCCTGTCAACACATTCAGCTCAAAAGAGGGTGTCTGTAGCCAGGGAGGTGCGGGCAGCATTTGCAAGGGAACGTGCAGGGGTTCCCTTCCCTCCACGGGAGAGTCTGTGGCAGCCGAGTCTGTCATTTCCTCAGGGTGCTGGGTCAAGCAGGACAACTTTGAAAAGGCAGCCTGGGAGGTGTTCTCAGAAGGCCTTCAAAGAACTCTGCAGTTGTGCCTGGAATTCAGGGAAAGCTTCTTTGTTTCTAAATTTTGTCATTAAAAGATTTGACGGTCTAACTCGACCCTTTAATGAGTGCTGAAATAGTGATTCATTTTGCAATGAAGTGCAAACTCCCAAACAGTGAGTGTCCACTCCTGACCCCCAGAGCTGCTCCTGGGCTGTTTCACAGTAGAACTATGACACCTCAAGGGGGTTTGGGGGAAGGTTTTCTGGGCAACCGTTTTCAGTAACTTAATGGAATTAATGCATGCAACGTTTTTATAAAAAAAAGAACCTGAAGGAGAGGATAAAAAAGGCAGCTTTAGCTGTTGGGCAGAAGAGAAATATTGAGTGTTAAAGAACAATTTGCATTTTCTTGATCAAGTTTGTATTCATTTACTGGCAAAAGAGGCCAAAGCCTAGGCACAACCAAGAATATTGTCCTGCTCTCTTGCTGGCTGTGTGGAAGAACTGTGTCTGCTGGAGGGCTGTTGTGAAAGGAAAATACTCTCTGTATGGGTGGGATTAACCAGCACAGGCAGTTTTTTCACAGCATCTGGTTCATTCTCCCTTCCAACTGCAGGTCACTTGATCCGTGTATTCAAAGGTGCTGACCCTGAGGTGAGTGAAAGGAACCTTTGAAGTTCCTGATGTTTAAGAACTGTGGAGGAATCTGTGAGCTTGGCCTGTGGCAGTAGAGTGAGGAGGGGGAACTGAGTGGGCAGAAAGAAAATCCATTTTAATGTCTGCAGCAGCAATAGCAAAGACATCGCTGTGTAATACCTAATTCTGCATTTATGAGCTTTTAAAGAACTAAAAGCCCAGCTTTGCAGAGAGAACTCTCAGTTGCTTGCTGAGAGTAGCCAGGCTGCAATATCTAATTCAGAGCAATATGCAGTACTGTTGAATTAGCCCATTTTACTTTAGTTGGAGGCACTTGGAATCCCATTGCTTTGCAAGGGTATGATTTCTCCTTAGTAGAGCTGGTTGTAGAGCTGAATAGAGATAAGGTTAGAAATGACAGGTATCTGCCTGTCCCTCACACTCCTGCCTGTCCACAGAGCAGAGAACCAACCGCCGGCTCTCCTCTGGCTCCCTCTGCTCCTGGAGAAGAGGCTGAAGAGGAGCCCAATGTCCAGAACTCTCCAGCTGTGGTCAGTTGTGAACCCGAACGTCGTGAGCCGGTAAGTGCCAGTTGTGGTTGGGGCTGTGTTTAGAGGAAATCAGAGCTGCAAGTTTCTGAGCGGCCAGCACTTGCTGGTGGTGGCCGAGGATGCTGAGTGCTGGAGTCCTGGCAGGACCTAGCGATTCCCCCCAGCCAGTGAGAGCTGGAACACGGCCTTTGAGCTGTCATGTTCAGGCCCCAGCTTGCTGGGATTCCAAGAGGGGCAAACGTGAATCATGAAGGCTCCCCTGTCGCCAGAGGAGGGAGCGCTCCAAAGACACCGCTCTCAGCCTTGCCAGACACGTGGGGGACACGGTGGCCTGGAGAGCCGTGTCCCACTGCACAGGCTGGCCAAGTAGCTGCTGGCACAAAAGCTGTTGATGTGAGCACACAAGTGCTGTGGGGTGGTTTGTCCACATGAGCTTCTTGGGTGGGCCGAGCTGGGAGTATTTCAGAGACACACTGGGGACGGGGAGGTGCTGCTTGAAGTCAGGGACTTTGGTGCCTTGGTTGCCAGGTTGTTCTTTGGCCTCTTCAGGCAGAGCAGTGAGGAGCAGAGCTGACAGGGGCTCTGAGTGCGCCTGTGTTTTTGTATTTGATAAGCTGCAAAGAGATGGTTGTGTTGTGCACGGACCTGTGTGGGGCCCCTCTTCTCCCGTGTGGCAAAAGAAGCAAAGTGCGCAGTTGGGAGCCCTTCTTCCGTGGCAGAAGCCAGAGGCTGCCATGTTTCTGCAGATACTTTCTGTTGTGAAGTCTGTTTTTAAAACTGCATTTGAAAACTGCATTGGAGCCTAGAGTGGGGGCAAAGATTTTGCTCTGAAGTAGGTGACACTTTCATCTTTTTGTTTGTTGGTTTGTTGGTTTCCTAGGAGGAGACTCCCTGTATTTTCTTTCTCGGCAAACAAAGGTGCTTTTACTCAACCTTTCCTGGGCTTTTCTAGCACTGGACGAGATTCTGCTAGAATTTTAGCTTGCAAGCTGGCCGTTCTGGAAGTTGCAGTATTTTTGCATGAGAACACGTAGTTTGGGGCAGGGAGATTGGTGCAGAAGGAGCTGTTCTGGTGTCCGGCCAGCCAGCAGGGCCTTGCACATCACTCTCAGGTTAACAGCGCCCGTGCCTTTTGGCAGCCCAGGGGAGCAGAATGTGTTGTATTCCAGGTATAGGAATTCAGCAGGAAATCAACACCCTTGCATTCCAGCTGGTCCTCTGAGGTCAGAGGGGAGGTCAGAGGGGCTGGGAGGGGCTCAGCTTCATTTCTGAAGTGCAGCCACTTTAACATCATCAGTCTGGTTGAGTCCAAGAGAAGAACTTGCCCCAGTACAGATGCACAAAGAGTGCAGTTCCCAGTGCAGTGCCCTGGGTCTGCTCGCATTCTATAAGGACCTTCCTGCTCCAGGTTCCCCAAGAGTGTGATTTGTTGAAGCAACAGGAGAGCGAGTTCAGGATTGCTGCTGATCAGGGCACTGGCTACCAAGTGTTGATGTGTGTAGTGAGGGAAAGCATAGGAAAAGAGAGATGATAACAGTGAGATAGATCTATCTATCTACCTATCGATCGATCGATCTATCGATCTCTCTCTCTATCTATCTATCTATCTATTTATCTAAATGAAACTTCCCTGCTCTGCTCCAAGGCAATTGGAGGTGCAAAGCTCACCTAAAGACATCCTTTCAGGAGAGGAGGAGAGACATGTTCCATCAAGCGATCCTGAGCAGGCAGAGATGTTTCCCCCTCCAGAGATGGTTGTTTTTTCCCCTCAGAGGTGTTTTCCTCCCCCTGTTTATCCTTGAAAGTTTGGTCTGTCCTATGGGTGTGGAGCAATCCCATCCTCTAGGTGGGGTTTGGTGACTCTGGTCAAACATGCATTACAGGACACATACAGGACACATTTCCATCACTGGCATCCTGAAGGGTGTCTAAGCGAATTTGTTAATGGGGCCTTCTGAGGGTCTCTGTTACTGCCGGTCAGAATTCTCAGTTGATAAAAGAGGGAGGACAAGAAACACCTTGGTTCCCCTCCAAATACTGAGGTGGCCATAGAGGCCCTCTGACCTCCATTGGAGGCTCTTTGTTCGCATCCTCATCTCCTGAATAATCCAGGATTTGTAACAAGAGTGTAGATGTCAGAAAGGCAGGAATGGCAGTGCAGGCCTGAAGAGAACATGAACTCCAGAAGTGTCTCTCACAAGGAGCAAGCTCCCACAGGAAGCCACCTGCAGAGCCAGGGTGGGGCTGTGGGACAGGGCTGGGTGTCAGTCACTTCTGAAAGACAAGCAGGACACGGCAGAAGAGGAGCGAGGTCCTCAGCAGAACCTTGAGAAATGCCCCACGTTCCCTGTCAGATGCCTAAGAGTCTGTTGGAGCTTCAGTCCCAGATGGAGCCTGACTGTAGTGCCAGTGTCACTTTGGAATCTGTGCCTCCCCGTGGGCAGAGAAGGACCCGGGAGAGCAGCAGCACATTGCTTTGGGAATGTGCGAGCCCATCAGTCTCTGAGTCCTGCCCCACAAATATTTTATGGGAAGTTGAAAGCCATCTTCTCTTGCTTTCTGCGCAGCTCCTTCTAGAGAAAGAGCATGAGCAGATTGCTCTGTCAGAGATGCCTTGCCAGACTCGGCGAGAGCTGTTCCCAGCCCGAGAGCAGCTCAGGCAGCAGGTGGAAGAGGCACAAGAGAATGGCCAGGTGAGCCTGCCTAGGCAGGTGACAGAGTGAAGGGCAGGAACAGGGACATAAAACGGAGCTCTTGGGACTGAGGAGGCCAGGAGTCCCACAGGCACTGAAAGCACAGAGCCTTGTCATCTGCAGAGACCAGTGCTGGGATGGGAGGGTTCCAGTGGAAGCAGAGCTGGGTAGGGAAGCAGAAGGGAGGGGCTGAATGAATGTGATTTTGAGGCTGAAAGAGGAAAAAGCTGAGCCTGATGGCAGCTGCCAGTCACTTGCTCTGCATTTGTGTGTACAGAACATCAAGGCAGAGCCACAAGCAGAGCTGCCCGAAGCCAAGAGTGACATCAAGGCAGCAAAGAGGAGGAGCAAGGAAGACATCAGAAGCATCCAAGAGGAGAAGAATCTCCATCAGCACAGGAGCGATCTACAAGAGCAGGTGAGTGTAAGAGCTGAAGCCACTCCACTCGTGAGACATCCTCTCTCTGCTTCTTTGCAGAACATCGACAAAGAGCTGCAGGCAGAGCTGCAGGAAACTGAGGCTAGGATCAAGGCAAGGGAGAAGAGGCTGGATGAAGGACTGAAAATCATCCGAGAGGAAATGAATCTTCTACTCCAAAAGCATGAGGCTCTACAAAAGCGAGTGAGTGAAACAGACAGAGCCGCTGCAGTCACCAAACTGGTGGTTTCTGCCCTTCTTGCTTTTCCTCTACAGAGCAGCAGGCAGGTGGGGTGATGTCTCTGAGTGCCATCCTGCTGTGGTCTCTATCACAGCCACTCTGAAGGACACGTCCTGGGCTGCTGAATCTCAGCTGCTGCCCTGGACAGTGTGACTAGTCCTTTGGCCTTTTGGCCAGCAGTCATCCAAATGGATTCCTGCTGGCCTGTTCCTGCTCTCCTTGTTTCTTGAGGTGTTTTTGCAGGTCAGCTTGGTGACCCTGATGGATCTTGAAACAAGCTGTCTGTATCCCTTGTGAACCTGTTCTTTCCCTTTCCTCACAGTCGCTGACCCACGGCTGACAGGGATAAGCTGTACTGTCTGACTGCTTTGTTGTGTTTGACTTGAGGTGGAAGTGTTGACATCTCACCTGGCAGCCTGCAAAGACTTCCAGCAAGTGATTGGCCACAAAGAGCCCCAAGGCTGGCGTGGGGCACAGGAACTGTCCCAGCCGGACCTGCTGCAGCTTGAGCCCGTCCCGAAGATGGTGGAGGAAAAGAGGACTCCATGGGAGGAGGTAGAACATTAGAACAAGGAGATGCAAGTGTGTCCATAGTCCTTGGAGGGGGAAAAGAGTGCTTGGGAGGAAGTGGAATAGTCATTGCAGCAGTCATCCTTCAGAAAATCCATGAGAATGGAACAGGAATCTGGCCATGAACTCAAGTAAAATCAGCCTTTGGTTTTGACCCATCCGGTTTGAGAAGTGGACATGCAAAAAAATCCATTTTAAGAGCCCTGCATGTGGCTGACAGCATCTTCCTCTGGGCCTGCATTTGAAATGGGATCCCAGGGCAATCTCTGCCAGCCACACTTTCTGACACAACCTCATTTCTTATCCCAGATCTACACAGGCTCTCGCATGGAACCTGCTCCTGCAGCAGCAGCAGCAGCAGCAGCATTGTCTAAAGGAGCCTTTGCACCCCAGCCTGAGAAGTGGAGCCCGGGCAGTTTGCTCAGCTCCAACACCGACACAGCTTCTTCCCATCAACAGGAGATGGAGGATGACCTCCTGGAGCTACTGAGTACGTCTTGTGTATTTCTTGTGTGAGGGACAGTGTATTGTGTGCATGTGTCAGCATAGCTGTGCCAAATGTTGCTCCGCAGTTTGGTGTCACAGGGACATTTAGGACTCCTCACAGGAAGTGCTGTGCTTCGAGGCAGCGAGGGAGTGCTCTGGGTGTTCCTGCTGCCTCTGAGCACAGCTCAGACTGCCTTGGCTTTGCCTGAGCTTCCCTCTCTGCTGAAGGCAGAAGCAGGGATTGTTCCTGCATCAGCTGTGACCTAGCAAATGATCTAGGCAAGTCCTCTGTGCTAGTGGCCAAACTGAACGGAATATTTGGCTTCCTAAATTCTCCTTAGACTCCTGATTTCTCAGCATTCATCAGAGCAAAAGACCTTCGCAGAAATTGTTTGGTTTTGGGGTTTTGTCTTTTGGTGGGTTTGTAAGGATTTTGGTTGGTGGTTTGTTGTTTTGGGTTTTTTTTTTTGTGTTTGGTTTGGTTTGGGCCTTTTATTTTTTTTTTGGTGAAGTTGTTTTTTCTCCATCCTGAAGGAGCTCTTCTTCCTCATGTGTCTTATTGGTGTAATTTTGATGACTGTTACTATTACCACTACTACATCTACAGTTGGTTTTTATGACAATGCAACATTTTTGCCAATGACCACTTCTTTGAAAAAACATCAAGTGACAGCACAAATTGAGAGCAAGAGGTGTTTTCCACATGTCCCCAAAGAAAAAGCAGATACTTTTATAACAATCCCTATTTAATATCCTGGTTTCATGCTTATAAGGATGTGTCCAAGAGACACATTGATGTGGCGTGGTCAGGTAAAACTGCACTGCAGGCATTTCTCAGGAGTGAGCCTCCAGCCCATCCACTGTCTATCCCTCAGATCCGTGGCACTTTTTCATCCCTGATTCCCAATCATTCCCGTGACTGTTAGAATGCTACCCGTTGGCCCAAGCCCTGCACAGCTCACTCTCTAGGAAAACACATGAAGCCCTTTGTGATTCTGCAGCACAACCCATTGATTCTGCTTCCTGCCCATAACAGCTGCCAGTGCTGTGCTCTCAGGTAAGACCTGGGGGGGCTGAGAACAGAGCCCAGTTGACTCTGTGTCTACCATCACCTGTTGGGACAAGAAGGGCATTGATGTGCACCTCGGTGTGTCTGATCTCAAAGCCAATCCTCTTGTGTCCTGAAAGGGGGCAAGAGCTTGGAACGGGGCTCGGTCTGGCTGTGGCTTCTTCCCAGTGCTTGTCAGTGCTCATCCTTGGGCCTTCCCAGCCCTGCTGTGGTACCTGCCCTGCCCCTGACGGCCGCTGCGACTGCAGAGGCTGGAGCCTTCCTCAGCTGAGAGAGTCCTGCTGCTGCCCGGCCGCTGCAGCGCGGAGCTGCCGGGAGGCAGCAGCCCCTCGTCTGGGCCGGCTTCTGCATGGCACGGCCTGGACTCACGAGAGGCTCAGCATCTCCTCTGGGCAGCTGTCCGTGCCACGCCGGCGCCCGAGGAGCACTGCTGTCCTTGCTGCCCGTGGCCGCTGTGCCGAGCTGGGAAGGCGGGGACGTGTGCGGAGCTGAGAGGGCGAGTCCAATGCCAGCGACTGATCCGCGCAGTCAGGGGGAAGACAAGCAGTGTGGTTCTTCACATGGGACACGGGCAAGGGCATCTTTGAACTCAGCCTGCCCATAAAGGCTGAGCACCCTGATGCGGAAAGCCCCGTTGGTATTGGTCACAACGTGAGCTGCTCTGGTTTACAAAAAGAAAGGCATTCCTTTGGCAAGATGCCCTCCTCTCCTGCGAATGCATCTCTCTGTGCTTTGTTTCCTCTCAAGAGATCTCTTCAGAGGACTGTAGAAAATCAGTCTCAGTGTTGGCCATCTGTGCTGCAGAGCTGCCTGGCCTGTTGCTGTTGCTGTTGTGGTTCTTGTCGCTGTTGTTGTTGTTACCCAGATGACCACAAAAGGCTCAGAGCCCCAGAGAGTGGGGTTGCCTTTTGTATCTCCTGGAAGGTGGCATCTCTGCTTTCAAGTGAGCATCTTGCACTTTGTTTCCCTCAGGGAAAATGGTGAGCATGGACAATCCGGTGACGAAATACACTGAACTGGAAAATATCGGCAGCGGGTGAGTCCAACCACAGTTTCTTCTACAAAACCGTGGGCCGGCTGTTCTGCTGGTGGAATATCTATCAAGTGTCAAGTCAGGCAAGCTGCAAGCATGTTCAGACACTGGGCTTAGATTGGCCCATCTCTCAGTGCTGGTCAGAATTTGTAAGTGTGGTCAGAAGGCATTGTCAAAGACATCTCCATGCTGCCACGGTCTTGCCTGCAGCAAGGAACAGGAGCTGGAAGATCTCCTGTCTCTCAAGTGTGGGACAGCCGTGTGTTAATTTCCTTAGCATTTTTGTATGTCTCAAAATCATACGGCCACACTAATGAAAGGAGAATCTTGCTTGCCTGAAAGAGCAGCCTAGCCCCTGGTAGCTGTCAGAACACAGTTCTCAGGAACAGTTCTTTCCAAGAGGTTGCTGAAGGAAATACTCGGTGGTCAGGATTAGAACCACACAGTTTAGAAACGGAAACTCAAGATGAAAGAATAAGCTCTCTTTTTGAGCTGAGGCACTAAAGCCCAAAGCTTCAGGAACAGGCCCAGTGCCCATGCACTGGAGAGGAAAATGCATCATGTGCCCTCTGGCAGAGCCCTCATGCCTCCTGCAGGTTTTAGGCACTTAGAGCAGAGATCTCCTGTCCGGGCTGGCTTTCACGCCAAGATCTAAACAGCTTCTCCTTTCTTTGCTGCTGTTTTGTTTCTAGGGGTTTTGGAGAAGTTTGTAGAGCATTCGACAATGCCACAGGAGGAGAGGTAAATGTCAACAGTCCCTGCAGATTCTGCAGCTCTTGAGGGCTTTCCCCTCTGGTGTGAGTTGTGGCTGGAGCTTTGGGTCACCGGGAGAGCTGTGCTGCAAAGGCACAAGAAGCACAGACTGGTGCCAGCCTGCAAAATACATTTGGGACAGTCTTTGTCCTTCTCAGCTGCCAGAAGGAAGGCAAAGAGAGCAGTGGTTCCTTTTGGAGAAGGAAGTGCTCACTCACTCTCAGTGGCTAAAACAAAGGTGGTGCCTTAGAGCATCTCACTGCTTTCTTGTGGCTACAGCTTCAGAGTCCTGAATTCTCATTTCTGGCTGCCAGCAAATACATCTGAACCTTACTGGTAGTTCCTTAGCAACCTGCAGTGCTGCACTTGGGAACTGCACGTAGGGAGGGATCTGCAAGGCGTCCCTAAGAGCCCTAAGCCCTGCTTATAGCCCAGGATGTATCTATCCATAGAGTAGCAAGGCTTGGATTACTTCTCTGGATCCCAGGCAGAGCAGCAGAGAGTGTGGGCAGAGCTTTGTGGGTGATAGTTGAGACACCATTGTTACCAAGTGGACAAGGCAAAACGTCAGTGGCCATGTGTCCTGTTTCTGGCCCACAAGGGAGCGGAGAAATGGGCTGTTGCAATGTCAGTTCCTAATTACTCCAGTGTCTAATCACAAGGCACTTTGGCACAGCTCAGCTGTGTCATTCCAAAATCACTCGCTCCATGTGTGTTGTGGTCTCGTGCCACCAACTTCTCAAGGTACTGATTGTCATTGTCATTTTAGGTGGCCATAAAGAAAATTAGTCTGCAAGGACTGAGGAGGAAGGAAGTAACTGTCAATGAACTCACGGTCATGAAGATGAATAGGAATCCCAACCTGGTCAACTATTTAGACAGGTGAGTGGTCGTGGTCTTATCCCATGAATGTTTGTTTACCTACTGCAAGCATGAGAGGTCAAAAACCCACTTTGATCTGTGGCAGAAAATAGGGCCATTAATTACTGATCAATTATTATTTCTCTTCTCATCTCCAATGGATGGGAAGAGAGTGCATTTTGTCTGCATTAGTCTTCCCTGGCACACATCGTTTGACAATTCTTCAAAAGCCTGCACCAGTGCTATCTTACTAAGTCAATACCCTCTAAGTTCACTGCCACCACGTTGTCTTGGGGCTTGATTTTTCTCAAGAGTCTTAAATGCTGATGAACCATCCGAGAGAGGATTTCCCTTGGACTGCAGCCCCTCTTTTCCATTGCTGGGCATGCCAGGAAGACTAGGTGCTTTTCTTCCATAAACACCATGTGTGACAGCTTTTTATCTGGGCTGTTAGTAAACTGCGTTTTTCACTTGCTGGCCATCTAAGACATCTCCTTTTTCACAGCTGTGCCTTTCTCCTTGACACAGCACAGACCGCAATCACTGCACAGCCTAGAGGGAATGTCTATTCCTTTGAGTCTGTCCTCGTTTCAAAGGGACCTGGAAACAAGAATCAATCGTTGTCTTTTCCAAACAGTGGCGTAGCCATGCACGTTCATCTCCATGGCCTCATTTCCTTCTTTCAGCTACCTTGTGGATGATGAAGTCTGGCTGGTGATGGAGTACATGGATGGAGGCACTCTGAGAGATGCCATCAATGAGATGTACATATCTGAAGATGAGATGGCAGCCGTCAGTCGGGAGGTCAGGGATCCCACCTGTGCTTCCGAGGGCTTGGGCAGGATTGTCTGGGAAACAGGGGCTGAGAACTGGAGGGATTCCATGTGCCAAACTTTGCTTCTGTGTGGCTGCTATGCTATGGGGAAGCAGGGGAACTGCGTGGCAGTGTGCCTGCACTCCCTGTACTCTGTTCTTGTACTCTTATCTCCTGCTGTTGCATTCTCACTCTGTCTCTTGTATTTGTAGTTGCTGTTCTCCACCTTGCCTCTCTGAATGCTTGCCTGGAGCCTGTCTGCACGGCATTCCTTGCCTGTAAAAGCAAAGGTGCTGGTAGCAGAATTGGAAACTAGTGGTAAAAGGGACTCATTTCTCAGAGTCCTCAGCTGAAAAGGGTAATAGTGCACCCAAAATGCTGTTTGCTTCTGAAAGGCGACTCATGTGATACTTCCAAGTCTGTGCTGAGGCCAGCAAGAAAACCTTTGCCATGCAGCCTCCCACCCAAAAGTGAGCCGCTTCACAGCAAAGGGAGGGACTCTTTCTTTCTTGGCAAAGCCTTGCTTGTCCTCTGGATGAAGAAAGCACATCCACTGCAGCAGCAGTCATTCTGGCTGCTTTGCAGAGGACAGTCTAGAACAGCAATTCCCGTTGGCTCTCTCAAAAGCTGACGTGCCTTCCCTTAGAAAGGTAGTGTTGGAGCAGCAAGCTCTTCCTCTCAATGGCTCTGTGTTCTGCCATTACACTCTATTCCCCTGGAAAGGGAATCTTTTAGAGCTGTTTCCTGTCTTGTGGGCTCAAATCACACCACTCATTTTTATCCTCCTGTCTCTGTTTTCTCTCTCAGTGCCTGCAAGGACTGGATTTTCTTCACTCAAACCATGTCATCCATCGAGATGTGAAGAGCTGCAACATCCTTCTCAGAACTGATGGCTCTGTCAAGCTGGGTTGGTATATTCTTGGCCAGGCAGAGCGTTCCGGGCATGTGGGGTTTGGGGCTGCTTTTGAGTGACTGCCAGTTCCCCCAGAGTGGTGCTGCTGGCAGTGCAGGGACCCCTGCAGCGAGCTGAAGGCACAGTTGCAACGTGCACAGAGGTATGGCGAGGAAAAAGCAGTCCAGAGTGGCACTGGTTTGGGTCTGTGCGTCCCTTCCAGAGGGAGGGAGCTACAATCGAAAGGTTCCAGGAAATAAAAGCCACTTCTGGGGGCAGGATTAAAAAATCTAAAAAGCAGCCACTTCCGTGTTTCCTTGGCTAAAGTCCTGAGGAAACAGAGCAGGGACGAGATCTCCAGAATCCAGGAGATTCAACAGCACTTTCTCAGACTTACAGTGGGGAGTTCTTTTGCTTGGTTTCCTAATTGTACAGAACTTTTTTGTTCTCCTCAGGTAATTTTGGCCTCTCTGCTCAGCTCACCCCTGAGCAGAATCTAAGGAGCTCAGTGGTCGGGACGTCTTGGTGGATGGTGCCTGAGGTTGTGACAGGTCAACCATATGGCCCCAAAGTGGACATATGGTCTCTCGGAATTGTGGGAATCGAAATGGTGGAACGAGAAGTTCCTCACTGGAATGAAAGTCCGTCCTTGGTAAGGAGCAAATACTCACTGATCCCTCTGTCTTTTTCACCTATCCTGTGTTCTGTCCTCCATCAGACAAAATCCCATTGCCGTCTGCTGGCACTGCTTCCACCAAGGTCCCCTTCTAAAAATGGCCCTGCAGCACATCAGCATCTGCTGTAGTTTTGGTTGCATCAGTGGGGGAACTCAGGCCCTACCACATGCAAACACTCTCCATTCTCAGGCAACACTTTCCTTTGGGTTTTAAGTTGTTCCAGCTCGTCTGTCTGTGTAGAGGTCTCTAATAACACAAAACACACATCTCAGAGCTGGTGGCACATTTCCAGAGAAGAAGGAAAGAAACCCAAACCAACAAAGTTTCTAAAACAGTGCTTTTCTAGAGAAGAACTGCACTCCCTGTACGGTTTCTTGTCACTTGCCTAAAACCTGGGCATGAGGGTGTAAAGGCCGCATAGTGTCTTCTGCTTCTTGTGCAGTGTTGCTGAAACACTTAGTGACCATATTTCTGTCATAGCCCAAGCCACGTTCTCCACGTGACCAAGCTGCAGCCTGGTGACATGGAGAGCCTGCCAAAACCTCCCATTTGTTACCTGGCACTTTCTGGGATGGGCACATCTTTAATGCATTGACTTGAGTAGCCAGAGAAGCAGAGGGCTACCAGAGGGATAGCATTTCTCCTTCTGCTGATTTGACCACGAAAAGTTTTTCTTTTGCCACATCAGAGAAGCTGGAACTTGCAGACTGCTGCGAGACAGAGCTGCAGGTGGCTCCTGTGTGCCCAAACAGGCATTTTCATCCCAATACCTTTCTGCATGCATCTTAACGTGTCTGTGTTGAATGCGAGGTTCCAAATGTTTCTTTCCTTACCTGAGCAATAACTCCCTTTTCTATACTAACACTTGAAAACAGTTAGAGCAAAGTCCCTCTTCCAAACTGCCTGTCAAGCTGGTGTGACTCTTCAGAGAAGCAAAACGTGCTTTTGCTGATGTAGTTGCCCCTAACTAGGTCAGCCAATCAAATCAGCTGCCAAGGCAAGCTCCGCTGGATGCTGGAAAAGCTGTGGCTGCTTTGGGGTTTGGGTTTTTTGTTGGTATAGGAAAGTCATCTCTGCCTCTCTGCCAAGGCAGAAATTGCCACTGCAGAGTTGAGCTTAAACAAGGGGCTCTGGGAGAGCATTTACAGACTTGAAACTGATGCCTGGAGTGGCTACCTAAAACCAGAGACTAGACAAGAATAAGAGAATCAAAATAGGTATTTATTAGAACGGCCTTCAAAGATACAGCCTGGGCAGTCAAAAGGCTACATCCAAGATGGACCCTGGGTCATGAGTTCTTCACAGTTTTGTAAGCTTGGTCCATTTCCATAGCAGGGTTAATTCTCCAATTATGAGCCCAGTTAATGATGTAATTAGCCCAAGTTTGCCCCTCTTCAGAGGCTTTGAGTTCACACATTTTGGGCCCTGGGACAATCGGAGTGTCCTTGGAGAGCAAACCTAGAGAGGCTTTGTTATGTCTAACTAGCACGAGAGAACAGTAGCTAACAGGCCACACAAAACTTCCGAGCTACACACTAGGCAGTACAGGACTTGAAAAATAGAAAAGTTAAAACCTAAGGCATCAAAAGAAGCAGGTGGAGTCTTGTGTTTCCTTTTTCTCCAGGCTAAACTCCTGATAGCCACAGGAGTGCCCCCACAGCTGCAGCAGCCCAACCTATTCTCGGTTTCGCTGCGCCACTTCCTGAGCTGCTGCCTGCAGACAAAGGAGGAGCGGCGCTGGTCTGCCAAGGAGCTCCTGCAGGTAAAATGCAAAGGGGCTGCAGGTCAAACAGTGTCCGAGGATGGGCTCCTCCTCCACTGAAGCCCAAGGCATCAGATGAGCCCCCTTCCTCCTCATCTCCACTCTTGGTGCTTTCCAAATGAAAATGGTGAGGAATCCTGGGCTGGGCTGGCAGGGACCTATCAAGGCCATCTGATCCATGTGGCCTGCAATGAGCAGGGATATCTTGAAAGAGATCAGGCTGCTCAGAGCCCCTTCCCACCTGACCTGGAATGTTTCCAGGGAAGGGACACTTACCAGCTCTCTGGACAACCTGTGCCACTGTTGCACTATGCTCCTTAGACCTACTCGGAGTAAATCCCCTTTCCTTTTAAAAATATTACCTCTGCCTTTGAAGCACTGAGCTTGGAAAGTCATGGTTCATTGCTCTTGGTTGTTTTTTTTCCTTTGGGCAGCATCCATTTGTAACATCAGCCAAGCCTGCGTCCAGCCTGGTGCCACTGATCCAGTCACTGAAGAAGGAGGAGAAAAGATTGCAGTGGCAATCCATCCATTCAGGACTATTTTCTCCATGACCAGCTTAGATGAGGATTGTAGAGTAGGATTGTAGAGTAGGATTGCAGAGTAGGATTGTAGAGTAGGATTCTAAATAAATAAAGTTTCTGAAACCCCAACTCATCTGTAAGATTCCTTATTTCTCACCTTGTGATTTAGCTCAAGATTTCCTTCTCAATTGTCCGTTGTTCCTTAAAGGTGGAAAGTGACACTTATTGCTTCTTTGGTATGGTTTGTCAGTGGGGCAGGCTCTTCTTCATTCATCCTCTCCAGACCACACTGCCTTTGCAATACGGCACACTGGCCGGTTTTTGTCCAGCCATTGTGCTTGTAGTTGAGGCAGAAAGGGCAATGGCATTTGCAGGCAAAAGCAGAGGAGGAGTTGTGCAGCCAAGACATCCTGTGCAGATGTAGGTGTTGAGCTGTGACTCGAGAGCATTGGCGTTCCTGCCACTTGGATTTGTATCCCTAAGCGCAATCTCTTTGGCTCGGGGAGAGTCTTGCTCAGCTGAGAAAGCAGAAAGCTCAGCGAGGGTGCTCTGAAAGGTCTCGTCTGAGGCAGAGCTGTCAGCGAGCGTGAGGTGAGAGCGGCCCGGCCTTGCCCAGGCCGGAGCCCCAGCAGAGCCCACGCAGAGCCCAGAGCAGCCTGAGGCTGGGCAGAGGCAGGCTGGCAGGAGGCCCTTGGAGCTGCAAGAGGCAGCAGCCTGGCACTGGGTGCCTCTTCCTGGGAGCGGGCACATCGTCCCATCTCAGAGCCAAAGCGGCAGCTGGCTGCTGCCGAGGGAAGCGTAGCCGTGCTGGGCACAGCGCAGACTGGTGCCATTGGCCGTCTGGAGGCGGCCCAGGAGGAGAGAAAGGCAAAAGGCAGCCGAGGGCTGGTGCCCCGGCTGAGGATTGCTACTCTTCTGCCGGCTGCCCTGGAAGTCCTGGGAAAGGTTAGCAGTGTGTGCAGCAGCCTGGGCACAGCGGGAGGGAGCCGGGCTGCTCCGCAGGCTCGAGCACGGGGCAGCGTCCTTCAGGCACGGCACTTCTGCCAGGGGCACCGAGGCCAACGGGAGGCAGCGACAGCTCGTCAGGTCAGATCCGCAGGAGCCAGTGCCTCACACAGCTCGGGGAGGAAGCGCCTGCAATCCTGCAGTTCTGCACTGAGTCAGAGCAAAGGTGTGGAATGCAGAGCGTTCTGCAGAAATATTCGGGGCCCCCAGGCCAGCCTGCTTTGTGCTCTCCGGGGCACAGCAAGCAGTGCACCATGCAGCTCTGAGTTGCTGGCAGAGAGGTGTTAAAAATGAACTCACTTTTGGATGCAATTAAATGGTAACAAAGTCGTCGAAGCAAAGGAAAACTGCTTATGAGTAACGATTCCGTTGAGCCGGGTGTGTGCCTCCCTCCCCGAGAGCTCAACACACCCCCCCTCTAAGAAAATGGCTGCTTTTTAGACCCTTTCCCAGCCGGGACGGTCCCTGTCCCCTTTCCCAATGGGTGGGTACTAAGAAACTTAGGTGCTCTCCTGACCACCTTCTTTTCTGTCCCCTCCCCTCCCATCCTACTTCCTTTTTAGTCAGGTCTTCAACCCTGCCCCTCTCCCAGCTCACAGCAACACCCAGCAAATTAACTAGAACAGCTCCAAACCATAAATCCAACATACATCCAACAATTTTCATTCTTTGACCTAAACCCCTTTTGGCTGCAGCAAAATATTACTTCCTCTCTCAGAGGGAATCGGGGATGTGCCTGAGGCTTGTGCTTGAGTAGTGAACTGATTTGGAAGGGAGCAGAAGGCTTTCAGTAGGCAATTTGTGTTTTCTTTATTACTTTGGGAAAGAAAGATGCAATGTGGCTTCAAGCAGCAAAAGCACTTGCAGGGTGCAGTGACGAAATGTTGTGTTCAATTCCCAGGGAAGGAAGGTGTAAATGACCATCAGAGGAGAATTTGAGGAATGGGTGTTACGGGTTCAGGAGGACGCCCATGCCCAGAGAACTCAAGACCCAGTTAGAATTGCAAAGCAAATGAATTTTAGTAGTCACGTTAGCAAGAAATACATACCGGCGCCTGGCTGCTGGAAAAGCCACCGAGCAGGAGAAGGAGATAGAGCATGGCTCCTGAGTGGGAGGGGCAGAAGGGCAGGACTCCTTCAGGGCGTCCCCTGGATAAAAATGGCGTGCGTCATGTCGTCCTCTCCCCTCCACCCCAGGAGCACACCTTATATCTCCTCCTCAGGAGTGGCCAGTTTCAACATCATTTCGTCCAGGGCCAACTTACGAGATGAGGTCACATTGGCCCATGATCATACTCCATGCCAACAATGGCTCTATTATGCATTGTTTCTCCTTTCCCAGGATGAATTCCACCAGGTGACCGATACCTAGCTTCATTTCTAGAAGTTAGTCCCGCTAACTAACAATACAGTCGTCTTCTGCATTATCTTGTCGATGTGCAACACTGCGGACCAAACATGTCAGGCCTCAGATCTGTCTCCTATCCCTGACACATGGGGATGTTCCCCAAATGACCACCAGAGACCCTCAGGACACCCCTACTCTCACATCAAGAACTTCTGACAAGTGGTTTAAATATGTCAAATAGTTTGAAGTCATGTTTAGCCTGTGAGTTTCAGCAAAGTAATGAGTGTGTCTTAGTTCCATGGGTACAAACTAGTAAGTGAGATTGCTGGGTGTGCACGTGTTAGGGAAGTGATTCCCCATGCACCCAGCGCTGAAATCAAGTGCCGCCTCCTTTCTAACGCTGAGCTGGCAGCAGGGATGGATCCCTGCTTGGTAACCTTTCATTGTGGTCACTTATATTGAACAGTAAAAAAGGTTGAAATGAAATATTTCAAGCCGTTTCCCTCTGGTTTCCCTTTTCTGGGGGCCAAAGCTCTGTGCCCCAGGTGGCCTGGGTGTGTGCAGAGAAATGCAGCCCCCACAAAGCCCTTGGTTTTCCCACAAGTCATCATCACTCCTTCCCAGGTGCGCCCAGCTCTGGCAGGAGAGAGAGAGCCCCCGGCGCAGTGGGCACCGTGCCCTCCCAGCCGGGGCTCTCTGGCACAGAGCAGCAGCAGCGCCAGCACCTTTCAACCCGCTCCTGGCCTTGGCTTCAGCCGGGAGCCAGAAGCCTCTGGAAATCAGCACTGCCAGTTGCATTCCCAGCTTGGAGCAGCTCCTGCGGGTGGGCAAATCCTGCCCGTTCAACTGCTTCCATAGAGGACGAAAGGCAGAGGCAGAGACGTACCTACAGAGGGGACCAGGGCGTGTCCAATAAAAGTGCAAATGTGTGGGGAGATTTGTTAGGAATTATTACAGCTGTCATGCAATTAGTGCCTTCTCTCCTGGATCTGTGCAATGCTTTGGGCCATTTTCTTGGTCTAGTTTCCTTTGCTTTGGTCCCATCTCAGTGTTCACTTGGGGTACAGGCTGCAGGTGCTTGGGGCAATCTTTGAGTTACTCTTGGAGCCCTTGAACAACAGGGTTTGACCCACGAGGGGACTTTGTGCTGCTTTGTGACAGAGGAGAACTTCCCAGGCTATTGTGTGTTTGCTGCAGGGAAGCTTGGGTTGCTTAGCATCAATCCCCAGACCAACGCAGAGCAGCTGCTTTGTGATGTCAGGGCATGGTTGCCACGTTGTGGTGCTGTCATCAGAAGGTTGCCTTGGTGCACAGAAGGTCTCAGTGTCAGAGCAGCTCTTGGGCTTGCTCAGAGCAGGAGCATCCTCCTGGTTGAGGCCTTGTCAGGGGGCAGCTGCACTCTGACAGGAGCCTTGTTTTTTCTTGTGTTAGAGCACAGTCTGCAAACTTGCACAGCAGTGCTAAAATCATGGAGGCACTCGCTGCTGCAGTTTGCACTGTGTATGGCATTGGTTATTCCGGCTATTACCTGACTAACCTGACACGTGAGTAGAGGTTTTCCCTGGGTGTAACCCAACCTGGCTTGTGTAGGGCTTCCTGCTCTTTCTTAGTAACTGAGTTGATTTTGAAACAAAAAGACCATTAGGATGCCACTGCTTTGGTAAAGTTCCTGTCAACACATTCAGCTCAAAAGAGGGTGTCTGTAGCCAGGGAGGTGCGGGCAGCATTTGCAAGGGAACGTGCAGGGGTTCCCTTCCCTCCACGGGAGAGTCTGTGGCAGCCGAGTCTGTCATTTCCTCAGGGTGCTGGGTCAAGCAGGACAACTTTGAAAAGGCAGCCTGGGAGGTGTTCTCAGAAGGCCTTCAAAGAACTCTGCAGTTGTGCCTGGAATTCAGGGAAAGCTTCTTTGTTTCTAAATTTTGTCATTAAAAGATTTGACGGTCTAACTCGACCCTTTAATGAGTGCTGAAATAGTGATTCATTTTGCAATGAAGTGCAAACTCCCAAACAGTGAGTGTCCACTCCTGACCCCCAGAGCTGCTCCTGGGCTGTTTCACAGTAGAACTATGACACCTCAAGGGGGTTTGGGGGAAGGTTTTCTGGGCAACCGTTTTCAGTAACTTAATGGAATTAATGCATGCAACGTTTTTATAAAAAAAAGAACCTGAAGGAGAGGATAAAAAAGGCAGCTTTAGCTGTTGGGCAGAAGAGAAATATTGAGTGTTAAAGAACAATTTGCATTTTCTTGATCAAGTTTGTATTCATTTACTGGCAAAAGAGGCCAAAGCCTAGGCACAACCAAGAATATTGTCCTGCTCTCTTGCTGGCTGTGTGGAAGAACTGTGTCTGCTGGAGGGCTGTTGTGAAAGGAAAATACTCTCTGTATGGGTGGGATTAACCAGCACAGGCAGTTTTTTCACAGCATCTGGTTCATTCTCCCTTCCAACTGCAGGTCACTTGATCCGTGTATTCAAAGGTGCTGACCCTGAGGTGAGTGAAAGGAACCTTTGAAGTTCCTGATGTTTAAGAACTGTGGAGGAATCTGAGCTTGGCCTGTGGCAGTAGAGTGAGGAGGGGGAACTGAGTGGGCAGAAAGAAAATCCATTTTAATGTCTGCAGCAGCAATAGCAAAGACATCGCTGTGTAATACCTAATTCTGCATTTATGAGCTTTTAAAGAACTAAAAGCCCAGCTTTGCAGAGAGAACTCTCAGTTGCTTGCTGAGAGTAGCCAGGCTGCAATATCTAATTCAGAGCAATATGCAGTACTGTTGAATTAGCCCATTTTACTTTAGTTGGAGGCACTTGGAATCCCATTGCTTTGCAAGGGTATGATTTCTCCTTAGTAGAGCTGGTTGTAGAGCTGAATAGAGATAAGGTTAGAAATGACAGGCAACTGCCTGTCCCTCACACTCCTGCCTGTCCACAGAGCAGAGAACCAACCGCCGGCTCTCCTCTGGCTCCCTCTGCTCCTGGAGAAGAGGCTGAAGAGGAGCCCAATGTCCAGAACTCTCCAGCTGTGGTCAGTTGTGAACCCGAACGTCGTGAGCCGGTAAGTGCCAGTTGTGGTTGGGGCTGTGTTTAGAGGAAATCAGAGCTGCAAGTTTCTGAGCGGCCAGCACTTGCTGGTGGTGGCCGAGGATGCTGAGTGCTGGAGTCCTGGCAGGACCTAGCGATTCCCCCCAGCCAGTGAGAGCTGGAACACGGCCTTTGAGCTGTCATGTTCAGGCCCCAGCTTGCTGGGATTCCAAGAGGGGCAAACGTGAATCATGAAGGCTCCCCTGTCGCCAGAGGAGGGAGCGCTCCAAAGACACCGCTCTCAGCCTTGCCAGACACGTGGGGGACACGGTGGCCTGGAGAGCCGTGTCCCACTGCACAGGCTGGCCAAGTAGCTGCTGGCACAAAAGCTGTTGATGTGAGCACACAAGGGCTTTGGGGTGGTTTGTCCACATGAGCTTCTTGGGTGGGCCGAGCTGGGAGTATTTCAGAGACACACTGGGGACGGGGAGGTGCTGCTTGAAGTCAGGGACTTTGGTGCCTTGGTTGCCAGGTTGTTCTTTGACCTCTTCAGGCAGAGCAGTGAGGAGCAGAGCTGACAGGGGCTCTGAGTGCGCCTGTGTTTTTGTATTTGATAAGCTGCAAAGAGATGGTTGTGTTGTGCACGGACCTGTGTGGGGCCCCTCTTCTCCCGTGTGGCAAAAGAAGCAAAGTGCGCAGTTGGGAGCCCTTCTTCCGTGGCAGAAGCCAGAGGCTGCCATGTTTCTGCAGATACTTTCTGTTGTGAAGTCTGTTTTTAAAACTGCATTTGAAAACTGCATTGGAGCCTAGAGTGGGGGCAAAGATTTTGCTCTGAAGTAGGTGACACTTTCATCTTTTTGTTTGTTGGTTTGTTGGTTTCCTAGGAGGAGACTCCCTGTATTTTCTTTCTCGGCAAACAAAGGTGCTTTTACTCAACCTTTCCTGGGCTTTTCTAGCACTGGACGAGATTCTGCTAGAATTTTAGCTTGCAAGCTGGCCGTTCTGGAAGTTGCAGTATTTTTGCATGAGAACACGTAGTTTGGGGCAGGGAGATTGGTGCAGAAGGAGCTGTTCTGGTGTCCGGCCAGCCAGCAGGGCCTTGCACATCACTCTCAGGTTAACAGCGCCCGTGCCTTTTGGCAGCCCAGGGGAGCAGAATGTGTTGTATTCCAGGTATAGGAATTCAGCAGGAAATCAACACGCTTGCATTCCAGCTGGTCCTCTGAGGTCGGAGGGGCTGGGAGGGGCTCAGCTTCATTTCTGAAGTGCAGCCACTTTAACATCATCAGTCTGGTTGAGTCCAAGAGAAGAACTTGCCCCAGTACAGATGCACAAAGAGTGCAGTTCCAAGTGCAGTGCCCTGGGTCTGCTCGCATTCTATAAGGACCTTCCTGCTCCAGGTTCCCCAAGAGTGTGATTTGTTGAAGCAACAGGAGAGCGAGTTCAGGATTGCTGCTGATCAGGGCACTGGCTACCAAGTGTTGATGTGTGTAGTGAGGGAAAGCATAGGAAAAGAGAGATGATAACAGTGAGATAGATCTATCTATCTACCTATCTATCGATCGATCTATCGATCTCTCTCTCTCTCTATCTATCTATCTATCTATCTATCTATCTATCTATCTATCTATCTATCTATTTATCTAAATGAAACTTCCCTGCTCTGCTCCAAGGCAATTGGAGGTGCAAAGCTCACCTAAAGACATCCTTTCAGGAGAGGAGGAGAGACATGTTCCATCAAGCGATCCTGAGCAGGCAGAGATGTTTCCCCCTCCAGAGATGGTTGTTTTTTCCCCTCAGAGGTGTTTTCCTCCCCCTGTTTATCCTTGAAAGTTTGGTCTGTCCTATGGGTGTGGAGCAATCCCATCCTCTAGGTGGGGTTTGGTGACTCTGGTCAAACATGCATTACAGGACACATACAGGACACATTTCCATCACTGGCATCCTGAAGGGTGTCTAAGCGAATTTGTTAATGGGGCCTTCTGAGGGTCTCTGTTACTGCCGGTCAGAATTCTCAGTTGATAAAAGAGGGAGGACAAGAAACACCTTGGTTCCCCTCCAAATACTGAGGTGGCCATAGAGGCCCTCTGACCTCCATTGGAGGCTCTTTGTTCGCATCCTCATCTCCTGAATAATCCAGGATTTGTAACAAGAGTGTAGATGTCAGAAAGGCAGGAATGGCAGTGCAGGCCTGAAGAGAACATGAACTCCAGAAGTGTCTCTCACAAGGAGCAAGCTCCCACAGGAAGCCACCTGCAGAGCCAGGGTGGGGCTGTGGGACAGGGCTGGGTGTCAGTCACTTCTGAAAGACAAGCAGGACACGGCAGAAGAGGAGCGAGGTCCTCAGCAGAACCTTGAGAAATGCCCCACGTTCCCTGTCAGATGCCTAAGAGTCTGTTGGAGCTTCAGTCCCAGATGGAGCCTGACTGTAGTGCCAGTGTCACTTTGGAATCTGTGCCTCCCCGTGGGCAGAGAAGGACCCGGGAGAGCAGCAGCACATTGCTTTGGGAATGTGCGAGCCCAGTCTCTGAGTCCTGCCCCACAAATATTTTATGGGAAGTTGAAAGCCATCTTCTCTTGCTTTCTGCGCAGCTCCTTCTAGAGAAAGAGCATGAGCAGATTGCTCTGTCAGAGATGCCTTGCCAGACTCGGCGAGAGCTGTTCCCAGCCCGAGAGCAGCTCAGGCAGCAGGTGGAAGAGGCACAAGAGAATGGCCAGGTGAGCCTGCCTAGGCAGGTGACAGAGTGAAGGGCAGGAACAGGGACATAAAACGGAGCTCTTGGGACTGAGGAGGCCAGGAGTCCCACAGGCACTGAAAGCACAGAGCCTTGTCATCTGCAGAGACCAGTGCTGGGATGGGAGGGTTCCAGTGGAAGCAGAGCTGGGTAGGGAAGCAGAAGGGAGGGGCTGAATGAATGTGATTTTGAGGCTGAAAGAGGAAAAAGCTGAGCCTGATGGCAGCTGCCAGTCACTTGCTCTGCATTTGTGTGTACAGAACATCAAGGCAGAGCCACAAGCAGAGCTGCCCGAAGCCAAGAGTGACATCAAGGCAGCAAAGAGGAGGAGCAAGGAAGACATCAGAAGCATCCAAGAGGAGAAGAATCTCCATCAGCACAGGAGCGATCTACAAGAGCAGGTGAGTGTAAGAGCTGAAGCCACTCCACTCGTGAGACATCCTCTCTCTGCTTCTTTGCAGAACATCGACAAAGAGCTGCAGGCAGAGCTGCAGGAAACTGAGGCTAGGATCAAGGCAAGGGAGAAGAGGCTGGATGAAGGACTGAAAATCATCCGAGAGGAAATGAATCTTCTACTCCAAAAGCATGAGGCTCTACAAAAGCGAGTGAGTGAAACAGACAGAGCCGCTGCAGTCACCAAACTGGTGGTTTCTGCCCTTCTTGCTTTTCCTCTACAGAGCAGCAGGCAGGTGGGGTGATGTCTCTGAGTGCCATCCTGCTGTGGTCTCTATCACAGCCACTCTGAAGGACACGTCCTGGGCTGCTGAATCTCAGCTGCTGCCCTGGACAGTGTGACTAGTCCTTTGGCCTTTTGGCCAGCAGTCATCCAAATGGATTCCTGCTGGCCTGTTCCTGCTCTCCTTGTTTCTTGAGGTGTTTTTGCAGGTCAGCTTGGTGACCCTGATGGATCTTGAAACAAGCTGTCTGTATCCCTTGTGAACCTGTTCTTTCCCTTTCCTCACAGTCGCTGACCCACGGCTGACAGGGATAAGCTGTACTGTCTGACTGCTTTGTTGTGTTTGACTTGAGGTGGAAGTGTTGACATCTCACCTGGCAGCCTGCAAAGACTTCCAGCAAGTGATTGGCCACAAAGAGCCCCAAGGCTGGCGTGGGGCACAGGAACTGTCCCAGCCGGACCTGCTGCAGCTTGAGCCCGTCCCGAAGATGGTGGAGGAAAAGAGGACTCCATGGGAGGAGGTAGAACATTAGAACAAGGAGATGCAAGTGTGTCCATAGTCCTTGGAGGGGGAAAAGAGTGCTTGGGAGGAAGTGGAATAGTCATTGCAGCAGTCATCCTTCAGAAAATCCATGAGAATGGAACAGGAATCTGGCCATGAACTCAAGTAAAATCAGCCTTTGGTTTTGACCCATCCGGTTTGAGAAGTGGACATGCAAAAAAATCCATTTTAAGAGCCCTGCATGTGGCTGACAGCATCTTCCTCTGGGCCTGCATTTGAAATGGGATCCCAGGGCAATCTCTGCCAGCCACACTTTCTGACACAACCTCATTTCTTATCCCAGATCTACACAGGCTCTCGCATGGAACCTGCTCCTGCAGCAGCAGCAGCAGCAGCAGCATTGTCTAAAGGAGCCTTTGCACCCCAGCCTGAGAAGTGGAGCCCGGGCAGTTTGCTCAGCTCCAACACCGACACAGCTTCTTCCCATCAACAGGAGATGGAGGATGACCTCCTGGAGCTACTGAGTACGTCTTGTGTATTTCTTGTGTGAGGGACAGTGTATTGTGTGCATGTGTCAGCATAGCTGTGCCAAATGTTGCTCCGCAGTTTGGTGTCACAGGGACATTTAGGACTCCTCACAGGAAGTGCTGTGCTTCGAGGCAGCGAGGGAGTGCTCTGGGTGTTCCTGCTGCCTCTGAGCACAGCTCAGACTGCCTTGGCTTTGCCTAAGCTTCCCTCTCTGCTGAAGGCAGAAGCAGGGATTGTTCCTGCATCAGCTGTGACCTAGCAAATGATCTAGGCAAGTCCTCTGTGCTAGTGGCCAAACTGAACGGAATATTTGGCTTCCTAAATTCTCCTTAGACTCCTGATTTCTCAGCATTCATCAGAGCAAAAGACCTTCGCAGAAATTGTTTGGTTTTGGGGTTTTGTCTTTTGGTGGGTTTGTAAGGATTTTGGTTGGTGGTTTGTTGTTTTGGTTTTTTTTTTTTGTGTTTGGTTTGGTTTGGGCCTTTTATTTTTTTTTTGGTGAAGTTGTTTTTTCTCCATCCTGAAGGAGCTCTTCTTCCTCATGTGTCTTATTGGTGTAATTTTGATGACTGTTACTATTACCACTACTACATCTACAGTTGGTTTTTATGACAATGCAACATTTTTGCCAATGACCACTTCTTTGAAAAAACATCAAGTGACAGCACAAATTGAGAGCAAGAGGTGTTTTCCACATGTCCCCAAAGAAAAAGCAGATACTTTTATAACAATCCCTATTTAATATCCTGGTTTCATGCTTATAAGGATGTGTCCAAGAGACACATTGATGTGGCGTGGTCAGGTAAAACTGCACTGCAGGCATTTCTCAGGAGTGAGCCTCCAGCCCATCCACTGTCTATCCCTCAGATCCGTGGCACTTTTTCATCCCTGATTCCCAATCATTCCCGTGACTGTTAGAATGCTACCCGTTGGCCCAAGCCCTGCACAGCTCACTCTCTAGGAAAACACATGAAGCCCTTTGTGATTCTGCAGCACAACCCATTGATTCTGCTTCCTGCCCATAACAGCTGCCAGTGCTGTGCTCTCAGGTAAGACCTGGGGGGGCTGAGAACAGAGCCCAGTTGACTCTGTGTCTACCATCACCTGTTGGGACAAGAAGGGCATTGATGTGCACCTCGGTGTGTCTGATCTCAAAGCCAATCCTCTTGTGTCCTGAAAGGGGGCAAGAGCTTGGAACGGGGCTCGGTCTGGCTGTGGCTTCTTCCCAGTGCTTGTCAGTGCTCATCCTTGGGCCTTCCCAGCCCTGCTGTGGTACCTGCCCTGCCCCTGACGGCCGCTGCGACTGCAGAGGCTGGAGCCTTCCTCAGCTGAGAGAGTCCTGCTGCTGCCCGGCCGCTGCAGCGCGGAGCTGCCGGGAGGCAGCAGCCCCTCGTCTGGGCCGGCTTCTGCATGGCACGGCCTGGACTCACGAGAGGCTCAGCATCTCCTCTGGGCAGCTGTCCGTGCCACGCCGGCGCCCGAGGAGCACTGCTGTCCTTGCTGCCCGTGGCCGCTGTGCCGAGCTGGGAAGGCGGGGACGTGTGCGGAGCTGAGAGGGCGAGTCCAATGCCAGCGACTGATCCGCGCAGTCAGGGGGAAGACAAGCAGTGTGGTTCTTCACATGGGACACGGGCAAGGGCATCTTTGAACTCAGCCTGCCCATAAAGGCTGAGCACCCTGATGCGGAAAGCCCCGTTGGTATTGGTCACAACGTGAGCTGCTCTGGTTTACAAAAAGAAAGGCATTCCTTTGGCAAGATGCCCTCCTCTCCTGCGAATGCATCTCTCTGTGCTTTGTTTCCTCTCAAGAGATCTCTTCAGAGGACTGTAGAAAATCAGTCTCAGTGTTGGCCATCTGTGCTGCAGAGCTGCCTGGCCTGTTGCTGTTGCTGTTGTGGTTCTTGTCGCTGTTGTTGTTGTTACCCAGATGACCACAAAAGGCTCAGAGCCCCAGAGAGTGGGGTTGCCTTTTGTATCTCCTGGAAGGTGGCATCTCTGCTTTCAAGTGAGCATCTTGCACTTTGTTTCCCTCAGGGAAAATGGTGAGCATGGACAATCCGGTGACGAAATACACTGAACTGGAAAATATCGGCAGCGGGTGAGTCCAACCACAGTTTCTTCTACAAAACCGTGGGCCGGCTGTTCTGCTGGTGGAATATCTATCAAGTGTCAAGTCAGGCAAGCTGCAAGCATGTTCAGACACTGGGCTTAGATTGGCCCATCTCTCAGTGCTGGTCAGAATTTGTAAGTGTGGTCAGAAGGCATTGTCAAAGACATCTCCATGCTGCCACGGTCTTGCCTGCAGCAAGGAACAGGAGCTGGAAGATCTCCTGTCTCTCAAGTGTGGGACAGCCGTGTGTTAATTTCCTTAGCATTTTTGTATGTCTCAAAATCATACGGCCACACTAATGAAAGGAGAATCTTGCTTGCCTGAAAGAGCAGCCTAGCCCCTGGTAGCTGTCAGAACACAGTTCTCAGGAACAGTTCTTTCCAAGAGGTTGCTGAAGGAAATACTCGGTGGTCAGGATTAGAACCACACAGTTTAGAAACGGAAACTCAAGATGAAAGAATAAGCTCTCTTTTTGAGCTGAGGCACTAAAGCCCAAAGCTTCAGGAACAGGCCCAGTGCCCATGCACTGGAGAGGAAAATGCATCATGTGCCCTCTGGCAGAGCCCTCATGCCTCCTGCAGGTTTTAGGCACTTAGAGCAGAGATCTCCTGGCCGGGCTGGCTTTCACGCCAAGATCTAAACAGCTTCTCCTTTCTTTGCTGCTGTTTTGTTTCTAGGGGTTTTGGAGAAGTTTGTAGAGCATTCGACAATGCCACAGGAGGAGAGGTAAATGTCAACAGTCCCTGCAGATTCTGCAGCTCTTGAGGGCTTTCCCCTCTGGTGTGAGTTGTGGCTGGAGCTTTGGGTCACCGGGAGAGCTGTGCTGCAAAGGCACAAGAAGCACAGACTGGTGCCAGCCTGCAAAATACATTTGGGACAGTCTTTGTCCTTCTCAGCTGCCAGAAGGAAGGCAAAGAGAGCAGTGGTTCCTTTTGGAGAAGGAAGTGCTCACTCACTCTCAGTGGCTAAAACAAAGGTGGTGCCTTAGAGCATCTCACTGCTTTCTTGTGGCTACAGCTTCAGAGTCCTGAATTCTCATTTCTGGCTGCCAGCAAATACATCTGAACCTTACTGGTAGTTCCTTAGCAACCTGCAGTGCTGCACTTGGGAACTGCACGTAGGGAGGGATCTGCAAGGCGTCCCTAAGAGCCCTAAGCCCTGCTTATAGCCCAGGATGTATCTATCCATAGAGTAGCAAGGCTTGGATTACTTCTCTGGATCCCAGGCAGAGCAGCAGAGAGTGTGGGCAGAGCTTTGTGGGTGATAGTTGAGACACCATTGTTACCAAGTGGACAAGGCAAAACGTCAGTGGCCATGTGTCCTGTTTCTGGCCCACAAGGGAGCGGAGAAATGGGCTGTTGCAATGTCAGTTCCTAATTACTCCAGTGTCTAATCACAAGGCACTTTGGCACAGCTCAGCTGTGTCATTCCAAAATCACTCGCTCCATGTGTGTTGTGGTCTCGTGCCACCAACTTCTCAAGGTACTGATTGTCATTGTCATTTTAGGTGGCCATAAAGAAAATTAGTCTGCAAGGACTGAGGAGGAAGGAAGTAACTGTCAATGAACTCACGGTCATGAAGATGAATAGGAATCCCAACCTGGTCAACTATTTAGACAGGTGAGTGGTCGTGGTCTTATCCCATGAATGTTTGTTTACCTACTGCAAGCATGAGAGGTCAAAAACCCACTTTGATCTGTGGCAGAAAATAGGGCCATTAATTACTGATCAATTATTATTTCTCTTCTCATCTCCAATGGATGGGAAGAGAGTGCATTTTGTCTGCATTAGTCTTCCCTGGCACACATCGTTTGACAATTCTTCAAAAGCCTGCACCAGTGCTATCTTACTAAGTCAATACCCTCTAAGTTCACTGCCACCACGTTGTCTTGGGGCTTGATTTTTCTCAAGAGTCTTAAATGCTGATGAACCATCCGAGAGAGGATTTCCCTTGGACTGCAGCCCCTCTTTTCCATTGCTGGGCATGCCAGGAAGACTAGGTGCTTTTCTTCCATAAACACCATGTGTGACAGCTTTTTATCTGGGCTGTTAGTAAACTGCGTTTTTCACTTGCTGGCCATCTAAGACATCTCCTTTTTCACAGCTGTGCCTTTCTCCTTGACACAGCACAGACCGCAATCACTGCACAGCCTAGAGGGAATGTCTATTCCTTTGAGTCTGTCCTCGTTTCAAAGGGACCTGGAAACAAGAATCAATCGTTGTCTTTTCCAAACAGTGGCGTAGCCATGCACGTTCATCTCCATGGCCTCATTTCCTTCTTTCAGCTACCTTGTGGATGATGAAGTCTGGCTGGTGATGGAGTACATGGATGGAGGCACTCTGAGAGATGCCATCAATGAGATGTACATATCTGAAGATGAGATGGCAGCCGTCAGTCGGGAGGTCAGGGATCCCACCTGTGCTTCCGAGGGCTTGGGCAGGATTGTCTGGGAAACAGGGGCTGAGAACTGGAGGGATTCCATGTGCCAAACTTTGCTTCTGTGTGGCTGCTATGCTATGGGGAAGCAGGGGAACTGCGTGGCAGTGTGCCTGCACTCCCTGTACTCTGTTCTTGTACTCTTATCTCCTGCTGTTGCATTCTCACTCTGTCTCTTGTATTTGTAGTTGCTGTTCTCCACCTTGCCTCTCTGAATGCTTGCCTGGAGCCTGTCTGCACGGCATTCCTTGCCTGTAAAAGCAAAGGTGCTGGTAGCAGAATTGGAAACTAGTGGTAAAAGGGACTCATTTCTCAGAGTCCTCAGCTGAAAAGGGTAATAGTGCACCCAAAATGCTGTTTGCTTCTGAAAGGCGACTCATGTGATACTTCCAAGTCTGTGCTGAGGCCAGCAAGAAAACCTTTGCCATGCAGCCTCCCACCCAAAAGTGAGCCGCTTCACAGCAAAGGGAGGGACTCTTTCTTTCTTGGCAAAGCCTTGCTTGTCCTCTGGATGAAGAAAGCACATCCACTGCAGCAGCAGTCATTCTGGCTGCTTTGCAGAGGACAGTCTAGAACAGCAATTCCCGTTGGCTCTCTCAAAAGCTGACGTGCCTTCCCTTAGAAAGGTAGTGTTGGAGCAGCAAGCTCTTCCTCTCAATGGCTCTGTGTTCTGCCATTACACTCTATTCCCCTGGAAAGGGAATCTTTTAGAGCTGTTTCCTGTCTTGTGGGCTCAAATCACACCACTCATTTTTATCCTCCTGTCTCTGTTTTCTCTCTCAGTGCCTGCAAGGACTGGATTTTCTTCACTCAAACCATGTCATCCATCGAGATGTGAAGAGCTGCAACATCCTTCTCAG
This sequence comes from Aphelocoma coerulescens, assembly GCF_041296385.1. Taxonomy (NCBI): domain Eukaryota; kingdom Metazoa; phylum Chordata; class Aves; order Passeriformes; family Corvidae; genus Aphelocoma; species Aphelocoma coerulescens. Next base: position 82,996 of record NW_027184086.1, on the reverse strand, counting down.
AACTGATGGCTCTGTCAAGCTGGGTTGGTATATTCTTGGCCAGGCAGAGCGTTCCGGGCATGTGGGGTTTGGGGCTGCTTTTGAGTGACTGCCAGTTCCCCCAAAGTGGTGCTGCTGGCAGTGCAGGGACCCCTGCAGCGAGCTGAAGGCACAGTTGCAACGTGCACAGAGGTATGGCGAGGAAAAAGCAGTCCAGAGTGGCACTGGTTTGGGTCTGTGCGTCCCTTCCAGAGGGAGGGAGCTACAATCGAAAGGTTCCAGGAAATAAAAGCCACTTCTGGGGGCAGGATTAAAAAATCTAAAAAGCAGCCACTTCCGTGTTTCCTTGGCTAAAGTCCTGAGGAAACAGAGCAGGGACGAGATCTCCAGAATCCAGGAGATTCAACAGCACTTTCTCAGACTTACAGTGGGGAGTTCTTTTGCTTGGTTTCCTAATTGTACAGAACTTTTTTGTTCTCCTCAGGTAATTTTGGCCTCTCTGCTCAGCTCACCCCTGAGCAGAATCTAAGGAGCTCAGTGGTCGGGACGTCTTGGTGGATGGTGCCTGAGGTTGTGACAGGTCAACCATATGGCCCCAAAGTGGACATATGGTCTCTCGGAATTGTGGGAATCGAAATGGTGGAACGAGAAGTTCCTCACTGGAATGAAAGTCCGTCCTTGGTAAGGAGCAAATACTCACTGATCCCTCTGTCTTTTTCACCTATCCTGTGTTCTGTCCTCCATCAGACAAAATCCCATTGCCGTCTGCTGGCACTGCTTCCACCAAGGTCCCCTTCTAAAAATGGCCCTGCAGCACATCAGCATCTGCTGTAGTTTTGGTTGCATCAGTGGGGGAACTCAGGCCCTACCACATGCAAACACTCTCCATTCTCAGGCAACACTTTCCTTTGGGTTTTAAGTTGTTCCAGCTCGTCTGTCTGTGTAGAGGTCTCTAATAACACAAAACACACATCTCAGAGCTGGTGGCACATTTCCAGAGAAGAAGGAAAGAAACCCAAACCAACAAAGTTTCTAAAACAGTGCTTTTCTAGAGAAGAACTGCACTCCCTGTACGGTTTCTTGTCACTTGCCTAAAACCTGGGCATGAGGGTGTAAAGGCCGCATAGTGTCTTCTGCTTCTTGTGCAGTGTTGCTGAAACACTTAGTGACCATATTTCTGTCATAGCCCAAGCCACGTTCTCCACGTGACCAAGCTGCAGCCTGGTGACATGGAGAGCCTGCCAAAACCTCCCATTTGTTACCTGGCACTTTCTGGGATGGGCACATCTTTAATGCATTGACTTGAGTAGCCAGAGAAGCAGAGGGCTACCAGAGGGATAGCATTTCTCCTTCTGCTGATTTGACCACGAAAAGTTTTTCTTTTGCCACATCAGAGAAGCTGGAACTTGCAGACTGCTGCGAGACAGAGCTGCAGGTGGCTCCTGTGTGCCCAAACAGGCATTTTCATCCCAATACCTTTCTGCATGCATCTTAACGTGTCTGTGTTGAATGCGAGGTTCCAAATGTTTCTTTCCTTACCTGAGCAATAACTCCCTTTTCTATACTAACACTTGAAAACAGTTAGAGCAAAGTCCCTCTTCCAAACTGCCTGTCAAGCTGGTGTGACTCTTCAGAGAAGCAAAACGTGCTTTTGCTGATGTAGTTGCCCCTAACTAGGTCAGCCAATCAAATCAGCTGCCAAGGCAAGCTCCGCTGGATGCTGGAAAAGCTGTGGCTGCTTTGGGGTTTGGGTTTTTTGTTGGTATAGGAAAGTCATCTCTGCCTCTCTGCCAAGGCAGAAATTGCCACTGCAGAGTTGAGCTTAAACAAGGGGCTCTGGGAGAGCATTTACAGACTTGAAACTGATGCCTGGAGTGGCTACCTAAAACCAGAGACTAGACAAGAATAAGAGAATCAAAATAGGTATTTATTAGAACGGCCTTCAAAGATACAGCCTGGGCAGTCAAAAGGCTACATCCAAGATGGACCCTGGGTCATGAGTTCTTCACAGTTTTGTAAGCTTGGTCCATTTCCATAGCAGGGTTAATTCTCCAATTATGAGCCCAGTTAATGATGTAATTAGCCCAAGTTTGCCCCTCTTCAGAGGCTTTGAGTTCACACATTTTGGGCCCTGGGACAATCGGAGTGTCCTTGGAGAGCAAACCTAGAGAGGCTTTGTTATGTCTAACTAGCACGAGAGAACAGTAGCTAACAGGCCACACAAAACTTCCGAGCTACACACTAGGCAGTACAGGACTTGAAAAATAGAAAAGTTAAAACCTAAGGCATCAAAAGAAGCAGGTGGAGTCTTGTGTTTCCTTTTTCTCCAGGCTAAACTCCTGATAGCCACAGGAGTGCCCCCACAGCTGCAGCAGCCCAACCTATTCTCGGTTTCGCTGCGCCACTTCCTGAGCTGCTGCCTGCAGACAAAGGAGGAGCGGCGCTGGTCTGCCAAGGAGCTCCTGCAGGTAAAATGCAAAGGGGCTGCAGGTCAAACAGTGTCCGAGGATGGGCTCCTCCTCCACTGAAGCCCAAGGCATCAGATGAGCCCCCTTCCTCCTCATCTCCACTCTTGGTGCTTTCCAAATGAAAATGGTGAGGAATCCTGGGCTGGGCTGGCAGGGACCTATCAAGGCCATCTGATCCATGTGGCCTGCAATGAGCAGGGATATCTTGAAAGAGATCAGGCTGCTCAGAGCCCCTTCCCACCTGACCTGGAATGTTTCCAGGGAAGGGACACTTACCAGCTCTCTGGACAACCTGTGCCACTGTTGCACTATGCTCCTTAGACCTACTCGGAGTAAATCCCCTTTCCTTTTAAAAATATTACCTCTGCCTTTGAAGCACTGAGCTTGGAAAGTCATGGTTCATTGCTCTTGGTTGTTTTTTTTCCTTTGGGCAGCATCCATTTGTAACATCAGCCAAGCCTGCGTCCAGCCTGGTGCCACTGATCCAGTCACTGAAGAAGGAGGAGAAAAGATTGCAGTGGCAATCCATCCATTCAGGACTATTTTCTCCATGACCAGCTTAGATGAGGATTGTAGAGTAGGATTGTAGAGTAGGATTGCAGAGTAGGATTGTAGAGTAGGATTCTAAATAAATAAAGTTTCTGAAACCCCAACTCATCTGTAAGATTCCTTATTTCTCACCTTGTGATTTAGCTCAAGATTTCCTTCTCAATTGTCCGTTGTTCCTTAAAGGTGGAAAGTGACACTTATTGCTTCTTTGGTATGGTTTGTCAGTGGGGCAGGCTCTTCTTCATTCATCCTCTCCAGACCACACTGCCTTTGCAATACGGCACACTGGCCGGTTTTTGTCCAGCCATTGTGCTTGTAGTTGAGGCAGAAAGGGCAATGGCATTTGCAGGCAAAAGCAGAGGAGGAGTTGTGCAGCCAAGACATCCTGTGCAGATGTAGGTGTTGAGCTGTGACTCGAGAGCATTGGCGTTCCTGCCACTTGGATTTGTATCCCTAAGCGCAATCTCTTTGGCTCGGGGAGAGTCTTGCTCAGCTGAGAAAGCAGAAAGCTCAGCGAGGGTGCTCTGAAAGGTCTCGTCTGAGGCAGAGCTGTCAGCGAGCGTGAGGTGAGAGCGGCCCGGCCTTGCCCAGGCCGGAGCCCCAGCAGAGCCCACGCAGAGCCCAGAGCAGCCTGAGGCTGGGCAGAGGCAGGCTGGCAGGAGGCCCTTGGAGCTGCAAGAGGCAGCAGCCTGGCACTGGGTGCCTCTTCCTGGGAGCGGGCACATCGTCCCATCTCAGAGCCAAAGCGGCAGCTGGCTGCTGCCGAGGGAAGCGTAGCCGTGCTGGGCACAGCGCAGACTGGTGCCATTGGCCGTCTGGAGGCGGCCCAGGAGGAGAGAAAGGCAAAAGGCAGCCGAGGGCTGGTGCCCCGGCTGAGGATTGCTACTCTTCTGCCGGCTGCCCTGGAAGTCCTGGGAAAGGTTAGCAGTGTGTGCAGCAGCCTGGGCACAGCGGGAGGGAGCCGGGCTGCTCCGCAGGCTCGAGCACGGGGCAGCGTCCTTCAGGCACGGCACTTCTGCCAGGGGCACCGAGGCCAACGGGAGGCAGCGACAGCTCGTCAGGTCAGATCCGCAGGAGCCAGTGCCTCACACAGCTCGGGGAGGAAGCGCCTGCAATCCTGCAGTTCTGCACTGAGTCAGAGCAAAGGTGTGGAATGCAGAGCGTTCTGCAGAAATATTCGGGGCCCCCAGGCCAGCCTGCTTTGTGCTCTCCGGGGCACAGCAAGCAGTGCACCATGCAGCTCTGAGTTGCTGGCAGAGAGGTGTTAAAAATGAACTCACTTTTGGATACAATTAAATGGTAACAAAGTCGTCGAAGCAAAGGAAAACTGCTTATGAGTAACGATTCCGTTGAGCCGGGTGTGTGCCTCCCTCCCCGAGAGCTCAACACACCCCCCCTCTAAGAAAATGGCTGCTTTTTAGACCCTTTCCCAGCCGGGACGGTCCCTGTCCCCTTTCCCAATGGGTGGGTACTAAGAAACTTAGGTGCTCTCCTGACCACCTTCTTTTCTGTCCCCTCCCCTCCCATCCTACTTCCTTTTTAGTCAGGTCTTCAACCCTGCCCCTCTCCCAGCTCACAGCAACACCCAGCAAATTAACTAGAACAGCTCCAAACCATAAATCCAACATACATCCAACAATTTTCATTCTTTGACCTAAACCCCTTTTGGCTGCAGCAAAATATTACTTCCTCTCTCAGAGGGAATCGGGGATGTGCCTGAGGCTTGTGCTTGAGTAGTGAACTGATTTGGAAGGGAGCAGAAGGCTTTCAGTAGGCAATTTGTGTTTTCTTTATTACTTTGGGAAAGAAAGATGCAATGTGGCTTCAAGCAGCAAAAGCACTTGCAGGGTGCAGTGACGAAATGTTGTGTTCAATTCCCAGGGAAGGAAGGTGTAAATGACCATCAGAGGAGAATTTGAGGAATGGGTGTTACGGGTTCAGGAGGACGCCCATGCCCAGAGAACTCAAGACCCAGTTAGAATTGCAAAGCAAATGAATTTTAGTAGTCACGTTAGCAAGAAATACATACCGGCGCCTGGCTGCTGGAAAAGCCACCGAGCAGGAGAAGGAGATAGAGCATGGCTCCTGAGTGGGAGGGGCAGAAGGGCAGGACTCCTTCAGGGCATCCCCTGGATAAAAATGGCGTGCGTCATGTCGTCCTCTCCCCTCCACCCCAGGAGCACACCTTATATCTCCTCCTCAGGAGTGGCCAGTTTCAACATCATTTCGTCCAGGGCCAACTTACGAGATGAGGTCACATTGGCCCATGATCATACTCCATGCCAACAATGGCTCTATTATGCATTGTTTCTCCTTTCCCAGGATGAATTCCACCAGGTGACCGATACCTAGCTTCATTTCTAGAAGTTAGTCCCGCTAACTAACAATACAGTCGTCTTCTGCATTATCTTGTCGATGTGCAACACTGCGGACCAAACATGTCAGGCCTCAGATCTGTCTCCTATCCCTGACACATGGGGATGTTCCCCAAATGACCACCAGAGACCCTCAGGACACCCCTACTCTCACATCAAGAACTTCTGACAAGTGGTTTAAATATGTCAAATAGTTTGAAGTCATGTTTAGCCTGTGAGTTTCAGCAAAGTAATGAGTGTGTCTTAGTTCCATGGGTACAAACTAGTAAGTGAGATTGCTGGGTGTGCACGTGTTAGGGAAGTGATTCCCCATGCACCCAGCGCTGAAATCAAGTGCCGCCTCCTTTCTAACGCTGAGCTGGCAGCAGGGATGGATCCCTGCTTGGTAACCTTTCATTGTGGTCACTTATATTGAACAGTAAAAAAGGTTGAAATGAAATATTTCAAGCCGTTTCCCTCTGGTTTCCCTTTTCTGGGGGCCAAAGCTCTGTGCCCCAGGTGGCCTGGGTGTGTGCAGAGAAATGCAGCCCCCACAAAGCCCTTGGTTTTCCCACAAGTCATCATCACTCCTTCCCAGGTGCGCCCAGCTCTGGCAGGAGAGAGAGAGCCCCCGGCGCAGTGGGCACCGTGCCCTCCCAGCCGGGGCTCTCTGGCACAGAGCAGCAGCAGCGCCAGCACCTTTCAACCCGCTCCTGGCCTTGGCTTCAGCCGGGAGCCAGAAGCCTCTGGAAATCAGCACTGCCAGTTGCATTCCCAGCTTGGAGCAGCTCCTGCGGGTGGGCAAATCCTGCCCGTTCAACTGCTTCCATAGAGGACGAAAGGCAGAGGCAGAGACGTACCTACAGAGGGGACCAGGGCGTGTCCAATAAAAGTGCAAATGTGTGGGGAGATTTGTTAGGAATTATTACAGCTGTCATGCAATTAGTGCCTTCTCTCCTGGATCTGTGCAATGCTTTGGGCCATTTTCTTGGTCTAGTTTCCTTTGCTTTGGTCCCATCTCAGTGTTCACTTGGGGTACAGGCTGCAGGTGCTTGGGGCAATCTTTGAGTTACTCTTGGAGCCCTTGAACAACAGGGTTTGACCCACGAGGGGACTTTGTGCTGCTTTGTGACAGAGGAGAACTTCCCAGGCTATTGTGTGTTTGCTGCAGGGAAGCTTGGGTTGCTTAGCATCAATCCCCAGACCAACGCAGAGCAGCTGCTTTGTGATGTCAGGGCATGGTTGCCACGTTGTGGTGCTGTCATCAGAAGGTTGCCTTGGTGCACAGAAGGTCTCAGTGTCAGAGCAGCTCTTGGGCTTGCTCAGAGCAGGAGCATCCTCCTGGTTGAGGCCTTGTCAGGGGGCAGCTGCACTCTGACAGGAGCCTTGTTTTTTCTTGTGTTAGAGCACAGTCTGCAAACTTGCACAGCAGTGCTAAAATCATGGAGGCACTCGCTGCTGCAGTTTGCACTGTGTATGGCATTGGTTATTCCGGCTATTACCTGACTAACCTGACACGTGAGTAGAGGTTTTCCCTGGGTGTAACCCAACCTGGCTTGTGTAGGGCTTCCTGCTCTTTCTTAGTAACTGAGTTGATTTTGAAACAAAAAGACCATTAGGATGCCACTGCTTTGGTAAAGTTCCTGTCAACACATTCAGCTCAAAAGAGGGTGTCTGTAGCCAGGGAGGTGCGGGCAGCATTTGCAAGGGAACGTGCAGGGGTTCCCTTCCCTCCACGGGAGAGTCTGTGGCAGCCGAGTCTGTCATTTCCTCAGGGTGCTGGGTCAAGCAGGACAACTTTGAAAAGGCAGCCTGGGAGGTGTTCTCAGAAGGCCTTCAAAGAACTCTGCAGTTGTGCCTGGAATTCAGGGAAAGCTTCTTTGTTTCTAAATTTTGTCATTAAAAGATTTGACGGTCTAACTCGACCCTTTAATGAGTGCTGAAATAGTGATTCATTTTGCAATGAAGTGCAAACTCCCAAACAGTGAGTGTCCACTCCTGACCCCCAGAGCTGCTCCTGGGCTGTTTCACAGTAGAACTATGACACCTCAAGGGGGTTTGGGGGAAGGTTTTCTGGGCAACCGTTTTCAGTAACTTAATGGAATTAATGCATGCAACGTTTTTATAAAAAAAAGAACCTGAAGGAGAGGATAAAAAAGGCAGCTTTAGCTGTTGGGCAGAAGAGAAATATTGAGTGTTAAAGAACAATTTGCATTTTCTTGATCAAGTTTGTATTCATTTACTGGCAAAAGAGGCCAAAGCCTAGGCACAACCAAGAATATTGTCCTGCTCTCTTGCTGGCTGTGTGGAAGAACTGTGTCTGCTGGAGGGCTGTTGTGAAAGGAAAATACTCTCTGTATGGGTGGGATTAACCAGCACAGGCAGTTTTTTCACAGCATCTGGTTCATTCTCCCTTCCAACTGCAGGTCACTTGATCCGTGTATTCAAAGGTGCTGACCCTGAGGTGAGTGAAAGGAACCTTTGAAGTTCCTGATGTTTAAGAACTGTGGAGGAATCTGAGCTTGGCCTGTGGCAGTAGAGTGAGGAGGGGGAACTGAGTGGGCAGAAAGAAAATCCATTTTAATGTCTGCAGCAGCAATAGCAAAGACATCGCTGTGTAATACCTAATTCTGCATTTATGAGCTTTTAAAGAACTAAAAGCCCAGCTTTGCAGAGAGAACTCTCAGTTGCTTGCTGAGAGTAGCCAGGCTGCAATATCTAATTCAGAGCAATATGCAGTACTGTTGAATTAGCCCATTTTACTTTAGTTGGAGGCACTTGGAATCCCATTGCTTTGCAAGGGTATGATTTCTCCTTAGTAGAGCTGGTTGTAGAGCTGAATAGAGATAAGGTTAGAAATGACAGGCAACTGCCTGTCCCTCACACTCCTGCCTGTCCACAGAGCAGAGAACCAACCGCCGGCTCTCCTCTGGCTCCCTCTGCTCCTGGAGAAGAGGCTGAAGAGGAGCCCAATGTCCAGAACTCTCCAGCTGTGGTCAGTTGTGAACCCGAACGTCGTGAGCCGGTAAGTGCCAGTTGTGGTTGGGGCTGTGTTTAGAGGAAATCAGAGCTGCAAGTTTCTGAGCGGCCAGCACTTGCTGGTGGTGGCCGAGGATGCTGAGTGCTGGAGTCCTGGCAGGACCTAGCGATTCCCCCCAGCCAGTGAGAGCTGGAACACGGCCTTTGAGCTGTCATGTTCAGGCCCCAGCTTGCTGGGATTCCAAGAGGGGCAAACGTGAATCATGAAGGCTCCCCTGTCGCCAGAGGAGGGAGCGCTCCAAAGACACCGCTCTCAGCCTTGCCAGACACGTGGGGGACACGGTGGCCTGGAGAGCCGTGTCCCACTGCACAGGCTGGCCAAGTAGCTGCTGGCACAAAAGCTGTTGATGTGAGCACACAAGGGCTTTGGGGTGGTTTGTCCACATGAGCTTCTTGGGTGGGCCGAGCTGGGAGTATTTCAGAGACACACTGGGGACGGGGAGGTGCTGCTTGAAGTCAGGGACTTTGGTGCCTTGGTTGCCAGGTTGTTCTTTGACCTCTTCAGGCAGAGCAGTGAGGAGCAGAGCTGACAGGGGCTCTGAGTGCGCCTGTGTTTTTGTATTTGATAAGCTGCAAAGAGATGGTTGTGTTGTGCACGGACCTGTGTGGGGCCCCTCTTCTCCCGTGTGGCAAAAGAAGCAAAGTGCGCAGTTGGGAGCCCTTCTTCCGTGGCAGAAGCCAGAGGCTGCCATGTTTCTGCAGATACTTTCTGTTGTGAAGTCTGTTTTTAAAACTGCATTTGAAAACTGCATTGGAGCCTAGAGTGGGGGCAAAGATTTTGCTCTGAAGTAGGTGACACTTTCATCTTTTTGTTTGTTGGTTTGTTGGTTTCCTAGGAGGAGACTCCCTGTATTTTCTTTCTCGGCAAACAAAGGTGCTTTTACTCAACCTTTCCTGGGCTTTTCTAGCACTGGACGAGATTCTGCTAGAATTTTAGCTTGCAAGCTGGCCGTTCTGGAAGTTGCAGTATTTTTGCATGAGAACACGTAGTTTGGGGCAGGGAGATTGGTGCAGAAGGAGCTGTTCTGGTGTCCGGCCAGCCAGCAGGGCCTTGCACATCACTCTCAGGTTAACAGCGCCCGTGCCTTTTGGCAGCCCAGGGGAGCAGAATGTGTTGTATTCCAGGTATAGGAATTCAGCAGGAAATCAACACGCTTGCATTCCAGCTGGTCCTCTGAGGTCGGAGGGGCTGGGAGGGGCTCAGCTTCATTTCTGAAGTGCAGCCACTTTAACATCATCAGTCTGGTTGAGTCCAAGAGAAGAACTTGCCCCAGTACAGATGCACAAAGAGTGCAGTTCCAAGTGCAGTGCCCTGGGTCTGCTCGCATTCTATAAGGACCTTCCTGCTCCAGGTTCCCCAAGAGTGTGATTTGTTGAAGCAACAGGAGAGCGAGTTCAGGATTGCTGCTGATCAGGGCACTGGCTACCAAGTGTTGATGTGTGTAGTGAGGGAAAGCATAGGAAAAGAGAGATGATAACAGTGAGATAGATCTATCTATCTACCTATCTATCGATCGATCTATCGATCTCTCTCTCTATCTATCTATCTATCTATCTATCTATCTATCTATCTATCTATCTATCTATCTATTTATCTAAATGAAACTTCCCTGCTCTGCTCCAAGGCAATTGGAGGTGCAAAGCTCACCTAAAGACATCCTTTCAGGAGAGGAGGAGAGACATGTTCCATCAAGCGATCCTGAGCAGGCAGAGATGTTTCCCCCTCCAGAGATGGTTGTTTTTTCCCCTCAGAGGTGTTTTCCTCCCCCTGTTTATCCTTGAAAGTTTGGTCTGTCCTATGGGTGTGGAGCAATCCCATCCTCTAGGTGGGGTTTGGTGACTCTGGTCAAACATGCATTACAGGACACATACAGGACACATTTCCATCACTGGCATCCTGAAGGGTGTCTAAGCGAATTTGTTAATGGGGCCTTCTGAGGGTCTCTGTTACTGCCGGTCAGAATTCTCAGTTGATAAAAGAGGGAGGACAAGAAACACCTTGGTTCCCCTCCAAATACTGAGGTGGCCATAGAGGCCCTCTGACCTCCATTGGAGGCTCTTTGTTCGCATCCTCATCTCCTGAATAATCCAGGATTTGTAACAAGAGTGTAGATGTCAGAAAGGCAGGAATGGCAGTGCAGGCCTGAAGAGAACATGAACTCCAGAAGTGTCTCTCACAAGGAGCAAGCTCCCACAGGAAGCCACCTGCAGAGCCAGGGTGGGGCTGTGGGACAGGGCTGGGTGTCAGTCACTTCTGAAAGACAAGCAGGACACGGCAGAAGAGGAGCGAGGTCCTCAGCAGAACCTTGAGAAATGCCCCACGTTCCCTGTCAGATGCCTAAGAGTCTGTTGGAGCTTCAGTCCCAGATGGAGCCTGACTGTAGTGCCAGTGTCACTTTGGAATCTGTGCCTCCCCGTGGGCAGAGAAGGACCCGGGAGAGCAGCAGCACATTGCTTTGGGAATGTGCGAGCCCATCAGTCTCTGAGTCCTGCCCCACAAATATTTTATGGGAAGTTGAAAGCCATCTTCTCTTGCTTTCTGCGCAGCTCCTTCTAGAGAAAGAGCATGAGCAGATTGCTCTGTCAGAGATGCCTTGCCAGACTCGGCGAGAGCTGTTCCCAGCCCGAGAGCAGCTCAGGCAGCAGGTGGAAGAGGCACAAGAGAATGGCCAGGTGAGCCTGCCTAGGCAGGTGACAGAGTGAAGGGCAGGAACAGGGACATAAAACGGAGCTCTTGGGACTGAGGAGGCCAGGAGTCCCACAGGCACTGAAAGCACAGAGCCTTGTCATCTGCAGAGACCAGTGCTGGGATGGGAGGGTTCCAGTGGAAGCAGAGCTGGGTAGGGAAGCAGAAGGGAGGGGCTGAATGAATGTGATTTTGAGGCTGAAAGAGGAAAAAGCTGAGCCTGATGGCAGCTGCCAGTCACTTGCTCTGCATTTGTGTGTACAGAACATCAAGGCAGAGCCACAAGCAGAGCTGCCCGAAGCCAAGAGTGACATCAAGGCAGCAAAGAGGAGGAGCAAGGAAGACATCAGAAGCATCCAAGAGGAGAAGAATCTCCATCAGCACAGGAGCGATCTACAAGAGCAGGTGAGTGTAAGAGCTGAAGCCACTCCACTCGTGAGACATCCTCTCTCTGCTTCTTTGCAGAACATCGACAAAGAGCTGCAGGCAGAGCTGCAGGAAACTGAGGCTAGGATCAAGGCAAGGGAGAAGAGGCTGGATGAAGGACTGAAAATCATCCGAGAGGAAATGAATCTTCTACTCCAAAAGCATGAGGCTCTACAAAAGCGAGTGAGTGAAACAGACAGAGCCGCTGCAGTCACCAAACTGGTGGTTTCTGCCCTTCTTGCTTTTCCTCTACAGAGCAGCAGGCAGGTGGGGTGATGTCTCTGAGTGCCATCCTGCTGTGGTCTCTATCACAGCCACTCTGAAGGACACGTCCTGGGCTGCTGAATCTCAGCTGCTGCCCTGGACAGTGTGACTAGTCCTTTGGCCTTTTGGCCAGCAGTCATCCAAATGGATTCCTGCTGGCCTGTTCCTGCTCTCCTTGTTTCTTGAGGTGTTTTTGCAGGTCAGCTTGGTGACCCTGATGGATCTTGAAACAAGCTGTCTGTATCCCTTGTGAACCTGTTCTTTCCCTTTCCTCACAGTCGCTGACCCACGGCTGACAGGGATAAGCTGTACTGTCTGACTGCTTTGTTGTGTTTGACTTGAGGTGGAAGTGTTGACATCTCACCTGGCAGCCTGCAAAGACTTCCAGCAAGTGATTGGCCACAAAGAGCCCCAAGGCTGGCGTGGGGCACAGGAACTGTCCCAGCCGGACCTGCTGCAGCTTGAGCCCGTCCCGAAGATGGTGGAGGAAAAGAGGACTCCATGGGAGGAGGTAGAACATTAGAACAAGGAGATGCAAGTGTGTCCATAGTCCTTGGAGGGGGAAAAGAGTGCTTGGGAGGAAGTGGAATAGTCATTGCAGCAGTCATCCTTCAGAAAATCCATGAGAATGGAACAGGAATCTGGCCATGAACTCAAGTAAAATCAGCCTTTGGTTTTGACCCATCCGGTTTGAGAAGTGGACATGCAAAAAAATCCATTTTAAGAGCCCTGCATGTGGCTGACAGCATCTTCCTCTGGGCCTGCATTTGAAATGGGATCCCAGGGCAATCTCTGCCAGCCACACTTTCTGACACAACCTCATTTCTTATCCCAGATCTACACAGGCTCTCGCATGGAACCTGCTCCTGCAGCAGCAGCAGCAGCAGCAGCATTGTCTAAAGGAGCCTTTGCACCCCAGCCTGAGAAGTGGAGCCCGGGCAGTTTGCTCAGCTCCAACACCGACACAGCTTCTTCCCATCAACAGGAGATGGAGGATGACCTCCTGGAGCTACTGAGTACGTCTTGTGTATTTCTTGTGTGAGGGACAGTGTATTGTGTGCATGTGTCAGCATAGCTGTGCCAAATGTTGCTCCGCAGTTTGGTGTCACAGGGACATTTAGGACTCCTCACAGGAAGTGCTGTGCTTCGAGGCAGCGAGGGAGTGCTCTGGGTGTTCCTGCTGCCTCTGAGCACAGCTCAGACTGCCTTGGCTTTGCCTGAGCTTCCCTCTCTGCTGAAGGCAGAAGCAGGGATTGTTCCTGCATCAGCTGTGACCTAGCAAATGATCTAGGCAAGTCCTCTGTGCTAGTGGCCAAACTGAACGGAATATTTGGCTTCCTAAATTCTCCTTAGACTCCTGATTTCTCAGCATTCATCAGAGCAAAAGACCTTCGCAGAAATTGTTTGGTTTTGGGGTTTTGTCTTTTGGTGGGTTTGTAAGGATTTTGGTTGGTGGTTTGTTGTTTTGGTTTTTTTTTTTGTGTTTGGTTTGGTTTGGGCCTTTTATTTTTTTTTTGGTGAAGTTGTTTTTTCTCCATCCTGAAGGAGCTCTTCTTCCTCATGTGTCTTATTGGTGTAATTTTGATGACTGTTACTATTACCACTACTACATCTACAGTTGGTTTTTATGACAATGCAACATTTTTGCCAATGACCACTTCTTTGAAAAAACATCAAGTGACAGCACAAATTGAGAGCAAGAGGTGTTTTCCACATGTCCCCAAAGAAAAAGCAGATACTTTTATAACAATCCCTATTTAATATCCTGGTTTCATGCTTATAAGGATGTGTCCAAGAGACACATTGATGTGGCGTGGTCAGGTAAAACTGCACTGCAGGCATTTCTCAGGAGTGAGCCTCCAGCCCATCCACTGTCTATCCCTCAGATCCGTGGCACTTTTTCATCCCTGATTCCCAATCATTCCCGTGACTGTTAGAATGCTACCCGTTGGCCCAAGCCCTGCACAGCTCACTCTCTAGGAAAACACATGAAGCCCTTTGTGATTCTGCAGCACAACCCATTGATTCTGCTTCCTGCCCATAACAGCTGCCAGTGCTGTGCTCTCAGGTAAGACCTGGGGGGGCTGAGAACAGAGCCCAGTTGACTCTGTGTCTACCATCACCTGTTGGGACAAGAAGGGCATTGATGTGCACCTCGGTGTGTCTGATCTCAAAGCCAATCCTCTTGTGTCCTGAAAGGGGGCAAGAGCTTGGAACGGGGCTCGGTCTGGCTGTGGCTTCTTCCCAGTGCTTGTCAGTGCTCATCCTTGGGCCTTCCCAGCCCTGCTGTGGTACCTGCCCTGCCCCTGACGGCCGCTGCGACTGCAGAGGCTGGAGCCTTCCTCAGCTGAGAGAGTCCTGCTGCTGCCCGGCCGCTGCAGCGCGGAGCTGCCGGGAGGCAGCAGCCCCTCGTCTGGGCCGGCTTCTGCATGGCACGGCCTGGACTCACGAGAGGCTCAGCATCTCCTCTGGGCAGCTGTCCGTGCCACGCCGGCGCCCGAGGAGCACTGCTGTCCTTGCTGCCCGTGGCCGCTGTGCCGAGCTGGGAAGGCGGGGACGTGTGCGGAGCTGAGAGGGCGAGTCCAATGCCAGCGACTGATCCGCGCAGTCAGGGGGAAGACAAGCAGTGTGGTTCTTCACATGGGACACGGGCAAGGGCATCTTTGAACTCAGCCTGCCCATAAAGGCTGAGCACCCTGATGCGGAAAGCCCCGTTGGTATTGGTCACAACGTGAGCTGCTCTGGTTTACAAAAAGAAAGGCATTCCTTTGGCAAGATGCCCTCCTCTCCTGCGAATGCATCTCTCTGTGCTTTGTTTCCTCTCAAGAGATCTCTTCAGAGGACTGTAGAAAATCAGTCTCAGTGTTGGCCATCTGTGCTGCAGAGCTGCCTGGCCTGTTGCTGTTGCTGTTGTGGTTCTTGTCGCTGTTGTTGTTGTTACCCAGATGACCACAAAAGGCTCAGAGCCCCAGAGAGTGGGGTTGCCTTTTGTATCTCCTGGAAGGTGGCATCTCTGCTTTCAAGTGAGCATCTTGCACTTTGTTTCCCTCAGGGAAAATGGTGAGCATGGACAATCCGGTGACGAAATACACTGAACTGGAAAATATCGGCAGCGGGTGAGTCCAACCACAGTTTCTTCTACAAAACCGTGGGCCGGCTGTTCTGCTGGTGGAATATCTATCAAGTGTCAAGTCAGGCAAGCTGCAAGCATGTTCAGACACTGGGCTTAGATTGGCCCATCTCTCAGTGCTGGTCAGAATTTGTAAGTGTGGTCAGAAGGCATTGTCAAAGACATCTCCATGCTGCCACGGTCTTGCCTGCAGCAAGGAACAGGAGCTGGAAGATCTCCTGTCTCTCAAGTGTGGGACAGCCGTGTGTTAATTTCCTTAGCATTTTTGTATGTCTCAAAATCATACGGCCACACTAATGAAAGGAGAATCTTGCTTGCCTGAAAGAGCAGCCTAGCCCCTGGTAGCTGTCAGAACACAGTTCTCAGGAACAGTTCTTTCCAAGAGGTTGCTGAAGGAAATACTCGGTGGTCAGGATTAGAACCACACAGTTTAGAAACGGAAACTCAAGATGAAAGAATAAGCTCTCTTTTTGAGCTGAGGCACTAAAGCCCAAAGCTTCAGGAACAGGCCCAGTGCCCATGCACTGGAGAGGAAAATGCATCATGTGCCCTCTGGCAGAGCCCTCATGCCTCCTGCAGGTTTTAGGCACTTAGAGCAGAGATCTCCTGTCCGGGCTGGCTTTCACGCCAAGATCTAAACAGCTTCTCCTTTCTTTGCTGCTGTTTTGTTTCTAGGGGTTTTGGAGAAGTTTGTAGAGCATTCGACAATGCCACAGGAGGAGAGGTAAATGTCAACAGTCCCTGCAGATTCTGCAGCTCTTGAGGGCTTTCCCCTCTGGTGTGAGTTGTGGCTGGAGCTTTGGGTCACCGGGAGAGCTGTGCTGCAAAGGCACAAGAAGCACAGACTGGTGCCAGCCTGCAAAATACATTTGGGACAGTCTTTGTCCTTCTCAGCTGCCAGAAGGAAGGCAAAGAGAGCAGTGGTTCCTTTTGGAGAAGGAAGTGCTCACTCACTCTCAGTGGCTAAAACAAAGGTGGTGCCTTAGAGCATCTCACTGCTTTCTTGTGGCTACAGCTTCAGAGTCCTGAATTCTCATTTCTGGCTGCCAGCAAATACATCTGAACCTTACTGGTAGTTCCTTAGCAACCTGCAGTGCTGCACTTGGGAACTGCACGTAGGGAGGGATCTGCAAGGCGTCCCTAAGAGCCCTAAGCCCTGCTTATAGCCCAGGATGTATCTATCCATAGAGTAGCAAGGCTTGGATTACTTCTCTGGATCCCAGGCAGAGCAGCAGAGAGTGTGGGCAGAGCTTTGTGGGTGATAGTTGAGACACCATTGTTACCAAGTGGACAAGGCAAAACGTCAGTGGCCATGTGTCCTGTTTCTGGCCCACAAGGGAGCGGAGAAATGGGCTGTTGCAATGTCAGTTCCTAATTACTCCAGTGTCTAATCACAAGGCACTTTGGCACAGCTCAGCTGTGTCATTCCAAAATCACTCGCTCCATGTGTGTTGTGGTCTCGTGCCACCAACTTCTCAAGGTACTGATTGTCATTGTCATTTTAGGTGGCCATAAAGAAAATTAGTCTGCAAGGACTGAGGAGGAAGGAAGTAACTGTCAATGAACTCACGGTCATGAAGATGAATAGGAATCCCAACCTGGTCAACTATTTAGACAGGTGAGTGGTCGTGGTCTTATCCCATGAATGTTTGTTTACCTACTGCAAGCATGAGAGGTCAAAAACCCACTTTGATCTGTGGCAGAAAATAGGGCCATTAATTACTGATCAATTATTATTTCTCTTCTCATCTCCAATGGATGGGAAGAGAGTGCATTTTGTCTGCATTAGTCTTCCCTGGCACACATCGTTTGACAATTCTTCAAAAGCCTGCACCAGTGCTATCTTACTAAGTCAATACCCTCTAAGTTCACTGCCACCACGTTGTCTTGGGGCTTGATTTTTCTCAAGAGTCTTAAATGCTGATGAACCATCCGAGAGAGGATTTCCCTTGGACTGCAGCCCCTCTTTTCCATTGCTGGGCATGCCAGGAAGACTAGGTGCTTTTCTTCCATAAACACCATGTGTGACAGCTTTTTATCTGGGCTGTTAGTAAACTGCGTTTTTCACTTGCTGGCCATCTAAGACATCTCCTTTTTCACAGCTGTGCCTTTCTCCTTGACACAGCACAGACCGCAATCACTGCACAGCCTAGAGGGAATGTCTATTCCTTTGAGTCTGTCCTCGTTTCAAAGGGACCTGGAAACAAGAATCAATCGTTGTCTTTTCCAAACAGTGGCGTAGCCATGCACGTTCATCTCCATGGCCTCATTTCCTTCTTTCAGCTACCTTGTGGATGATGAAGTCTGGCTGGTGATGGAGTACATGGATGGAGGCACTCTGAGAGATGCCATCAATGAGATGTACATATCTGAAGATGAGATGGCAGCCGTCAGTCGGGAGGTCAGGGATCCCACCTGTGCTTCCGAGGGCTTGGGCAGGATTGTCTGGGAAACAGGGGCTGAGAACTGGAGGGATTCCATGTGCCAAACTTTGCTTCTGTGTGGCTGCTATGCTATGGGGAAGCAGGGGAACTGCGTGGCAGTGTGCCTGCACTCCCTGTACTCTGTTCTTGTACTCTTATCTCCTGCTGTTGCATTCTCACTCTGTCTCTTGTATTTGTAGTTGCTGTTCTCCACCTTGCCTCTCTGAATGCTTGCCTGGAGCCTGTCTGCACGGCATTCCTTGCCTGTAAAAGCAAAGGTGCTGGTAGCAGAATTGGAAACTAGTGGTAAAAGGGACTCATTTCTCAGAGTCCTCAGCTGAAAAGGGTAATAGTGCACCCAAAATGCTGTTTGCTTCTGAAAGGCGACTCATGTGATACTTCCAAGTCTGTGCTGAGGCCAGCAAGAAAACCTTTGCCATGCAGCCTCCCACCCAAAAGTGAGCCGCTTCACAGCAAAGGGAGGGACTCTTTCTTTCTTGGCAAAGCCTTGCTTGTCCTCTGGATGAAGAAAGCACATCCACTGCAGCAGCAGTCATTCTGGCTGCTTTGCAGAGGACAGTCTAGAACAGCAATTCCCGTTGGCTCTCTCAAAAGCTGACGTGCCTTCCCTTAGAAAGGTAGTGTTGGAGCAGCAAGCTCTTCCTCTCAATGGCTCTGTGTTCTGCCATTACACTCTATTCCCCTGGAAAGGGAATCTTTTAGAGCTGTTTCCTGTCTTGTGGGCTCAAATCACACCACTCATTTTTATCCTCCTGTCTCTGTTTTCTCTCTCAGTGCCTGCAAGGACTGGATTTTCTTCACTCAAACCATGTCATCCATCGAGATGTGAAGAGCTGCAACATCCTTCTCAGAACTGATGGCTCTGTCAAGCTGGGTTGGTATATTCTTGGCCAGGCAGAGCGTTCCGGGCATGTGGGGTTTGGGGCTGCTTTTGAGTGACTGCCAGTTCCCCCAGAGTGGTGCTGCTGGCAGTGCAGGGACCCCTGCAGCGAGCTGAAGGCACAGTTGCAACGTGCACAGAGGTATGGCGAGGAAAAAGCAGTCCAGAGTGGCACTGGTTTGGGTCTGTGCGTCCCTTCCAGAGGGAGGGAGCTACAATCGAAAGGTTCCAGGAAATAAAAGCCACTTCTGGGGGCAGGATTAAAAAATCTAAAAAGCAGCCACTTCCGTGTTTCCTTGGCTAAAGTCCTGAGGAAACAGAGCAGGGACGAGATCTCCAGAATCCAGGAGATTCAACAGCACTTTCTCAGACTTACAGTGGGGAGTTCTTTTGCTTGGTTTCCTAATTGTACAGAACTTTTTTGTTCTCCTCAGGTAATTTTGGCCTCTCTGCTCAGCTCACCCCTGAGCAGAATCTAAGGAGCTCAGTGGTCGGGACGTCTTGGTGGATGGTGCCTGAGGTTGTGACAGGTCAACCATATGGCCCCAAAGTGGACATATGGTCTCTCGGAATTGTGGGAATCGAAATGGTGGAACGAGAAGTTCCTCACTGGAATGAAAGTCCGTCCTTGGTAAGGAGCAAATACTCACTGATCCCTCTGTCTTTTTCACCTATCCTGTGTTCTGTCCTCCATCAGACAAAATCCCATTGCCGTCTGCTGGCACTGCTTCCACCAAGGTCCCCTTCTAAAAATGGCCCTGCAGCACATCAGCATCTGCTGTAGTTTTGGTTGCATCAGTGGGGGAACTCAGGCCCTACCACATGCAAACACTCTCCATTCTCAGGCAACACTTTCCTTTGGGTTTTAAGTTGTTCCAGCTCGTCTGTCTGTGTAGAGGTCTCTAATAACACAAAACACACATCTCAGAGCTGGTGGCACATTTCCAGAGAAGAAGGAAAGAAACCCAAACCAACAAAGTTTCTAAAACAGTGCTTTTCTAGAGAAGAACTGCACTCCCTGTACGGTTTCTTGTCACTTGCCTAAAACCTGGGCATGAGGGTGTAAAGGCCGCATAGTGTCTTCTGCTTCTTGTGCAGTGTTGCTGAAACACTTAGTGACCATATTTCTGTCATAGCCCAAGCCACGTTCTCCACGTGACCAAGCTGCAGCCTGGTGACATGGAGAGCCTGCCAAAACCTCCCATTTGTTACCTGGCACTTTCTGGGATGGGCACATCTTTAATGCATTGACTTGAGTAGCCAGAGAAGCAGAGGGCTACCAGAGGGATAGCATTTCTCCTTCTGCTGATTTGACCACGAAAAGTTTTTCTTTTGCCACATCAGAGAAGCTGGAACTTGCAGACTGCTGCGAGACAGAGCTGCAGGTGGCTCCTGTGTGCCCAAACAGGCATTTTCATCCCAATACCTTTCTGCATGCATCTTAACGTGTCTGTGTTGAATGCGAGGTTCCAAATGTTTCTTTCCTTACCTGAGCAATAACTCCCTTTTCTATACTAACACTTGAAAACAGTTAGAGCAAAGTCCCTCTTCCAAACTGCCTGTCAAGCTGGTGTGACTCTTCAGAGAAGCAAAACGTGCTTTTGCTGATGTAGTTGCCCCTAACTAGGTCAGCCAATCAAATCAGCTGCCAAGGCAAGCTCCGCTGGATGCTGGAAAAGCTGTGGCTGCTTTGGGGTTTGGGTTTTTTGTTGGTATAGGAAAGTCATCTCTGCCTCTCTGCCAAGGCAGAAATTGCCACTGCAGAGTTGAGCTTAAACAAGGGGCTCTGGGAGAGCATTTACAGACTTGAAACTGATGCCTGGAGTGGCTACCTAAAACCAGAGACTAGACAAGAATAAGAGAATCAAAATAGGTATTTATTAGAACGGCCTTCAAAGATACAGCCTGGGCAGTCAAAAGGCTACATCCAAGATGGACCCTGGGTCATGAGTTCTTCACAGTTTTGTAAGCTTGGTCCATTTCCATAGCAGGGTTAATTCTCCAATTATGAGCCCAGTTAATGATGTAATTAGCCCAAGTTTGCCCCTCTTCAGAGGCTTTGAGTTCACACATTTTGGGCCCTGGGACAATCGGAGTGTCCTTGGAGAGCAAACCTAGAGAGGCTTTGTTATGTCTAACTAGCACGAGAGAACAGTAGCTAACAGGCCACACAAAACTTCCGAGCTACACACTAGGCAGTACAGGACTTGAAAAATAGAAAAGTTAAAACCTAAGGCATCAAAAGAAGCAGGTGGAGTCTTGTGTTTCCTTTTTCTCCAGGCTAAACTCCTGATAGCCACAGGAGTGCCCCCACAGCTGCAGCAGCCCAA
Organism: Aphelocoma coerulescens; assembly: GCF_041296385.1. Classification (NCBI taxonomy): domain Eukaryota; kingdom Metazoa; phylum Chordata; class Aves; order Passeriformes; family Corvidae; genus Aphelocoma; species Aphelocoma coerulescens. The sequence continues at coordinate 62,447 of NW_027184086.1, read as the reverse complement.
CCTATTCTCGGTTTCGCTGCGCCACTTCCTGAGCTGCTGCCTGCAGACAAAGGAGGAGCGGCGCTGGTCTGCCAAGGAGCTCCTGCAGGTAAAATGCAAAGGGGCTGCAGGTCAAACAGTGTCCGAGGATGGGCTCCTCCTCCACTGAAGCCCAAGGCATCAGATGAGCCCCCTTCCTCCTCATCTCCACTCTTGGTGCTTTCCAAATGAAAATGGTGAGGAATCCTGGGCTGGGCTGGCAGGGACCTATCAAGGCCATCTGATCCATGTGGCCTGCAATGAGCAGGGATATCTTGAAAGAGATCAGGCTGCTCAGAGCCCCTTCCCACCTGACCTGGAATGTTTCCAGGGAAGGGACACTTACCAGCTCTCTGGACAACCTGTGCCACTGTTGCACTATGCTCCTTAGACCTACTCGGAGTAAATCCCCTTTCCTTTTAAAAATATTACCTCTGCCTTTGAAGCACTGAGCTTGGAAAGTCATGGTTCATTGCTCTTGGTTGTTTTTTTTCCTTTGGGCAGCATCCATTTGTAACATCAGCCAAGCCTGCGTCCAGCCTGGTGCCACTGATCCAGTCACTGAAGAAGGAGGAGAAAAGATTGCAGTGGCAATCCATCCATTCAGGACTATTTTCTCCATGACCAGCTTAGATGAGGATTGTAGAGTAGGATTGTAGAGTAGGATTGCAGAGTAGGATTGTAGAGTAGGATTCTAAATAAATAAAGTTTCTGAAACCCCAACTCATCTGTAAGATTCCTTATTTCTCACCTTGTGATTTAGCTCAAGATTTCCTTCTCAATTGTCCGTTGTTCCTTAAAGGTGGAAAGTGACACTTATTGCTTCTTTGGTATGGTTTGTCAGTGGGGCAGGCTCTTCTTCATTCATCCTCTCCAGACCACACTGCCTTTGCAATACGGCACACTGGCCGGTTTTTGTCCAGCCATTGTGCTTGTAGTTGAGGCAGAAAGGGCAATGGCATTTGCAGGCAAAAGCAGAGGAGGAGTTGTGCAGCCAAGACATCCTGTGCAGATGTAGGTGTTGAGCTGTGACTCGAGAGCATTGGCGTTCCTGCCACTTGGATTTGTATCCCTAAGCGCAATCTCTTTGGCTCGGGGAGAGTCTTGCTCAGCTGAGAAAGCAGAAAGCTCAGCGAGGGTGCTCTGAAAGGTCTCGTCTGAGGCAGAGCTGTCAGCGAGCGTGAGGTGAGAGCGGCCCGGCCTTGCCCAGGCCGGAGCCCCAGCAGAGCCCACGCAGAGCCCAGAGCAGCCTGAGGCTGGGCAGAGGCAGGCTGGCAGGAGGCCCTTGGAGCTGCAAGAGGCAGCAGCCTGGCACTGGGTGCCTCTTCCTGGGAGCGGGCACATCGTCCCATCTCAGAGCCAAAGCGGCAGCTGGCTGCTGCCGAGGGAAGCGTAGCCGTGCTGGGCACAGCGCAGACTGGTGCCATTGGCCGTCTGGAGGCGGCCCAGGAGGAGAGAAAGGCAAAAGGCAGCCGAGGGCTGGTGCCCCGGCTGAGGATTGCTACTCTTCTGCCGGCTGCCCTGGAAGTCCTGGGAAAGGTTAGCAGTGTGTGCAGCAGCCTGGGCACAGCGGGAGGGAGCCGGGCTGCTCCGCAGGCTCGAGCACGGGGCAGCGTCCTTCAGGCACGGCACTTCTGCCAGGGGCACCGAGGCCAACGGGAGGCAGCGACAGCTCGTCAGGTCAGATCCGCAGGAGCCAGTGCCTCACACAGCTCGGGGAGGAAGCGCCTGCAATCCTGCAGTTCTGCACTGAGTCAGAGCAAAGGTGTGGAATGCAGAGCGTTCTGCAGAAATATTCGGGGCCCCCAGGCCAGCCTGCTTTGTGCTCTCCGGGGCACAGCAAGCAGTGCACCATGCAGCTCTGAGTTGCTGGCAGAGAGGTGTTAAAAATGAACTCACTTTTGGATACAATTAAATGGTAACAAAGTCGTCGAAGCAAAGGAAAACTGCTTATGAGTAACGATTCCGTTGAGCCGGGTGTGTGCCTCCCTCCCCGAGAGCTCAACACACCCCCCCTCTAAGAAAATGGCTGCTTTTTAGACCCTTTCCCAGCCGGGACGGTCCCTGTCCCCTTTCCCAATGGGTGGGTACTAAGAAACTTAGGTGCTCTCCTGACCACCTTCTTTTCTGTCCCCTCCCCTCCCATCCTACTTCCTTTTTAGTCAGGTCTTCAACCCTGCCCCTCTCCCAGCTCACAGCAACACCCAGCAAATTAACTAGAACAGCTCCAAACCATAAATCCAACATACATCCAACAATTTTCATTCTTTGACCTAAACCCCTTTTGGCTGCAGCAAAATATTACTTCCTCTCTCAGAGGGAATCGGGGATGTGCCTGAGGCTTGTGCTTGAGTAGTGAACTGATTTGGAAGGGAGCAGAAGGCTTTCAGTAGGCAATTTGTGTTTTCTTTATTACTTTGGGAAAGAAAGATGCAATGTGGCTTCAAGCAGCAAAAGCACTTGCAGGGTGCAGTGACGAAATGTTGTGTTCAATTCCCAGGGAAGGAAGGTGTAAATGACCATCAGAGGAGAATTTGAGGAATGGGTGTTACGGGTTCAGGAGGACGCCCATGCCCAGAGAACTCAAGACCCAGTTAGAATTGCAAAGCAAATGAATTTTAGTAGTCACGTTAGCAAGAAATACATACCGGCGCCTGGCTGCTGGAAAAGCCACCGAGCAGGAGAAGGAGATAGAGCATGGCTCCTGAGTGGGAGGGGCAGAAGGGCAGGACTCCTTCAGGGCATCCCCTGGATAAAAATGGCGTGCGTCATGTCGTCCTCTCCCCTCCACCCCAGGAGCACACCTTATATCTCCTCCTCAGGAGTGGCCAGTTTCAACATCATTTCGTCCAGGGCCAACTTACGAGATGAGGTCACATTGGCCCATGATCATACTCCATGCCAACAATGGCTCTATTATGCATTGTTTCTCCTTTCCCAGGATGAATTCCACCAGGTGACCGATACCTAGCTTCATTTCTAGAAGTTAGTCCCGCTAACTAACAATACAGTCGTCTTCTGCATTATCTTGTCGATGTGCAACACTGCGGACCAAACATGTCAGGCCTCAGATCTGTCTCCTATCCCTGACACATGGGGATGTTCCCCAAATGACCACCAGAGACCCTCAGGACACCCCTACTCTCACATCAAGAACTTCTGACAAGTGGTTTAAATATGTCAAATAGTTTGAAGTCATGTTTAGCCTGTGAGTTTCAGCAAAGTAATGAGTGTGTCTTAGTTCCATGGGTACAAACTAGTAAGTGAGATTGCTGGGTGTGCACGTGTTAGGGAAGTGATTCCCCATGCACCCAGCGCTGAAATCAAGTGCCGCCTCCTTTCTAACGCTGAGCTGGCAGCAGGGATGGATCCCTGCTTGGTAACCTTTCATTGTGGTCACTTATATTGAACAGTAAAAAAGGTTGAAATGAAATATTTCAAGCCGTTTCCCTCTGGTTTCCCTTTTCTGGGGGCCAAAGCTCTGTGCCCCAGGTGGCCTGGGTGTGTGCAGAGAAATGCAGCCCCCACAAAGCCCTTGGTTTTCCCACAAGTCATCATCACTCCTTCCCAGGTGCGCCCAGCTCTGGCAGGAGAGAGAGAGCCCCCGGCGCAGTGGGCACCGTGCCCTCCCAGCCGGGGCTCTCTGGCACAGAGCAGCAGCAGCGCCAGCACCTTTCAACCCGCTCCTGGCCTTGGCTTCAGCCGGGAGCCAGAAGCCTCTGGAAATCAGCACTGCCAGTTGCATTCCCAGCTTGGAGCAGCTCCTGCGGGTGGGCAAATCCTGCCCGTTCAACTGCTTCCATAGAGGACGAAAGGCAGAGGCAGAGACGTACCTACAGAGGGGACCAGGGCGTGTCCAATAAAAGTGCAAATGTGTGGGGAGATTTGTTAGGAATTATTACAGCTGTCATGCAATTAGTGCCTTCTCTCCTGGATCTGTGCAATGCTTTGGGCCATTTTCTTGGTCTAGTTTCCTTTGCTTTGGTCCCATCTCAGTGTTCACTTGGGGTACAGGCTGCAGGTGCTTGGGGCAATCTTTGAGTTACTCTTGGAGCCCTTGAACAACAGGGTTTGACCCACGAGGGGACTTTGTGCTGCTTTGTGACAGAGGAGAACTTCCCAGGCTATTGTGTGTTTGCTGCAGGGAAGCTTGGGTTGCTTAGCATCAATCCCCAGACCAACGCAGAGCAGCTGCTTTGTGATGTCAGGGCATGGTTGCCACGTTGTGGTGCTGTCATCAGAAGGTTGCCTTGGTGCACAGAAGGTCTCAGTGTCAGAGCAGCTCTTGGGCTTGCTCAGAGCAGGAGCATCCTCCTGGTTGAGGCCTTGTCAGGGGGCAGCTGCACTCTGACAGGAGCCTTGTTTTTTCTTGTGTTAGAGCACAGTCTGCAAACTTGCACAGCAGTGCTAAAATCATGGAGGCACTCGCTGCTGCAGTTTGCACTGTGTATGGCATTGGTTATTCCGGCTATTACCTGACTAACCTGACACGTGAGTAGAGGTTTTCCCTGGGTGTAACCCAACCTGGCTTGTGTAGGGCTTCCTGCTCTTTCTTAGTAACTGAGTTGATTTTGAAACAAAAAGACCATTAGGATGCCACTGCTTTGGTAAAGTTCCTGTCAACACATTCAGCTCAAAAGAGGGTGTCTGTAGCCAGGGAGGTGCGGGCAGCATTTGCAAGGGAACGTGCAGGGGTTCCCTTCCCTCCACGGGAGAGTCTGTGGCAGCCGAGTCTGTCATTTCCTCAGGGTGCTGGGTCAAGCAGGACAACTTTGAAAAGGCAGCCTGGGAGGTGTTCTCAGAAGGCCTTCAAAGAACTCTGCAGTTGTGCCTGGAATTCAGGGAAAGCTTCTTTGTTTCTAAATTTTGTCATTAAAAGATTTGACGGTCTAACTCGACCCTTTAATGAGTGCTGAAATAGTGATTCATTTTGCAATGAAGTGCAAACTCCCAAACAGTGAGTGTCCACTCCTGACCCCCAGAGCTGCTCCTGGGCTGTTTCACAGTAGAACTATGACACCTCAAGGGGGTTTGGGGGAAGGTTTTCTGGGCAACCGTTTTCAGTAACTTAATGGAATTAATGCATGCAACGTTTTTATAAAAAAAAGAACCTGAAGGAGAGGATAAAAAAGGCAGCTTTAGCTGTTGGGCAGAAGAGAAATATTGAGTGTTAAAGAACAATTTGCATTTTCTTGATCAAGTTTGTATTCATTTACTGGCAAAAGAGGCCAAAGCCTAGGCACAACCAAGAATATTGTCCTGCTCTCTTGCTGGCTGTGTGGAAGAACTGTGTCTGCTGGAGGGCTGTTGTGAAAGGAAAATACTCTCTGTATGGGTGGGATTAACCAGCACAGGCAGTTTTTTCACAGCATCTGGTTCATTCTCCCTTCCAACTGCAGGTCACTTGATCCGTGTATTCAAAGGTGCTGACCCTGAGGTGAGTGAAAGGAACCTTTGAAGTTCCTGATGTTTAAGAACTGTGGAGGAATCTGAGCTTGGCCTGTGGCAGTAGAGTGAGGAGGGGGAACTGAGTGGGCAGAAAGAAAATCCATTTTAATGTCTGCAGCAGCAATAGCAAAGACATCGCTGTGTAATACCTAATTCTGCATTTATGAGCTTTTAAAGAACTAAAAGCCCAGCTTTGCAGAGAGAACTCTCAGTTGCTTGCTGAGAGTAGCCAGGCTGCAATATCTAATTCAGAGCAATATGCAGTACTGTTGAATTAGCCCATTTTACTTTAGTTGGAGGCACTTGGAATCCCATTGCTTTGCAAGGGTATGATTTCTCCTTAGTAGAGCTGGTTGTAGAGCTGAATAGAGATAAGGTTAGAAATGACAGGCAACTGCCTGTCCCTCACACTCCTGCCTGTCCACAGAGCAGAGAACCAACCGCCGGCTCTCCTCTGGCTCCCTCTGCTCCTGGAGAAGAGGCTGAAGAGGAGCCCAATGTCCAGAACTCTCCAGCTGTGGTCAGTTGTGAACCCGAACGTCGTGAGCCGGTAAGTGCCAGTTGTGGTTGGGGCTGTGTTTAGAGGAAATCAGAGCTGCAAGTTTCTGAGCGGCCAGCACTTGCTGGTGGTGGCCGAGGATGCTGAGTGCTGGAGTCCTGGCAGGACCTAGCGATTCCCCCCAGCCAGTGAGAGCTGGAACACGGCCTTTGAGCTGTCATGTTCAGGCCCCAGCTTGCTGGGATTCCAAGAGGGGCAAACGTGAATCATGAAGGCTCCCCTGTCGCCAGAGGAGGGAGCGCTCCAAAGACACCGCTCTCAGCCTTGCCAGACACGTGGGGGACACGGTGGCCTGGAGAGCCGTGTCCCACTGCACAGGCTGGCCAAGTAGCTGCTGGCACAAAAGCTGTTGATGTGAGCACACAAGGGCTTTGGGGTGGTTTGTCCACATGAGCTTCTTGGGTGGGCCGAGCTGGGAGTATTTCAGAGACACACTGGGGACGGGGAGGTGCTGCTTGAAGTCAGGGACTTTGGTGCCTTGGTTGCCAGGTTGTTCTTTGACCTCTTCAGGCAGAGCAGTGAGGAGCAGAGCTGACAGGGGCTCTGAGTGCGCCTGTGTTTTTGTATTTGATAAGCTGCAAAGAGATGGTTGTGTTGTGCACGGACCTGTGTGGGGCCCCTCTTCTCCCGTGTGGCAAAAGAAGCAAAGTGCGCAGTTGGGAGCCCTTCTTCCGTGGCAGAAGCCAGAGGCTGCCATGTTTCTGCAGATACTTTCTGTTGTGAAGTCTGTTTTTAAAACTGCATTTGAAAACTGCATTGGAGCCTAGAGTGGGGGCAAAGATTTTGCTCTGAAGTAGGTGACACTTTCATCTTTTTGTTTGTTGGTTTGTTGGTTTCCTAGGAGGAGACTCCCTGTATTTTCTTTCTCGGCAAACAAAGGTGCTTTTACTCAACCTTTCCTGGGCTTTTCTAGCACTGGACGAGATTCTGCTAGAATTTTAGCTTGCAAGCTGGCCGTTCTGGAAGTTGCAGTATTTTTGCATGAGAACACGTAGTTTGGGGCAGGGAGATTGGTGCAGAAGGAGCTGTTCTGGTGTCCGGCCAGCCAGCAGGGCCTTGCACATCACTCTCAGGTTAACAGCGCCCGTGCCTTTTGGCAGCCCAGGGGAGCAGAATGTGTTGTATTCCAGGTATAGGAATTCAGCAGGAAATCAACACGCTTGCATTCCAGCTGGTCCTCTGAGGTCGGAGGGGCTGGGAGGGGCTCAGCTTCATTTCTGAAGTGCAGCCACTTTAACATCATCAGTCTGGTTGAGTCCAAGAGAAGTCCAAGAGAAGTCCAAGAGAAGAACTGTACTTGCCCCAGTACAGATGCACAAAGAGTGCAGTTCCAAGTGCAGTGCCCTGGGTCTGCTCGCATTCTATAAGGACCTTCCTGCTCCAGGTTCCCCAAGAGTGTGATTTGTTGAAGCAACAGGAGAGCGAGTTCAGGATTGCTGCTGATCAGGGCACTGGCTACCAAGTGTTGATGTGTGTAGTGAGGGAAAGCATAGGAAAAGAGAGATGATAACAGTGAGATAGATCTATCTATCTACCTATCTATCGATCGATCTATCGATCTCTCTCTCTATCTATCTATCTATCTATCTATCTATCTATCTATCTATCTATCTATCTATCTATTTATCTAAATGAAACTTCCCTGCTCTGCTCCAAGGCAATTGGAGGTGCAAAGCTCACCTAAAGACATCCTTTCAGGAGAGGAGGAGAGACATGTTCCATCAAGCGATCCTGAGCAGGCAGAGATGTTTCCCCCTCCAGAGATGGTTGTTTTTTCCCCTCAGAGGTGTTTTCCTCCCCCTGTTTATCCTTGAAAGTTTGGTCTGTCCTATGGGTGTGGAGCAATCCCATCCTCTAGGTGGGGTTTGGTGACTCTGGTCAAACATGCATTACAGGACACATACAGGACACATTTCCATCACTGGCATCCTGAAGGGTGTCTAAGCGAATTTGTTAATGGGGCCTTCTGAGGGTCTCTGTTACTGCCGGTCAGAATTCTCAGTTGATAAAAGAGGGAGGACAAGAAACACCTTGGTTCCCCTCCAAATACTGAGGTGGCCATAGAGGCCCTCTGACCTCCATTGGAGGCTCTTTGTTCGCATCCTCATCTCCTGAATAATCCAGGATTTGTAACAAGAGTGTAGATGTCAGAAAGGCAGGAATGGCAGTGCAGGCCTGAAGAGAACATGAACTCCAGAAGTGTCTCTCACAAGGAGCAAGCTCCCACAGGAAGCCACCTGCAGAGCCAGGGTGGGGCTGTGGGACAGGGCTGGGTGTCAGTCACTTCTGAAAGACAAGCAGGACACGGCAGAAGAGGAGCGAGGTCCTCAGCAGAACCTTGAGAAATGCCCCACGTTCCCTGTCAGATGCCTAAGAGTCTGTTGGAGCTTCAGTCCCAGATGGAGCCTGACTGTAGTGCCAGTGTCACTTTGGAATCTGTGCCTCCCCGTGGGCAGAGAAGGACCCGGGAGAGCAGCAGCACATTGCTTTGGGAATGTGCGAGCCCATCAGTCTCTGAGTCCTGCCCCACAAATATTTTATGGGAAGTTGAAAGCCATCTTCTCTTGCTTTCTGCGCAGCTCCTTCTAGAGAAAGAGCATGAGCAGATTGCTCTGTCAGAGATGCCTTGCCAGACTCGGCGAGAGCTGTTCCCAGCCCGAGAGCAGCTCAGGCAGCAGGTGGAAGAGGCACAAGAGAATGGCCAGGTGAGCCTGCCTAGGCAGGTGACAGAGTGAAGGGCAGGAACAGGGACATAAAACGGAGCTCTTGGGACTGAGGAGGCCAGGAGTCCCACAGGCACTGAAAGCACAGAGCCTTGTCATCTGCAGAGACCAGTGCTGGGATGGGAGGGTTCCAGTGGAAGCAGAGCTGGGTAGGGAAGCAGAAGGGAGGGGCTGAATGAATGTGATTTTGAGGCTGAAAGAGGAAAAAGCTGAGCCTGATGGCAGCTGCCAGTCACTTGCTCTGCATTTGTGTGTACAGAACATCAAGGCAGAGCCACAAGCAGAGCTGCCCGAAGCCAAGAGTGACATCAAGGCAGCAAAGAGGAGGAGCAAGGAAGACATCAGAAGCATCCAAGAGGAGAAGAATCTCCATCAGCACAGGAGCGATCTACAAGAGCAGGTGAGTGTAAGAGCTGAAGCCACTCCACTCGTGAGACATCCTCTCTCTGCTTCTTTGCAGAACATCGACAAAGAGCTGCAGGCAGAGCTGCAGGAAACTGAGGCTAGGATCAAGGCAAGGGAGAAGAGGCTGGATGAAGGACTGAAAATCATCCGAGAGGAAATGAATCTTCTACTCCAAAAGCATGAGGCTCTACAAAAGCGAGTGAGTGAAACAGACAGAGCCGCTGCAGTCACCAAACTGGTGGTTTCTGCCCTTCTTGCTTTTCCTCTACAGAGCAGCAGGCAGGTGGGGTGATGTCTCTGAGTGCCATCCTGCTGTGGTCTCTATCACAGCCACTCTGAAGGACACGTCCTGGGCTGCTGAATCTCAGCTGCTGCCCTGGACAGTGTGACTAGTCCTTTGGCCTTTTGGCCAGCAGTCATCCAAATGGATTCCTGCTGGCCTGTTCCTGCTCTCCTTGTTTCTTGAGGTGTTTTTGCAGGTCAGCTTGGTGACCCTGATGGATCTTGAAACAAGCTGTCTGTATCCCTTGTGAACCTGTTCTTTCCCTTTCCTCACAGTCGCTGACCCACGGCTGACAGGGATAAGCTGTACTGTCTGACTGCTTTGTTGTGTTTGACTTGAGGTGGAAGTGTTGACATCTCACCTGGCAGCCTGCAAAGACTTCCAGCAAGTGATTGGCCACAAAGAGCCCCAAGGCTGGCGTGGGGCACAGGAACTGTCCCAGCCGGACCTGCTGCAGCTTGAGCCCGTCCCGAAGATGGTGGAGGAAAAGAGGACTCCATGGGAGGAGGTAGAACATTAGAACAAGGAGATGCAAGTGTGTCCATAGTCCTTGGAGGGGGAAAAGAGTGCTTGGGAGGAAGTGGAATAGTCATTGCAGCAGTCATCCTTCAGAAAATCCATGAGAATGGAACAGGAATCTGGCCATGAACTCAAGTAAAATCAGCCTTTGGTTTTGACCCATCCGGTTTGAGAAGTGGACATGCAAAAAAATCCATTTTAAGAGCCCTGCATGTGGCTGACAGCATCTTCCTCTGGGCCTGCATTTGAAATGGGATTCCAGGGCAATCTCTGCCAGCCACACTTTCTGACACAACCTCATTTCTTATCCCAGATCTACACAGGCTCTCGCATGGAACCTGCTCCTGCAGCAGCAGCAGCAGCAGCAGCATTGTCTAAAGGAGCCTTTGCACTCCAGCCTGAGAAGTGGAGCCCGGGCAGTTTGCTCAGCTCCAACACCGACACAGCTTCTTCCCATCAACAGGAGATGGAGGATGACCTCCTGGAGCTACTGAGTACGTCTTGTGTATTTCTTGTGTGAGGGACAGTGTATTGTGTGCATGTGTCAGCATAGCTGTGCCAAATGTTGCTCCGCAGTTTGGTGTCACAGGGACATTTAGGACTCCTCACAGGAAGTGCTGTGCTTCGAGGCAGCGAGGGAGTGCTCTGGGTGTTCCTGCTGCCTCTGAGCACAGCTCAGACTGCCTTGGCTTTGCCTAAGCTTCCCTCTCTGCTGAAGGCAGAAGCAGGGATTGTTCCTGCATCAGCTGTGACCTAGCAAATGATCTAGGCAAGTCCTCTGTGCTAGTGGCCAAACTGAACGGAATATTTGGCTTCCTAAATTCTCCTTAGACTCCTGATTTCTCAGCATTCATCAGAGCAAAAGACCTTCGCAGAAATTGTTTGGTTTTGGGGTTTTGTCTTTTGGTGGGTTTGTAAGGATTTTGGTTGGTGGTTTGTTGTTTTGGTTTTTTTTTTTGTGTTTGGTTTGGGCCTTTTATTTTTTTTTTGGTGAAGTTGTTTTTTCTCCATCCTGAAGGAGCTCTTCTTCCTCATGTGTCTTATTGGTGTAATTTTGATGACTGTTACTATTACCACTACTACATCTACAGTTGGTTTTTATGACAATGCAACATTTTTGCCAATGACCACTTCTTTGAAAAAACATCAAGTGACAGCACAAATTGAGAGCAAGAGGTGTTTTCCACATGTCCCCAAAGAAAAAGCAGATACTTTTATAACAATCCCTATTTAATATCCTGGTTTCATGCTTATAAGGATGTGTCCAAGAGACACATTGATGTGGCGTGGTCAGGTAAAACTGCACTGCAGGCATTTCTCAGGAGTGAGCCTCCAGCCCATCCACTGTCTATCCCTCAGATCCGTGGCACTTTTTCATCCCTGATTCCCAATCATTCCCGTGACTGTTAGAATGCTACCCGTTGGCCCAAGCCCTGCACAGCTCACTCTCTAGGAAAACACATGAAGCCCTTTGTGATTCTGCAGCACAACCCATTGATTCTGCTTCCTGCCCATAACAGCTGCCAGTGCTGTGCTCTCAGGTAAGACCTGGGGGGGCTGAGAACAGAGCCCAGTTGACTCTGTGTCTACCATCACCTGTTGGGACAAGAAGGGCATTGATGTGCACCTCGGTGTGTCTGATCTCAAAGCCAATCCTCTTGTGTCCTGAAAGGGGGCAAGAGCTTGGAACGGGGCTCGGTCTGGCTGTGGCTTCTTCCCAGTGCTTGTCAGTGCTCATCCTTGGGCCTTCCCAGCCCTGCTGTGGTACCTGCCCTGCCCCTGACGGCCGCTGCGACTGCAGAGGCTGGAGCCTTCCTCAGCTGAGAGAGTCCTGCTGCTGCCCGGCCGCTGCAGCGCGGAGCTGCCGGGAGGCAGCAGCCCCTCGTCTGGGCCGGCTTCTGCATGGCACGGCCTGGACTCACGAGAGGCTCAGCATCTCCTCTGGGCAGCTGTCCGTGCCACGCCGGCGCCCGAGGAGCACTGCTGTCCTTGCTGCCCGTGGCCGCTGTGCCGAGCTGGGAAGGCGGGGACGTGTGCGGAGCTGAGAGGGCGAGTCCAATGCCAGCGACTGATCCGCGCAGTCAGGGGGAAGACAAGCAGTGTGGTTCTTCACATGGGACACGGGCAAGGGCATCTTTGAACTCAGCCTGCCCATAAAGGCTGAGCACCCTGATGCGGAAAGCCCCGTTGGTATTGGTCACAACGTGAGCTGCTCTGGTTTACAAAAAGAAAGGCATTCCTTTGGCAAGATGCCCTCCTCTCCTGCGAATGCATCTCTCTGTGCTTTGTTTCCTCTCAAGAGATCTCTTCAGAGGACTGTAGAAAATCAGTCTCAGTGTTGGCCATCTGTGCTGCAGAGCTGCCTGGCCTGTTGCTGTTGCTGTTGTGGTTCTTGTCGCTGTTGTTGTTGTTACCCAGATGACCACAAAAGGCTCAGAGCCCCAGAGAGTGGGGTTGCCTTTTGTATCTCCTGGAAGGTGGCATCTCTGCTTTCAAGTGAGCATCTTGCACTTTGTTTCCCTCAGGGAAAATGGTGAGCATGGACAATCCGGTGACGAAATACACTGAACTGGAAAATATCGGCAGCGGGTGAGTCCAACCACAGTTTCTTCTACAAAACCGTGGGCCGGCTGTTCTGCTGGTGGAATATCTATCAAGTGTCAAGTCAGGCAAGCTGCAAGCATGTTCAGACACTGGGCTTAGATTGGCCCATCTCTCAGTGCTGGTCAGAATTTGTAAGTGTGGTCAGAAGGCATTGTCAAAGACATCTCCATGCTGCCACGGTCTTGCCTGCAGCAAGGAACAGGAGCTGGAAGATCTCCTGTCTCTCAAGTGTGGGACAGCCGTGTGTTAATTTCCTTAGCATTTTTGTATGTCTCAAAATCATACGGCCACACTAATGAAAGGAGAATCTTGCTTGCCTGAAAGAGCAGCCTAGCCCCTGGTAGCTGTCAGAACACAGTTCTCAGGAACAGTTCTTTCCAAGAGGTTGCTGAAGGAAATACTCGGTGGTCAGGATTAGAACCACACAGTTTAGAAACGGAAACTCAAGATGAAAGAATAAGCTCTCTTTTTGAGCTGAGGCACTAAAGCCCAAAGCTTCAGGAACAGGCCCAGTGCCCATGCACTGGAGAGGAAAATGCATCATGTGCCCTCTGGCAGAGCCCTCATGCCTCCTGCAGGTTTTAGGCACTTAGAGCAGAGATCTCCTGTCCGGGCTGGCTTTCACGCCAAGATCTAAACAGCTTCTCCTTTCTTTGCTGCTGTTTTGTTTCTAGGGGTTTTGGAGAAGTTTGTAGAGCATTCGACAATGCCACAGGAGGAGAGGTAAATGTCAACAGTCCCTGCAGATTCTGCAGCTCTTGAGGGCTTTCCCCTCTGGTGTGAGTTGTGGCTGGAGCTTTGGGTCACCGGGAGAGCTGTGCTGCAAAGGCACAAGAAGCACAGACTGGTGCCAGCCTGCAAAATACATTTGGGACAGTCTTTGTCCTTCTCAGCTGCCAGAAGGAAGGCAAAGAGAGCAGTGGTTCCTTTTGGAGAAGGAAGTGCTCACTCACTCTCAGTGGCTAAAACAAAGGTGGTGCCTTAGAGCATCTCACTGCTTTCTTGTGGCTACAGCTTCAGAGTCCTGAATTCTCATTTCTGGCTGCCAGCAAATACATCTGAACCTTACTGGTAGTTCCTTAGCAACCTGCAGTGCTGCACTTGGGAACTGCACGTAGGGAGGGATCTGCAAGGCGTCCCTAAGAGCCCTAAGCCCTGCTTATAGCCCAGGATGTATCTATCCATAGAGTAGCAAGGCTTGGATTACTTCTCTGGATCCCAGGCAGAGCAGCAGAGAGTGTGGGCAGAGCTTTGTGGGTGATAGTTGAGACACCATTGTTACCAAGTGGACAAGGCAAAACGTCAGTGGCCATGTGTCCTGTTTCTGGCCCACAAGGGAGCGGAGAAATGGGCTGTTGCAATGTCAGTTCCTAATTACTCCAGTGTCTAATCACAAGGCACTTTGGCACAGCTCAGCTGTGTCATTCCAAAATCACTCGCTCCATGTGTGTTGTGGTCTCGTGCCACCAACTTCTCAAGGTACTGATTGTCATTGTCATTTTAGGTGGCCATAAAGAAAATTAGTCTGCAAGGACTGAGGAGGAAGGAAGTAACTGTCAATGAACTCACGGTCATGAAGATGAATAGGAATCCCAACCTGGTCAACTATTTAGACAGGTGAGTGGTCGTGGTCTTATCCCATGAATGTTTGTTTACCTACTGCAAGCATGAGAGGTCAAAAACCCACTTTGATCTGTGGCAGAAAATAGGGCCATTAATTACTGATCAATTATTATTTCTCTTCTCATCTCCAATGGATGGGAAGAGAGTGCATTTTGTCTGCATTAGTCTTCCCTGGCACACATCGTTTGACAATTCTTCAAAAGCCTGCACCAGTGCTATCTTACTAAGTCAATACCCTCTAAGTTCACTGCCACCACGTTGTCTTGGGGCTTGATTTTTCTCAAGAGTCTTAAATGCTGATGAACCATCCGAGAGAGGATTTCCCTTGGACTGCAGCCCCTCTTTTCCATTGCTGGGCATGCCAGGAAGACTAGGTGCTTTTCTTCCATAAACACCATGTGTGACAGCTTTTTATCTGGGCTGTTAGTAAACTGCGTTTTTCACTTGCTGGCCATCTAAGACATCTCCTTTTTCACAGCTGTGCCTTTCTCCTTGACACAGCACAGACCGCAATCACTGCACAGCCTAGAGGGAATGTCTATTCCTTTGAGTCTGTCCTCGTTTCAAAGGGACCTGGAAACAAGAATCAATCGTTGTCTTTTCCAAACAGTGGCGTAGCCATGCACGTTCATCTCCATGGCCTCATTTCCTTCTTTCAGCTACCTTGTGGATGATGAAGTCTGGCTGGTGATGGAGTACATGGATGGAGGCACTCTGAGAGATGCCATCAATGAGATGTACATATCTGAAGATGAGATGGCAGCCGTCAGTCGGGAGGTCAGGGATCCCACCTGTGCTTCCGAGGGCTTGGGCAGGATTGTCTGGGAAACAGGGGCTGAGAACTGGAGGGATTCCATGTGCCAAACTTTGCTTCTGTGTGGCTGCTATGCTATGGGGAAGCAGGGGAACTGCGTGGCAGTGTGCCTGCACTCCCTGTACTCTGTTCTTGTACTCTTATCTCCTGCTGTTGCATTCTCACTCTGTCTCTTGTATTTGTAGTTGCTGTTCTCCACCTTGCCTCTCTGAATGCTTGCCTGGAGCCTGTCTGCACGGCATTCCTTGCCTGTAAAAGCAAAGGTGCTGGTAGCAGAATTGGAAACTAGTGGTAAAAGGGACTCATTTCTCAGAGTCCTCAGCTGAAAAGGGTAATAGTGCACCCAAAATGCTGTTTGCTTCTGAAAGGCGACTCATGTGATACTTCCAAGTCTGTGCTGAGGCCAGCAAGAAAACCTTTGCCATGCAGCCTCCCACCCAAAAGTGAGCCGCTTCACAGCAAAGGGAGGGACTCTTTCTTTCTTGGCAAAGCCTTGCTTGTCCTCTGGATGAAGAAAGCACATCCACTGCAGCAGCAGTCATTCTGGCTGCTTTGCAGAGGACAGTCTAGAACAGCAATTCCCGTTGGCTCTCTCAAAAGCTGACGTGCCTTCCCTTAGAAAGGTAGTGTTGGAGCAGCAAGCTCTTCCTCTCAATGGCTCTGTGTTCTGCCATTACACTCTATTCCCCTGGAAAGGGAATCTTTTAGAGCTGTTTCCTGTCTTGTGGGCTCAAATCACACCACTCATTTTTATCCTCCTGTCTCTGTTTTCTCTCTCAGTGCCTGCAAGGACTGGATTTTCTTCACTCAAACCATGTCATCCATCGAGATGTGAAGAGCTGCAACATCCTTCTCAGAACTGATGGCTCTGTCAAGCTGGGTTGGTATATTCTTGGCCAGGCAGAGCGTTCCGGGCATGTGGGGTTTGGGGCTGCTTTTGAGTGACTGCCAGTTCCCCCAGAGTGGTGCTGCTGGCAGTGCAGGGACCCCTGCAGCGAGCTGAAGGCACAGTTGCAACGTGCACAGAGGTATGGCGAGGAAAAAGCAGTCCAGAGTGGCACTGGTTTGGGTCTGTGCGTCCCTTCCAGAGGGAGGGAGCTACAATCGAAAGGTTCCAGGAAATAAAAGCCACTTCTGGGGGCAGGATTAAAAAATCTAAAAAGCAGCCACTTCCGTGTTTCCTTGGCTAAAGTCCTGAGGAAACAGAGCAGGGACGAGATCTCCAGAATCCAGGAGATTCAACAGCACTTTCTCAGACTTACAGTGGGGAGTTCTTTTGCTTGGTTTCCTAATTGTACAGAACTTTTTTGTTCTCCTCAGGTAATTTTGGCCTCTCTGCTCAGCTCACCCCTGAGCAGAATCTAAGGAGCTCAGTGGTCGGGACGTCTTGGTGGATGGTGCCTGAGGTTGTGACAGGTCAACCATATGGCCCCAAAGTGGACATATGGTCTCTCGGAATTGTGGGAATCGAAATGGTGGAACGAGAAGTTCCTCACTGGAATGAAAGTCCGTCCTTGGTAAGGAGCAAATACTCACTGATCCCTCTGTCTTTTTCACCTATCCTGTGTTCTGTCCTCCATCAGACAAAATCCCATTGCCGTCTGCTGGCACTGCTTCCACCAAGGTCCCCTTCTAAAAATGGCCCTGCAGCACATCAGCATCTGCTGTAGTTTTGGTTGCATCAGTGGGGGAACTCAGGCCCTACCACATGCAAACACTCTCCATTCTCAGGCAACACTTTCCTTTGGGTTTTAAGTTGTTCCAGCTCGTCTGTCTGTGTAGAGGTCTCTAATAACACAAAACACACATCTCAGAGCTGGTGGCACATTTCCAGAGAAGAAGGAAAGAAACCCAAACCAACAAAGTTTCTAAAACAGTGCTTTTCTAGAGAAGAACTGCACTCCCTGTACGGTTTCTTGTCACTTGCCTAAAACCTGGGCATGAGGGTGTAAAGGCCGCATAGTGTCTTCTGCTTCTTGTGCAGTGTTGCTGAAACACTTAGTGACCATATTTCTGTCATAGCCCAAGCCACGTTCTCCACGTGACCAAGCTGCAGCCTGGTGACATGGAGAGCCTGCCAAAACCTCCCATTTGTTACCTGGCACTTTCTGGGATGGGCACATCTTTAATGCATTGACTTGAGTAGCCAGAGAAGCAGAGGGCTACCAGAGGGATAGCATTTCTCCTTCTGCTGATTTGACCACGAAAAGTTTTTCTTTTGCCACATCAGAGAAGCTGGAACTTGCAGACTGCTGCGAGACAGAGCTGCAGGTGGCTCCTGTGTGCCCAAACAGGCATTTTCATCCCAATACCTTTCTGCATGCATCTTAACGTGTCTGTGTTGAATGCGAGGTTCCAAATGTTTCTTTCCTTACCTGAGCAATAACTCCCTTTTCTATACTAATACTTGAAAACAGTTAGAGCAAAGTCCCTCTTCCAAACTGCCTGTCAAGCTGGTGTGACTCTTCAGAGAAGCAAAACGTGCTTTTGCTGATGTAGTTGCCCCTAACTAGGTCAGCCAATCAAATCAGCTGCCAAGGCAAGCTCCGCTGGATGCTGGAAAAGCTGTGGCTGCTTTGGGGTTTGGGTTTTTTGTTGGTATAGGAAAGTCATCTCTGCCTCTCTGCCAAGGCAGAAATTGCCACTGCAGAGTTGAGCTTAAACAAGGGGCTCTGGGAGAGCATTTACAGACTTGAAACTGATGCCTGGAGTGGCTACCTAAAACCAGAGACTAGACAAGAATAAGAGAATCAAAATAGGTATTTATTAGAACGGCCTTCAAAGATACAGCCTGGGCAGTCAAAAGGCTACATCCAAGATGGACCCTGGGTCATGAGTTCTTCACAGTTTTGTAAGCTTGGTCCATTTCCATAGCAGGGTTAATTCTCCAATTATGAGCCCAGTTAATGATGTAATTAGCCCAAGTTTGCCCCTCTTCAGAGGCTTTGAGTTCACACATTTTGGGCCCTGGGACAATCGGAGTGTCCTTGGAGAGCAAACCTAGAGAGGCTTTGTTATGTCTAACTAGCACGAGAGAACAGTAGCTAACAGGCCACACAAAACTTCCGAGCTACACACTAGGCAGTACAGGACTTGAAAAATAGAAAAGTTAAAACCTAAGGCATCAAAAGAAGCAGGTGGAGTCTTGTGTTTCCTTTTTCTCCAGGCTAAACTCCTGATAGCCACAGGAGTGCCCCCACAGCTGCAGCAGCCCAACCTATTCTCGGTTTCGCTGCGCCACTTCCTGAGCTGCTGCCTGCAGACAAAGGAGGAGCGGCGCTGGTCTGCCAAGGAGCTCCTGCAGGTAAAATGCAAAGGGGCTGCAGGTCAAACAGTGTCCGAGGATGGGCTCCTCCTCCACTGAAGCCCAAGGCATCAGATGAGCCCCCTTCCTCCTCATCTCCACTCTTGGTGCTTTCCAAATGAAAATGGTGAGGAATCCTGGGCTGGGCTGGCAGGGACCTATCAAGGCCATCTGATCCATGTGGCCTGCAATGAGCAGGGATATCTTGAAAGAGATCAGGCTGCTCAGAGCCCCTTCCCACCTGACCTGGAATGTTTCCAGGGAAGGGACACTTACCAGCTCTCTGGACAACCTGTGCCACTGTTGCACTATGCTCCTTAGACCTACTCGGAGTAAATCCCCTTTCCTTTTAAAAATATTACCTCTGCCTTTGAAGCACTGAGCTTGGAAAGTCATGGTTCATTGCTCTTGGTTGTTTTTTTTCCTTTGGGCAGCATCCATTTGTAACATCAGCCAAGCCTGCGTCCAGCCTGGTGCCACTGATCCAGTCACTGAAGAAGGAGGAGAAAAGATTGCAGTGGCAATCCATCCATTCAGGACTATTTTCTCCATGACCAGCTTAGATGAGGATTGTAGAGTAGGATTGTAGAGTAGGATTGCAGAGTAGGATTGTAGAGTAGGATTCTAAATAAATAAAGTTTCTGAAACCCCAACTCATCTGTAAGATTCCTTATTTCTCACCTTGTGATTTAGCTCAAGATTTCCTTCTCAATTGTCCGTTGTTCCTTAAAGGTGGAAAGTGACACTTATTGCTTCTTTGGTATGGTTTGTCAGTGGGGCAGGCTCTTCTTCATTCATCCTCTCCAGACCACACTGCCTTTGCAATACGGCACACTGGCCGGTTTTTGTCCAGCCATTGTGCTTGTAGTTGAGGCAGAAAGGGCAATGGCATTTGCAGGCAAAAGCAGAGGAGGAGTTGTGCAGCCAAGACATCCTGTGCAGATGTAGGTGTTGAGCTGTGACTCGAGAGCATTGGCGTTCCTGCCACTTGGATTTGTATCCCTAAGCGCAATCTCTTTGGCTCGGGGAGAGTCTTGCTCAGCTGAGAAAGCAGAAAGCTCAGCGAGGGTGCTCTGAAAGGTCTCGTCTGAGGCAGAGCTGTCAGCGAGCGTGAGGTGAGAGCGGCCCGGCCTTGCCCAGGCCGGAGCCCCAGCAGAGCCCACGCAGAGCCCAGAGCAGCCTGAGGCTGGGCAGAGGCAGGCTGGCAGGAGGCCCTTGGAGCTGCAAGAGGCAGCAGCCTGGCACTGGGTGCCTCTTCCTGGGAGCGGGCACATCGTCCCATCTCAGAGCCAAAGCGGCAGCTGGCTGCTGCCGAGGGAAGCGTAGCCGTGCTGGGCACAGCGCAGACTGGTGCCATTGGCCGTCTGGAGGCGGCCCAGGAGGAGAGAAAGGCAAAAGGCAGCCGAGGGCTGGTGCCCCGGCTGAGGATTGCTACTCTTCTGCCGGCTGCCCTGGAAGTCCTGGGAAAGGTTAGCAGTGTGTGCAGCAGCCTGGGCACAGCGGGAGGGAGCCGGGCTGCTCCGCAGGCTCGAGCACGGGGCAGCGTCCTTCAGGCACGGCACTTCTGCCAGGGGCACCGAGGCCAACGGGAGGCAGCGACAGCTCGTCAGGTCAGATCCGCAGGAGCCAGTGCCTCACACAGCTCGGGGAGGAAGCGCCTGCAATCCTGCAGTTCTGCACTGAGTCAGAGCAAAGGTGTGGAATGCAGAGCGTTCTGCAGAAATATTCGGGGCCCCCAGGCCAGCCTGCTTTGTGCTCTCCGGGGCACAGCAAGCAGTGCACCATGCAGCTCTGAGTTGCTGGCAGAGAGGTGTTAAAAATGAACTCACTTTTGGATACAATTAAATGGTAACAAAGTCGTCGAAGCAAAGGAAAACTGCTTATGAGTAACGATTCCGTTGAGCCGGGTGTGTGCCTCCCTCCCCGAGAGCTCAACACACCCCCCCTCTAAGAAAATGGCTGCTTTTTAGACCCTTTCCCAGCCGGGACGGTCCCTGTCCCCTTTCCCAATGGGTGGGTACTAAGAAACTTAGGTGCTCTCCTGACCACCTTCTTTTCTGTCCCCTCCCCTCCCATCCTACTTCCTTTTTAGTCAGGTCTTCAACCCTGCCCCTCTCCCAGCTCACAGCAACACCCAGCAAATTAACTAGAACAGCTCCAAACCATAAATCCAACATACATCCAACAATTTTCATTCTTTGACCTAAACCCCTTTTGGCTGCAGCAAAATATTACTTCCTCTCTCAGAGGGAATCGGGGATGTGCCTGAGGCTTGTGCTTGAGTAGTGAACTGATTTGGAAGGGAGCAGAAGGCTTTCAGTAGGCAATTTGTGTTTTCTTTATTACTTTGGGAAAGAAAGATGCAATGTGGCTTCAAGCAGCAAAAGCACTTGCAGGGTGCAGTGACGAAATGTTGTGTTCAATTCCCAGGGAAGGAAGGTGTAAATGACCATCAGAGGAGAATTTGAGGAATGGGTGTTACGGGTTCAGGAGGACGCCCATGCCCAGAGAACTCAAGACCCAGTTAGAATTGCAAAGCAAATGAATTTTAGTAGTCACGTTAGCAAGAAATACATACCGGCGCCTGGCTGCTGGAAAAGCCACCGAGCAGGAGAAGGAGATAGAGCATGGCTCCTGAGTGGGAGGGGCAGAAGGGCAGGACTCCTTCAGGGCGTCCCCTGGATAAAAATGGCGTGCGTCATGTCGTCCTCTCCCCTCCACCCCAGGAGCACACCTTATATCTCCTCCTCAGGAGTGGCCAGTTTCAACATCATTTCGTCCAGGGCCAACTTACGAGATGAGGTCACATTGGCCCATGATCATACTCCATGCCAACAATGGCTCTATTATGTATTGTTTCTCCTTTCCCAGGATGAATTCCACCAGGTGACCGATACCTAGCTTCATTTCTAGAAGTTAGTCCCGCTAACTAACAATACAGTCGTCTTCTGCATTATCTTGTCGATGTGCAACACTGCGGACCAAACATGTCAGGCCTCAGATCTGTCTCCTATCCCTGACACATGGGGATGTTCCCCAAATGACCACCAGAGACCCTCAGGACACCCCTACTCTCACATCAAGAACTTCTGACAAGTGGTTTAAATATGTCAAATAGTTTGAAGTCATGTTTAGCCTGTGAGTTTCAGCAAAGTAATGAGTGTGTCTTAGTTCCATGGGTACAAACTAGTAAGTGAGATTGCTGGGTGTGCACGTGTTAGGGAAGTGATTCCCCATGCACCCAGCGCTGAAATCAAGTGCCGCCTCCTTTCTAACGCTGAGCTGGCAGCAGGGATGGATCCCTGCTTGGTAACCTTTCATTGTGGTCACTTATATTGAACAGTAAAAAAGGTTGAAATGAAATATTTCAAGCCGTTTCCCTCTGGTTTCCCTTTTCTGGGGGCCAAAGCTCTGTGCCCCAGGTGGCCTGGGTGTGTGCAGAGAAATGCAGCCCCCACAAAGCCCTTGGTTTTCCCACAAGTCATCATCACTCCTTCCCAGGTGCGCCCAGCTCTGGCAGGAGAGAGAGAGCCCCCGGCGCAGTGGGCACCGTGCCCTCCCAGCCGGGGCTCTCTGGCACAGAGCAGCAGCAGCGCCAGCACCTTTCAACCCGCTCCTGGCCTTGGCTTCAGCCGGGAGCCAGAAGCCTCTGGAAATCAGCACTGCCAGTTGCATTCCCAGCTTGGAGCAGCTCCTGCGGGTGGGCAAATCCTGCCCGTTCAACTGCTTCCATAGAGGACGAAAGGCAGAGGCAGAGACGTACCTACAGAGGGGACCAGGGCGTGTCCAATAAAAGTGCAAATGTGTGGGGAGATTTGTTAGGAATTATTACAGCTGTCATGCAATTAGTGCCTTCTCTCCTGGATCTGTGCAATGCTTTGGGCCATTTTCTTGGTCTAGTTTCCTTTGCTTTGGTCCCATCTCAGTGTTCACTTGGGGTACAGGCTGCAGGTGCTTGGGGCAATCTTTGAGTTACTCTTGGAGCCCTTGAACAACAGGGTTTGACCCACGAGGGGACTTTGTGCTGCTTTGTGACAGAGGAGAACTTCCCAGGCTATTGTGTGTTTGCTGCAGGGAAGCTTGGGTTGCTTAGCATCAATCCCCAGACCAACGCAGAGCAGCTGCTTTGTGATGTCAGGGCATGGTTGCCACGTTGTGGTGCTGTCATCAGAAGGTTGCCTTGGTGCACAGAAGGTCTCAGTGTCAGAGCAGCTCTTGGGCTTGCTCAGAGCAGGAGCATCCTCCTGGTTGAGGCCTTGTCAGGGGGCAGCTGCACTCTGACAGGAGCCTTGTTTTTTCTTGTGTTAGAGCACAGTCTGCAAACTTGCACAGCAGTGCTAAAATCATGGAGGCACTCGCTGCTGCAGTTTGCACTGTGTATGGCATTGGTTATTCCGGCTATTACCTGACTAACCTGACACGTGAGTAGAGGTTTTCCCTGGGTGTAACCCAACCTGGCTTGTGTAGGGCTTCCTGCTCTTTCTTAGTAACTGAGTTGATTTTGAAACAAAAAGACCATTAGGATGCCACTGCTTTGGTAAAGTTCCTGTCAACACATTCAGCTCAAAAGAGGGTGTCTGTAGCCAGGGAGGTGCGGGCAGCATTTGCAAGGGAACGTGCAGGGGTTCCCTTCCCTCCACGGGAGAGTCTGTGGCAGCCGAGTCTGTCATTTCCTCAGGGTGCTGGGTCAAGCAGGACAACTTTGAAAAGGCAGCCTGGGAGGTGTTCTCAGAAGGCCTTCAAAGAACTCTGCAGTTGTGCCTGGAATTCAGGGAAAGCTTCTTTGTTTCTAAATTTTGTCATTAAAAGATTTGACGGTCTAACTCGACCCTTTAATGAGTGCTGAAATAGTGATTCATTTTGCAATGAAGTGCAAACTCCCAAACAGTGAGTGTCCACTCCTGACCCCCAGAGCTGCTCCTGGGCTGTTTCACAGTAGAACTATGACACCTCAAGGGGGTTTGGGGGAAGGTTTTCTGGGCAACCGTTTTCAGTAACTTAATGGAATTAATGCATGCAACTTATTTTTAAAAAAAAGAACCTGAAGGAGAGGATAAAAAAGGCAGCTTTAGCTGTTGGGCAGAAGAGAAATATTGAGTGTTAAAGAACAATTTGCATTTTCTTGATCAAGTTTGTATTCATTTACTGGCAAAAGAGGCCAAAGCCTAGGCACAACCAAGAATATTGTCCTGCTCTCTTGCTGGCTGTGTGGAAGAACTGTGTCTGCTGGAGGGCTGTTGTGAAAGGAAAATACTCTCTGTATGGGTGGGATTAACCAGCACAGGCAGTTTTTTCACAGCATCTGGTTCATTCTCCCTTCCAACTGCAGGTCACTTGATCCGTGTATTCAAAGGTGCTGACCCTGAGGTGAGTGAAAGGAACCTTTGAAGTTCCTGATGTTTAAGAACTGTGGAGGAATCTGTGAGCTTGGCCTGTGGCAGTAGAGTGAGGAGGGGGAACTGAGTGGGCAGAAAGAAAATCCATTTTAATGTCTGCAGCAGCAATAGCAAAGACATCGCTGTGTAATACCTAATTCTGCATTTATGAGCTTTTAAAGAACTAAAAGCCCAGCTTTGCAGAGAGAACTCTCAGTTGCTTGCTGAGAGTAGCCAGGCTGCAATATCTAATTCAGAGCAATATGCAGTACTGTTGAATTAGCCCATTTTACTTTAGTTGGAGGCACTTGGAATCCCATTGCTTTGCAAGGGTATGATTTCTCCTTAGTAGAGCTGGTTGTAGAGCTGAATAGAGATAAGGTTAGAAATGACAGGCAACTGCCTGTCCCTCACACTCCTGCCTGTCCACAGAGCAGAGAACCAACCGCCGGCTCTCCTCTGGCTCCCTCTGCTCCTGGAGAAGAGGCTGAAGAGGAGCCCAATGTCCAGAACTCTCCAGCTGTGGTCAGTTGTGAACCCGAACGTCGTGAGCCGGTAAGTGCCAGTTGTGGTTGGGGCTGTGTTTAGAGGAAATCAGAGCTGCAAGTTTCTGAGCGGCCAGCACTTGCTGGTGGTGGCCGAGGATGCTGAGTGCTGGAGTCCTGGCAGGACCTAGCGATTCCCCCCAGCCAGTGAGAGCTGGAACACGGCCTTTGAGCTGTCATGTTCAGGCCCCAGCTTGCTGGGATTCCAAGAGGGGCAAACGTGAATCATGAAGGCTCCCCTGTCGCCAGAGGAGGGAGCGCTCCAAAGACACCGCTCTCAGCCTTGCCAGACACGTGGGGGACACGGTGGCCTGGAGAGCCGTGTCCCACTGCACAGGCTGGCCAAGTAGCTGCTGGCACAAAAGCTGTTGATGTGAGCACACAAGGGCTTTGGGGTGGTTTGTCCACATGAGCTTCTTGGGTGGGCCGAGCTGGGAGTATTTCAGAGACACACTGGGGACGGGGAGGTGCTGCTTGAAGTCAGGGACTTTGGTGCCTTGGTTGCCAGGTTGTTCTTTGGCCTCTTCAGGCAGAGCAGTGAGGAGCAGAGCTGACAGGGGCTCTGAGTGCGCCTGTGTTTTTGTATTTGATAAGCTGCAAAGAGATGGTTGTGTTGTGCACGGACCTGTGTGGGGCCCCTCTTCTCCCGTGTGGCAAAAGAAGCAAAGTGCGCAGTTGGGAGCCCTTCTTCCGTGGCAGAAGCCAGAGGCTGCCATGTTTCTGCAGATACTTTCTGTTGTGAAGTCTGTTTTTAAAACTGCATTTGAAAACTGCATTGGAGCCTAGAGTGGGGGCAAAGATTTTGCTCTGAAGTAGGTGACACTTTCATCTTTTTGTTTGTTGGTTTGTTGGTTTCCTAGGAGGAGACTCCCTGTATTTTCTTTCTCGGCAAACAAAGGTGCTTTTACTCAACCTTTCCTGGGCTTTTCTAGCACTGGACGAGATTCTGCTAGAATTTTAGCTTGCAAGCTGGCCGTTCTGGAAGTTGCAGTATTTTTGCATGAGAACACGTAGTTTGGGGCAGGGAGATTGGTGCAGAAGGAGCTGTTCTGGTGTCCGGCCAGCCAGCAGGGCTTTGCACATCACTCTCAGGTTAACAGCGCCCGTGCCTTTTGGCAGCCCAGGGGAGCAGAATGTGTTGTATTCCAGGTATAGGAATTCAGCAGGAAATCAACACGCTTGCATTCCAGCTGGTCCTCTGAGGTCGGAGGGGCTGGGAGGGGCTCAGCTTCATTTCTGAAGTGCAGCCACTTTAACATCATCAGTCTGGTTGAGTCCAAGAGAAGAACTTGCCCCAGTACAGATGCACAAAGAGTGCAGTTCCAAGTGCAGTGCCCTGGGTCTGCTCGCATTCTATAAGGACCTTCCTGCTCCAGGTTCCCCAAGAGTGTGATTTGTTGAAGCAACAGGAGAGCGAGTTCAGGATTGCTGCTGATCAGGGCACTGGCTACCAAGTGTTGATGTGTGTAGTGAGGGAAAGCATAGGAAAAGAGAGATGATAACAGTGAGATAGATCTATCTATCTACCTATCTATCGATCGATCTATCGATCTCTCTCTCTATCTATCTATCTATCTATCTATCTATTTATAGATAGATATATCTCTGCTCTGCTCCAAGGCAATTGGAGGTGCAAAGCTCACCTAAAGACATCCTTTCAGGAGAGGAGGAGAGACATGTTCCATCAAGCGATCCTGAGCAGGCAGAGATGTTTCCCCCTCCAGAGATGGTTGTTTTTTCCCCTCAGAGGTGTTTTCCTCCCCCTGTTTATCCTTGAAAGTTTGGTCTGTCCTATGGGTGTGGAGCAATCCCATCCTCTAGGTGGGGTTTGGTGACTCTGGTCAAACATGCATTACAGGACACATACAGGACACATTTCCATCACTGGCATCCTGAAGGGTGTCTAAGCGAATTTGTTAATGGGGCCTTCTGAGGGTCTCTGTTACTGCCGGTCAGAATTCTCAGTTGATAAAAGAGGGAGGACAAGAAACACCTTGGTTCCCCTCCAAATACTGAGGTGGCCATAGAGGCCCTCTGACCTCCATTGGAGGCTCTTTGTTCGCATCCTCATCTCCTGAATAATCCAGGATTTGTAACAAGAGTGTAGATGTCAGAAAGGCAGGAATGGCAGTGCAGGCCTGAAGAGAACATGAACTCCAGAAGTGTCTCTCACAAGGAGCAAGCTCCCACAGGAAGCCACCTGCAGAGCCAGGGTGGGGCTGTGGGACAGGGCTGGGTGTCAGTCACTTCTGAAAGACAAGCAGGACACGGCAGAAGAGGAGCGAGGTCCTCAGCAGAACCTTGAGAAATGCCCCACGTTCCCTGTCAGATGCCTAAGAGTCTGTTGGAGCTTCAGTCCCAGATGGAGCCTGACTGTAGTGCCAGTGTCACTTTGGAATCTGTGCCTCCCCGTGGGCAGAGAAGGACCCGGGAGAGCAGCAGCACATTGCTTTGGGAATGTGCGAGCCCATCAGTCTCTGAGTCCTGCCCCACAAATATTTTATGGGAAGTTGAAAGCCATCTTCTCTTGCTTTCTGCGCAGCTCCTTCTAGAGAAAGAGCATGAGCAGATTGCTCTGTCAGAGATGCCTTGCCAGACTCGGCGAGAGCTGTTCCCAGCCCGAGAGCAGCTCAGGCAGCAGGTGGAAGAGGCACAAGAGAATGGCCAGGTGAGCCTGCCTAGGCAGGTGACAGAGTGAAGGGCAGGAACAGGGACATAAAACGGAGCTCTTGGGACTGAGGAGGCCAGGAGTCCCACAGGCACTGAAAGCACAGAGCCTTGTCATCTGCAGAGACCAGTGCTGGGATGGGAGGGTTCCAGTGGAAGCAGAGCTGGGTAGGGAAGCAGAAGGGAGGGGCTGAATGAATGTGATTTTGAGGCTGAAAGAGGAAAAAGCTGAGCCTGATGGCAGCTGCCAGTCACTTGCTCTGCATTTGTGTGTACAGGACATCAAGGCAGAGCCACAAGCAGAGCTGCCCGAAGCCAAGAGTGACATCAAGGCAGCAAAGAGGAGGAGCAAGGAAGACATCAGAAGCATCCAAGAGGAGAAGAATCTCCATCAGCACAGGAGCGATCTACAAGAGCAGGTGAGTGTAAGAGCTGAAGCCACTCCACTCGTGAGACATCCTCTCTCTGCTTCTTTGCAGAACATCGACAAAGAGCTGCAGGCAGAGCTGCAGGAAACTGAGGCTAGGATCAAGGCAAGGGAGAAGAGGCTGGATGAAGGACTGAAAATCATCCGAGAGGAAATGAATCTTCTACTCCAAAAGCATGAGGCTCTACAAAAGCGAGTGAGTGAAACAGACAGAGCCGCTGCAGTCACCAAACTGGTGGTTTCTGCCCTTCTTGCTTTTCCTCTACAGAGCAGCAGGCAGGTGGGGTGATGTCTCTGAGTGCCATCCTGCTGTGGTCTCTATCACAGCCACTCTGAAGGACACGTCCTGGGCTGCTGAATCTCAGCTGCTGCCCTGGACAGTGTGACTAGTCCTTTGGCCTTTTGGCCAGCAGTCATCCAAATGGATTCCTGCTGGCCTGTTCCTGCTCTCCTTGTTTCTTGAGGTGTTTTTGCAGGTCAGCTTGGTGACCCTGATGGATCTTGAAACAAGCTGTCTGTATCCCTTGTGAACCTGTTCTTTCCCTTTCCTCACAGTCGCTGACCCACGGCTGACAGGGATAAGCTGTACTGTCTGACTGCTTTGTTGTGTTTGACTTGAGGTGGAAGTGTTGACATCTCACCTGGCAGCCTGCAAAGACTTCCAGCAAGTGATTGGCCACAAAGAGCCCCAAGGCTGGCGTGGGGCACAGGAACTGTCCCAGCCGGACCTGCTGCAGCTTGAGCCCGTCCCGAAGATGGTGGAGGAAAAGAGGACTCCATGGGAGGAGGTAGAACATTAGAACAAGGAGATGCAAGTGTGTCCATAGTCCTTGGAGGGGGAAAAGAGTGCTTGGGAGGAAGTGGAATAGTCATTGCAGCAGTCATCCTTCAGAAAATCCATGAGAATGGAACAGGAATCTGGCCATGAACTCAAGTAAAATCAGCCTTTGGTTTTGACCCATCCGGTTTGAGAAGTGGACATGCAAAAAAATCCATTTTAAGAGCCCTGCATGTGGCTGACAGCATCTTCCTCTGGGCCTGCATTTGAAATGGGATCCCAGGGCAATCTCTGCCAGCCACACTTTCTGACACAACCTCATTTCTTATCCCAGATCTACACAGGCTCTCGCATGGAACCTGCTCCTGCAGCAGCAGCAGCAGCAGCAGCATTGTCTAAAGGAGCCTTTGCACCCCAGCCTGAGAAGTGGAGCCCGGGCAGTTTGCTCAGCTCCAACACCGACACAGCTTCTTCCCATCAACAGGAGATGGAGGATGACCTCCTGGAGCTACTGAGTACGTCTTGTGTATTTCTTGTGTGAGGGACAGTGTATTGTGTGCATGTGTCAGCATAGCTGTGCCAAATGTTGCTCCGCAGTTTGGTGTCACAGGGACATTTAGGACTCCTCACAGGAAGTGCTGTGCTTCGAGGCAGCGAGGGAGTGCTCTGGGTGTTCCTGCTGCCTCTGAGCACAGCTCAGACTGCCTTGGCTTTGCCTGAGCTTCCCTCTCTGCTGAAGGCAGAAGCAGGGATTGTTCCTGCATCAGCTGTGACCTAGCAAATGATCTAGGCAAGTCCTCTGTGCTAGTGGCCAAACTGAACGGAATATTTGGCTTCCTAAATTCTCCTTAGACTCCTGATTTCTCAGCATTCATCAGAGCAAAAGACCTTCGCAGAAATTGTTTGGTTTTGGGGTTTTGTCTTTTGGTGGGTTTGTAAGGATTTTGGTTGGTGGTTTGTTGTTTTGGGTTTTTTTTTTTGTGTTTGGTTTGGTTTGGGCCTTTTATTTTTTTTTTTGGTGAAGTTGTTTTTTCTCCATCCTGAAGGAGCTCTTCTTCCTCATGTGTCTTATTGGTGTAATTTTGATGACTGTTACTATTACCACTACTACATCTACAGTTGGTTTTTATGACAATGCAACATTTTTGCCAATGACCACTTCTTTGAAAAAACATCAAGTGACAGCACAAATTGAGAGCAAGAGGTGTTTTCCACATGTCCCCAAAGAAAAAGCAGATACTTTTATAACAATCCCTATTTAATATCCTGGTTTCATGCTTATAAGGATGTGTCCAAGAGACACATTGATGTGGCGTGGTCAGGTAAAACTGCACTGCAGGCATTTCTCAGGAGTGAGCCTCCAGCCCATCCACTGTCTATCCCTCAGATCCGTGGCACTTTTTCATCCCTGATTCCCAATCATTCCCGTGACTGTTAGAATGCTACCCGTTGGCCCAAGCCCTGCACAGCTCACTCTCTAGGAAAACACATGAAGCCCTTTGTGATTCTGCAGCACAACCCATTGATTCTGCTTCCTGCCCATAACAGCTGCCAGTGCTGTGCTCTCAGGTAAGACCTGGGGGGGCTGAGAACAGAGCCCAGTTGACTCTGTGTCTACCATCACCTGTTGGGACAAGAAGGGCATTGATGTGCACCTCGGTGTGTCTGATCTCAAAGCCAATCCTCTTGTGTCCTGAAAGGGGGCAAGAGCTTGGAACGGGGCTCGGTCTGGCTGTGGCTTCTTCCCAGTGCTTGTCAGTGCTCATCCTTGGGCCTTCCCAGCCCTGCTGTGGTACCTGCCCTGCCCCTGACGGCCGCTGCGACTGCAGAGGCTGGAGCCTTCCTCAGCTGAGAGAGTCCTGCTGCTGCCCGGCCGCTGCAGCGCGGAGCTGCCGGGAGGCAGCAGCCCCTCGTCTGGGCCGGCTTCTGCATGGCACGGCCTGGACTCACGAGAGGCTCAGCATCTCCTCTGGGCAGCTGTCCGTGCCACGCCGGCGCCCGAGGAGCACTGCTGTCCTTGCTGCCCGTGGCCGCTGTGCCGAGCTGGGAAGGCGGGGACGTGTGCGGAGCTGAGAGGGCGAGTCCAATGCCAGCGACTGATCCGCGCAGTCAGGGGGAAGACAAGCAGTGTGGTTCTTCACATGGGACACGGGCAAGGGCATCTTTGAACTCAGCCTGCCCATAAAGGCTGAGCACCCTGATGCGGAAAGCCCCGTTGGTATTGGTCACAACGTGAGCTGCTCTGGTTTACAAAAAGAAAGGCATTCCTTTGGCAAGATGCCCTCCTCTCCTGCGAATGCATCTCTCTGTGCTTTGTTTCCTCTCAAGAGATCTCTTCAGAGGACTGTAGAAAATCAGTCTCAGTGTTGGCCATCTGTGCTGCAGAGCTGCCTGGCCTGTTGCTGTTGCTGTTGTGGTTCTTGTCGCTGTTGTTGTTGTTACCCAGATGACCACAAAAGGCTCAGAGCCCCAGAGAGTGGGGTTGCCTTTTGTATCTCCTGGAAGGTGGCATCTCTGCTTTCAAGTGAGCATCTTGCACTTTGTTTCCCTCAGGGAAAATGGTGAGCATGGACAATCCGGTGACGAAATACACTGAACTGGAAAATATCGGCAGCGGGTGAGTCCAACCACAGTTTCTTCTACAAAACCGTGGGCCGGCTGTTCTGCTGGTGGAATATCTATCAAGTGTCAAGTCAGGCAAGCTGCAAGCATGTTCAGACACTGGGCTTAGATTGGCCCATCTCTCAGTGCTGGTCAGAATTTGTAAGTGTGGTCAGAAGGCATTGTCAAAGACATCTCCATGCTGCCACGGTCTTGCCTGCAGCAAGGAACAGGAGCTGGAAGATCTCCTGTCTCTCAAGTGTGGGACAGCCGTGTGTTAATTTCCTTAGCATTTTTGTATGTCTCAAAATCATACGGCCACACTAATGAAAGGAGAATCTTGCTTGCCTGAAAGAGCAGCCTAGCCCCTGGTAGCTGTCAGAACACAGTTCTCAGGAACAGTTCTTTCCAAGAGGTTGCTGAAGGAAATACTCGGTGGTCAGGATTAGAACCACACAGTTTAGAAACGGAAACTCAAGATGAAAGAATAAGCTCTCTTTTTGAGCTGAGGCACTAAAGCCCAAAGCTTCAGGAACAGGCCCAGTGCCCATGCACTGGAGAGGAAAATGCATCATGTGCCCTCTGGCAGAGCCCTCATGCCTCCTGCAGGTTTTAGGCACTTAGAGCAGAGATCTCCTGTCCGGGCTGGCTTTCACGCCAAGATCTAAACAGCTTCTCCTTTCTTTGCTGCTGTTTTGTTTCTAGGGGTTTTGGAGAAGTTTGTAGAGCATTCGACAATGCCACAGGAGGAGAGGTAAATGTCAACAGTCCCTGCAGATTCTGCAGCTCTTGAGGGCTTTCCCCTCTGGTGTGAGTTGTGGCTGGAGCTTTGGGTCACCGGGAGAGCTGTGCTGCAAAGGCACAAGAAGCACAGACTGGTGCCAGCCTGCAAAATACATTTGGGACAGTCTTTGTCCTTCTCAGCTGCCAGAAGGAAGGCAAAGAGAGCAGTGGTTCCTTTTGGAGAAGGAAGTGCTCACTCACTCTCAGTGGCTAAAACAAAGGTGGTGCCTTAGAGCATCTCACTGCTTTCTTGTGGCTACAGCTTCAGAGTCCTGAATTCTCATTTCTGGCTGCCAGCAAATACATCTGAACCTTACTGGTAGTTCCTTAGCAACCTGCAGTGCTGCACTTGGGAACTGCACGTAGGGAGGGATCTGCAAGGCGTCCCTAAGAGCCCTAAGCCCTGCTTATAGCCCAGGATGTATCTATCCATAGAGTAGCAAGGCTTGGATTACTTCTCTGGATCCCAGGCAGAGCAGCAGAGAGTGTGGGCAGAGCTTTGTGGGTGATAGTTGAGACACCATTGTTACCAAGTGGACAAGGCAAAACGTCAGTGGCCATGTGTCCTGTTTCTGGCCCACAAGGGAGCGGAGAAATGGGCTGTTGCAATGTCAGTTCCTAATTACTCCAGTGTCTAATCACAAGGCACTTTGGCACAGCTCAGCTGTGTCATTCCAAAATCACTCGCTCCATGTGTGTTGTGGTCTCGTGCCACCAACTTCTCAAGGTACTGATTGTCATTGTCATTTTAGGTGGCCATAAAGAAAATTAGTCTGCAAGGACTGAGGAGGAAGGAAGTAACTGTCAATGAACTCACGGTCATGAAGATGAATAGGAATCCCAACCTGGTCAACTATTTAGACAGGTGAGTGGTCGTGGTCTTATCCCATGAATGTTTGTTTACCTACTGCAAGCATGAGAGGTCAAAAACCCACTTTGATCTGTGGCAGAAAATAGGGCCATTAATTACTGATCAATTATTATTTCTCTTCTCATCTCCAATGGATGGGAAGAGAGTGCATTTTGTCTGCATTAGTCTTCCCTGGCACACATCGTTTGACAATTCTTCAAAAGCCTGCACCAGTGCTATCTTACTAAGTCAATACCCTCTAAGTTCACTGCCACCACGTTGTCTTGGGGCTTGATTTTTCTCAAGAGTCTTAAATGCTGATGAACCATCCGAGAGAGGATTTCCCTTGGACTGCAGCCCCTCTTTTCCATTGCTGGGCATGCCAGGAAGACTAGGTGCTTTTCTTCCATAAACACCATGTGTGACAGCTTTTTATCTGGGCTGTTAGTAAACTGCGTTTTTCACTTGCTGGCCATCTAAGACATCTCCTTTTTCACAGCTGTGCCTTTCTCCTTGACACAGCACAGACCGCAATCACTGCACAGCCTAGAGGGAATGTCTATTCCTTTGAGTCTGTCCTCGTTTCAAAGGGACCTGGAAACAAGAATCAATCGTTGTCTTTTCCAAACAGTGGCGTAGCCATGCACGTTCATCTCCATGGCCTCATTTCCTTCTTTCAGCTACCTTGTGGATGATGAAGTCTGGCTGGTGATGGAGTACATGGATGGAGGCACTCTGAGAGATGCCATCAATGAGATGTACATATCTGAAGATGAGATGGCAGCCGTCAGTCGGGAGGTCAGGGATCCCACCTGTGCTTCCGAGGGCTTGGGCAGGATTGTCTGGGAAACAGGGGCTGAGAACTGGAGGGATTCCATGTGCCAAACTTTGCTTCTGTGTGGCTGCTATGCTATGGGGAAGCAGGGGAACTGCGTGGCAGTGTGCCTGCACTCCCTGTACTCTGTTCTTGTACTCTTATCTCCTGCTGTTGCATTCTCACTCTGTCTCTTGTATTTGTAGTTGCTGTTCTCCACCTTGCCTCTCTGAATGCTTGCCTGGAGCCTGTCTGCACGGCATTCCTTGCCTGTAAAAGCAAAGGTGCTGGTAGCAGAATTGGAAACTAGTGGTAAAAGGGACTCATTTCTCAGAGTCCTCAGCTGAAAAGGGTAATAGTGCACCCAAAATGCTGTTTGCTTCTGAAAGGCGACTCATGTGATACTTCCAAGTCTGTGCTGAGGCCAGCAAGAAAACCTTTGCCATGCAGCCTCCCACCCAAAAGTGAGCCGCTTCACAGCAAAGGGAGGGACTCTTTCTTTCTTGGCAAAGCCTTGCTTGTCCTCTGGATGAAGAAAGCACATCCACTGCAGCAGCAGTCATTCTGGCTGCTTTGCAGAGGACAGTCTAGAACAGCAATTCCCGTTGGCTCTCTCAAAAGCTGACGTGCCTTCCCTTAGAAAGGTAGTGTTGGAGCAGCAAGCTCTTCCTCTCAATGGCTCTGTGTTCTGCCATTACACTCTATTCCCCTGGAAAGGGAATCTTTTAGAGCTGTTTCCTGTCTTGTGGGCTCAAATCACACCACTCATTTTTATCCTCCTGTCTCTGTTTTCTCTCTCAGTGCCTGCAAGGACTGGATTTTCTTCACTCAAACCATGTCATCCATCGAGATGTGAAGAGCTGCAACATCCTTCTCAGAACTGATGGCTCTGTCAAGCTGGGTTGGTATATTCTTGGCCAGGCAGAGCGTTCCGGGCATGTGAGGTTTGGGGCTGCTTTTGAGTGACTGCCAGTTCCCCCAAAGTGGTGCTGCTGGCAGTGCAGGGACCCCTGCAGCGAGCTGAAGGCACAGTTGCAACGTGCACAGAGGTATGGCGAGGAAAAAGCAGTCCAGAGTGGCACTGGTTTGGGTCTGTGCGTCCCTTCCAGAGGGAGGGAGCTACAATCGAAAGGTTCCAGGAAATAAAAGCCACTTCTGGGGGCAGGATTAAAAAATCTAAAAAGCAGCCACTTCCGTGTTTCCTTGGCTAAAGTCCTGAGGAAACAGAGCAGGGACGAGATCTCCAGAATCCAGGAGATTCAACAGCACTTTCTCAGACTTACAGTGGGGAGTTCTTTTGCTTGGTTTCCTAATTGTACAGAACTTTTTTGTTCTCCTCAGGTAATTTTGGCCTCTCTGCTCAGCTCACCCCTGAGCAGAATCTAAGGAGCTCAGTGGTCGGGACGTCTTGGTGGATGGTGCCTGAGGTTGTGACAGGTCAACCATATGGCCCCAAAGTGGACATATGGTCTCTCGGAATTGTGGGAATCGAAATGGTGGAACGAGAAGTTCCTCACTGGAATGAAAGTCCGTCCTTGGTAAGGAGCAAATACTCACTGATCCCTCTGTCTTTTTCACCTATCCTGTGTTCTGTCCTCCATCAGACAAAATCCCATTGCCGTCTGCTGGCACTGCTTCCACCAAGGTCCCCTTCTAAAAATGGCCCTGCAGCACATCAGCATCTGCTGTAGTTTTGGTTGCATCAGTGGGGGAACTCAGGTCCTACCACATGCAAACACTCTCCATTCTCAGGCAACACTTTCCTTTGGGTTTTAAGTTGTTCCAGCTCGTCTGTCTGTGTAGAGGTCTCTAATAACACAAAACACACATCTCAGAGCTGGTGGCACATTTCCAGAGAAGAAGGAAAGAAACCCAAACCAACAAAGTTTCTAAAACAGTGCTTTTCTAGAGAAGAACTGCACTCCCTGTACGGTTTCTTGTCACTTGCCTAAAACCTGGGCATGAGGGTGTAAAGGCCGCATAGTGTCTTCTGCTTCTTGTGCAGTGTTGCTGAAACACTTAGTGACCATATTTCTGTCATAGCCCAAGCCACGTTCTCCACGTGACCAAGCTGCAGCCTGGTGACATGGAGAGCCTGCCAAAACCTCCCATTTGTTACCTGGCACTTTCTGGGATGGGCACATCTTTAATGCATTGACTTGAGTAGCCAGAGAAGCAGAGGGCTACCAGAGGGATAGCATTTCTCCTTCTGCTGATTTGACCACGAAAAGTTTTTCTTTTGCTACATCAGAGAAGCTGGAACTTGCAGACTGCTGCGAGACAGAGCTGCAGGTGGCTCCTGTGTGCCCAAACAGGCATTTTCATCCCAATACCTTTCTGCATGCATCTTAACGTGTCTGTGTTGAATGCGAGGTTCCAAATGTTTCTTTCCTTACCTGAGCAATAACTCCCTTTTCTATACTAATACTTGAAAACAGTTAGAGCAAAGTCCCTCTTCCAAACTGCCTGTCAAGCTGGTGTGACTCTTCAGAGAAGCAAAACGTGCTTTTGCTGATGTAGTTGCCCCTAACTAGGTCAGCCAATCAAATCAGCTGCCAAGGCAAGCTCCGCTGGATGCTGGAAAAGCTGTGGCTGCTTTGGGGTTTGGGTTTTTTGTTGGTATAGGAAAGTCATCTCTGCCTCTCTGCCAAGGCAGAAATTGCCACTGCAGAGTTGAGCTTAAACAAGGGGCTCTGGGAGAGCATTTACAGACTTGAAACTGATGCCTGGAGTGGCTACCTAAAACCAGAGACTAGACAAGAATAAGAGAATCAAAATAGGTATTTATTAGAACGGCCTTCAAAGATACAGCCTGGGCAGTCAAAAGGCTACATCCAAGATGGACCCTGGGTCATGAGTTCTTCACAGTTTTGTAAGCTTGGTCCATTTCCATAGCAGGGTTAATTCTCCAATTATGAGCCCAGTTAATGATGTAATTAGCCCAAGTTTGCCCCTCTTCAGAGGCTTTGAGTTCACACATTTTGGGCCCTGGGACAATCGGAGTGTCCTTGGAGAGCAAACCTAGAGAGGCTTTGTTATGTCTAACTAGCACGAGAGAACAGTAGCTAACAGGCCACACAAAACTTCCGAGCTACACACTAGGCAGTACAGGACTTGAAAAATAGAAAAGTTAAAACCTAAGGCATCAAAAGAAGCAGGTGGAGTCTTGTGTTTCCTTTTTCTCCAGGCTAAACTCCTGATAGCCACAGGAGTGCCCCCACAGCTGCAGCAGCCCAACCTATTCTCGGTTTCGCTGCGCCACTTCCTGAGCTGCTGCCTGCAGACAAAGGAGGAGCGGCGCTGGTCTGCCAAGGAGCTCCTGCAGGTAAAATGCAAAGGGGCTGCAGGTCAAACAGTGTCCGAGGATGGGCTCCTCCTCCACTGAAGCCCAAGGCATCAGATGAGCCCCCTTCCTCCTCATCTCCACTCTTGGTGCTTTCCAAATGAAAATGGTGAGGAATCCTGGGCTGGGCTGGCAGGGACCTATCAAGGCCATCTGATCCATGTGGCCTGCAATGAGCAGGGATATCTTGAAAGAGATCAGGCTGCTCAGAGCCCCTTCCCACCTGACCTGGAATGTTTCCAGGGAAGGGACACTTACCAGCTCTCTGGACAACCTGTGCCACTGTTGCACTATGCTCCTTAGACCTACTCGGAGTAAATCCCCTTTCCTTTTAAAAATATTACCTCTGCCTTTGAAGCACTGAGCTTGGAAAGTCATGGTTCATTGCTCTTGGTTGTTTTTTTTCCTTTGGGCAGCATCCATTTGTAACATCAGCCAAGCCTGCGTCCAGCCTGGTGCCACTGATCCAGTCACTGAAGAAGGAGGAGAAAAGATTGCAGTGGCAATCCATCCATTCAGGACTATTTTCTCCATGACCAGCTTAGATGAGGATTGTAGAGTAGGATTGTAGAGTAGGATTGCAGAGTAGGATTGTAGAGTAGGATTCTAAATAAATAAAGTTTCTGAAACCCCAACTCATCTGTAAGATTCCTTATTTCTCACCTTGTGATTTAGCTCAAGATTTCCTTCTCAATTGTCCGTTGTTCCTTAAAGGTGGAAAGTGACACTTATTGCTTCTTTGGTATGGTTTGTCAGTGGGGCAGGCTCTTCTTCATTCATCCTCTCCAGACCACACTGCCTTTGCAATACGGCACACTGGCCGGTTTTTGTCCAGCCATTGTGCTTGTAGTTGAGGCAGAAAGGGCAATGGCATTTGCAGGCAAAAGCAGAGGAGGAGTTGTGCAGCCAAGACATCCTGTGCAGATGTAGGTGTTGAGCTGTGACTCGAGAGCATTGGCGTTCCTGCCACTTGGATTTGTATCCCTAAGCGCAATCTCTTTGGCTCGGGGAGAGTCTTGCTCAGCTGAGAAAGCAGAAAGCTCAGCGAGGGTGCTCTGAAAGGTCTCGTCTGAGGCAGAGCTGTCAGCGAGCGTGAGGTGAGAGCGGCCCGGCCTTGCCCAGGCCGGAGCCCCAGCAGAGCCCACGCAGAGCCCAGAGCAGCCTGAGGCTGGGCAGAGGCAGGCTGGCAGGAGGCCCTTGGAGCTGCAAGAGGCAGCAGCCTGGCACTGGGTGCCTCTTCCTGGGAGCGGGCACATCGTCCCATCTCAGAGCCAAAGCGGCAGCTGGCTGCTGCCGAGGGAAGCGTAGCCGTGCTGGGCACAGCGCAGACTGGTGCCATTGGCCGTCTGGAGGCGGCCCAGGAGGAGAGAAAGGCAAAAGGCAGCCGAGGGCTGGTGCCCCGGCTGAGGATTGCTACTCTTCTGCCGGCTGCCCTGGAAGTCCTGGGAAAGGTTAGCAGTGTGTGCAGCAGCCTGGGCACAGCGGGAGGGAGCCGGGCTGCTCCGCAGGCTCGAGCACGGGGCAGCGTCCTTCAGGCACGGCACTTCTGCCAGGGGCACCGAGGCCAACGGGAGGCAGCGACAGCTCGTCAGGTCAGATCCGCAGGAGCCAGTGCCTCACACAGCTCGGGGAGGAAGCGCCTGCAATCCTGCAGTTCTGCACTGAGTCAGAGCAAAGGTGTGGAATGCAGAGCGTTCTGCAGAAATATTCGGGGCCCCCAGGCCAGCCTGCTTTGTGCTCTCCGGGGCACAGCAAGCAGTGCACCATGCAGCTCTGAGTTGCTGGCAGAGAGGTGTTAAAAATGAACTCACTTTTGGATACAATTAAATGGTAACAAAGTCGTCGAAGCAAAGGAAAACTGCTTATGAGTAACGATTCCGTTGAGCCGGGTGTGTGCCTCCCTCCCCGAGAGCTCAACACACCCCCCCTCTAAGAAAATGGCTGCTTTTTAGACCCTTTCCCAGCCGGGACGGTCCCTGTCCCCTTTCCCAATGGGTGGGTACTAAGAAACTTAGGTGCTCTCCTGACCACCTTCTTTTCTGTCCCCTCCCCTCCCATCCTACTTCCTTTTTAGTCAGGTCTTCAACCCTGACCCTCTCCCAGCTCACAGCAACACCCAGCAAATTAACTAGAACAGCTCCAAACCATAAATCCAACATACATCCAACAATTTTCATTCTTTGACCTAAACCCCTTTTGGCTGCAGCAAAATATTACTTCCTCTCTCAGAGGGAATCGGGGATGTGCCTGAGGCTTGTGCTTGAGTAGTGAACTGATTTGGAAGGGAGCAGAAGGCTTTCAGTAGGCAATTTGTGTTTTCTTTATTACTTTGGGAAAGAAAGATGCAATGTGGCTTCAAGCAGCAAAAGCACTTGCAGGGTGCAGTGACGAAATGTTGTGTTCAATTCCCAGGGAAGGAAGGTGTAAATGACCATCAGAGGAGAATTTGAGGAATGGGTGTTACGGGTTCAGGAGGACGCCCATGCCCAGAGAACTCAAGACCCAGTTAGAATTGCAAAGCAAATGAATTTTAGTAGTCACGTTAGCAAGAAATACATACCGGCGCCTGGCTGCTGGAAAAGCCACCGAGCAGGAGAAGGAGATAGAGCATGGCTCCTGAGTGGGAGGGGCAGAAGGGCAGGACTCCTTCAGGGCGTCCCCTGGATAAAAATGGCGTGCGTCATGTCGTCCTCTCCCCTCCACCCCAGGAGCACACCTTATATCTCCTCCTCAGGAGTGGCCAGTTTCAACATCATTTCGTCCAGGGCCAACTTACGAGATGAGGTCACATTGGCCCATGATCATACTCCATGCCAACAATGGCTCTATTATGCATTGTTTCTCCTTTCCCAGGATGAATTCCACCAGGTGACCGATACCTAGCTTCATTTCTAGAAGTTAGTCCCGCTAACTAACAATACAGTCGTCTTCTGCATTATCTTGTCGATGTGCAACACTGCGGACCAAACATGTCAGGCCTCAGATCTGTCTCCTATCCCTGACACATGGGGATGTTCCCCAAATGACCACCAGAGACCCTCAGGACACCCCTACTCTCACATCAAGAACTTCTGACAAGTGGTTTAAATATGTCAAATAGTTTGAAGTCATGTTTAGCCTGTGAGTTTCAGCAAAGTAATGAGTGTGTCTTAGTTCCATGGGTACAAACTAGTAAGTGAGATTGCTGGGTGTGCACGTGTTAGGGAAGTGATTCCCCATGCACCCAGCGCTGAAATCAAGTGCCGCCTCCTTTCTAACGCTGAGCTGGCAGCAGGGATGGATCCCTGCTTGGTAACCTTTCATTGTGGTCACTTATATTGAACAGTAAAAAAGGTTGAAATGAAATATTTCAAGCCGTTTCCCTCTGGTTTCCCTTTTCTGGGGGCCAAAGCTCTGTGCCCCAGGTGGCCTGGGTGTGTGCAGAGAAATGCAGCCCCCACAAAGCCCTTGGTTTTCCCACAAGTCATCATCACTCCTTCCCAGGTGCGCCCAGCTCTGGCAGGAGAGAGAGAGCCCCCGGCGCAGTGGGCACCGTGCCCTCCCAGCCGGGGCTCTCTGGCACAGAGCAGCAGCAGCGCCAGCACCTTTCAACCCGCTCCTGGCCTTGGCTTCAGCCGGGAGCCAGAAGCCTCTGGAAATCAGCACTGCCAGTTGCATTCCCAGCTTGGAGCAGCTCCTGCGGGTGGGCAAATCCTGCCCGTTCAACTGCTTCCATAGAGGACGAAAGGCAGAGGCAGAGACGTACCTACAGAGGGGACCAGGGCGTGTCCAATAAAAGTGCAAATGTGTGGGGAGATTTGTTAGGAATTATTACAGCTGTCATGCAATTAGTGCCTTCTCTCCTGGATCTGTGCAATGCTTTGGGCCATTTTCTTGGTCTAGTTTCCTTTGCTTTGGTCCCATCTCAGTGTTCACTTGGGGTACAGGCTGCAGGTGCTTGGGGCAATCTTTGAGTTACTCTTGGAGCCCTTGAACAACAGGGTTTGACCCACGAGGGGACTTTGTGCTGCTTTGTGACAGAGGAGAACTTCCCAGGCTATTGTGTGTTTGCTGCAGGGAAGCTTGGGTTGCTTAGCATCAATCCCCAGACCAACGCAGAGCAGCTGCTTTGTGATGTCAGGGCATGGTTGCCACGTTGTGGTGCTGTCATCAGAAGGTTGCCTTGGTGCACAGAAGGTCTCAGTGTCAGAGCAGCTCTTGGGCTTGCTCAGAGCAGGAGCATCCTCCTGGTTGAGGCCTTGTCAGGGGGCAGCTGCACTCTGACAGGAGCCTTGTTTATTCTTGTGTTAGAGCACAGTCTGCAAACTTGCACAGCAGTGCTAAAATCATGGAGGCACTCGCTGCTGCAGTTTGCACTGTGTATGGCATTGGTTATTCCGGCTATTACCTGACTAACCTGACACGTGAGTAGAGGTTTTCCCTGGGTGTAACCCAACCTGGCTTGTGTAGGGCTTCCTGCTCTTTCTTAGTAACTGAGTTGATTTTGAAACAAAAAGACCATTAGGATGCCACTGCTTTGGTAAAGTTCCTGTCAACACATTCAGCTCAAAAGAGGGTGTCTGTAGCCAGGGAGGTGCGGGCAGCATTTGCAAGGGAACGTGCAGGGGTTCCCTTCCCTCCACGGGAGAGTCTGTGGCAGCCGAGTCTGTCATTTCCTCAGGGTGCTGGGTCAAGCAGGACAACTTTGAAAAGGCAGCCTGGGAGGTGTTCTCAGAAGGCCTTCAAAGAACTCTGCAGTTGTGCCTGGAATTCAGGGAAAGCTTCTTTGTTTCTAAATTTTGTCATTAAAAGATTTGACGGTCTAACTCGACCCTTTAATGAGTGCTGAAATAGTGATTCATTTTGCAATGAAGTGCAAACTCCCAAACAGTGAGTGTCCACTCCTGACCCCCAGAGCTGCTCCTGGGCTGTTTCACAGTAGAACTATGACACCTCAAGGGGGTTTGGGGGAAGGTTTTCTGGGCAACCGTTTTCAGTAACTTAATGGAATTAATGCATGCAACGTTTTTATAAAAAAAAGAACCTGAAGGAGAGGATAAAAAAGGCAGCTTTAGCTGTTGGGCAGAAGAGAAATATTGAGTGTTAAAGAACAATTTGCATTTTCTTGATCAAGTTTGTATTCATTTACTGGCAAAAGAGGCCAAAGCCTAGGCACAACCAAGAATATTGTCCTGCTCTCTTGCTGGCTGTGTGGAAGAACTGTGTCTGCTGGAGGGCTGTTGTGAAAGGAAAATACTCTCTGTATGGGTGGGATTAACCAGCACAGGCAGTTTTTTCACAGCATCTGGTTCATTCTCCCTTCCAACTGCAGGTCACTTGATCCGTGTATTCAAAGGTGCTGACCCTGAGGTGAGTGAAAGGAACCTTTGAAGTTCCTGATGTTTAAGAACTGTGGAGGAATCTGTGAGCTTGGCCTGTGGCAGTAGAGTGAGGAGGGGGAACTGAGTGGGCAGAAAGAAAATCCATTTTAATGTCTGCAGCAGCAATAGCAAAGACATCGCTGTGTAATACCTAATTCTGCATTTATGAGCTTTTAAAGAACTAAAAGCCCAGCTTTGCAGAGAGAACTCTCAGTTGCTTGCTGAGAGTAGCCAGGCTGCAATATCTAATTCAGAGCAATATGCAGTACTGTTGAATTAGCCCATTTTACTTTAGTTGGAGGCACTTGGAATCCCATTGCTTTGCAAGGGTATGATTTCTCCTTAGTAGAGCTGGTTGTAGAGCTGAATAGAGATAAGGTTAGAAATGACAGGCAACTGCCTGTCCCTCACACTCCTGCCTGTCCACAGAGCAGAGAACCAACCGCCGGCTCTCCTCTGGCTCCCTCTGCTCCTGGAGAAGAGGCTGAAGAGGAGCCCAATGTCCAGAACTCTCCAGCTGTGGTCAGTTGTGAACCCGAACGTCGTGAGCCGGTAAGTGCCAGTTGTGGTTGGGGCTGTGTTTAGAGGAAATCAGAGCTGCAAGTTTCTGAGCGGCCAGCACTTGCTGGTGGTGGCCGAGGATGCTGAGTGCTGGAGTCCTGGCAGGACCTAGCGATTCCCCCCAGCCAGTGAGAGCTGGAACACGGCCTTTGAGCTGTCATGTTCAGGCCCCAGCTTGCTGGGATTCCAAGAGGGGCAAACGTGAATCATGAAGGCTCCCCTGTCGCCAGAGGAGGGAGCGCTCCAAAGACACCGCTCTCAGCCTTGCCAGACACGTGGGGGACACGGTGGCCTGGAGAGCCGTGTCCCACTGCACAGGCTGGCCAAGTAGCTGCTGGCACAAAAGCTGTTGATGTGAGCACACAAGGGCTTTGGGGTGGTTTGTCCACATGAGCTTCTTGGGTGGGCCGAGCTGGGAGTATTTCAGAGACACACTGGGGACGGGGAGGTGCTGCTTGAAGTCAGGGACTTTGGTGCCTTGGTTGCCAGGTTGTTCTTTGGCCTCTTCAGGCAGAGCAGTGAGGAGCAGAGCTGACAGGGGCTCTGAGTGCGCCTGTGTTTTTGTATTTGATAAGCTGCAAAGAGATGGTTGTGTTGTGCACGGACCTGTGTGGGGCCCCTCTTCTCCCGTGTGGCAAAAGAAGCAAAGTGCGCAGTTGGGAGCCCTTCTTCCGTGGCAGAAGCCAGAGGCTGCCATGTTTCTGCAGATACTTTCTGTTGTGAAGTCTGTTTTTAAAACTGCATTTGAAAACTGCATTGGAGCCTAGAGTGGGGGCAAAGATTTTGCTCTGAAGTAGGTGACACTTTCATCTTTTTGTTTGTTGGTTTGTTGGTTTCCTAGGAGGAGACTCCCTGTATTTTCTTTCTCGGCAAACAAAGGTGCTTTTACTCAACCTTTCCTGGGCTTTTCTAGCACTGGACGAGATTCTGCTAGAATTTTAGCTTGCAAGCTGGCCGTTCTGGAAGTTGCAGTATTTTTGCATGAGAACACGTAGTTTGGGGCAGGGAGATTGGTGCAGAAGGAGCTGTTCTGGTGTCCGGCCAGCCAGCAGGGCCTTGCACATCACTCTCAGGTTAACAGCGCCCGTGCCTTTTGGCAGCCCAGGGGAGCAGAATGTGTTGTATTCCAGGTATAGGAATTCAGCAGGAAATCAACACGCCTGCATTCCAGCTGGTCCTCTGAGGTCGGAGGGGCTGGGAGGGGCTCAGCTTCATTTCTGAAGTGCAGCCACTTTAACATCATCAGTCTGGTTGAGTCCAAGAGAAGAACTTGCCCCAGTACAGATGCACAAAGAGTGCAGTTCCAAGTGCAGTGCCCTGGGTCTGCTCGCATTCTATAAGGACCTTCCTGCTCCAGGTTCCCCAAGAGTGTGATTTGTTGAAGCAACAGGAGAGCGAGTTCAGGATTGCTGCTGATCAGGGCACTGGCTACCAAGTGTTGATGTGTGTAGTGAGGGAAAGCATAGGAAAAGAGAGATGATAACAGTGAGATAGATCTATCTATCTACCTATCTATCGATCGATCTATCGATCTCTCTCTCTATCTATCTATCTATCTATCTATCTATCTATCTATCTATTTATCTAAATGAAACTTCCCTGCTCTGCTCCAAGGCAATTGGAGGTGCAAAGCTCACCTAAAGACATCCTTTCAGGAGAGGAGGAGAGACATGTTCCATCAAGCGATCCTGAGCAGGCAGAGATGTTTCCCCCTCCAGAGATGGTTGTTTTTTCCCCTCAGAGGTGTTTTCCTCCCCCTGTTTATCCTTGAAAGTTTGGTCTGTCCTATGGGTGTGGAGCAATCCCATCCTCTAGGTGGGGTTTGGTGACTCTGGTCAAACATGCATTACAGGACACATACAGGACACATTTCCATCACTGGCATCCTGAAGGGTGTCTAAGCGAATTTGTTAATGGGGCCTTCTGAGGGTCTCTGTTACTGCCGGTCAGAATTCTCAGTTGATAAAAGAGGGAGGACAAGAAACACCTTGGTTCCCCTCCAAATACTGAGGTGGCCATAGAGGCCCTCTGACCTCCATTGGAGGCTCTTTGTTCGCATCCTCATCTCCTGAATAATCCAGGATTTGTAACAAGAGTGTAGATGTCAGAAAGGCAGGAATGGCAGTGCAGGCCTGAAGAGAACATGAACTCCAGAAGTGTCTCTCACAAGGAGCAAGCTCCCACAGGAAGCCACCTGCAGAGCCAGGGTGGGGCTGTGGGACAGGGCTGGGTGTCAGTCACTTCTGAAAGACAAGCAGGACACGGCAGAAGAGGAGCGAGGTCCTCAGCAGAACCTTGAGAAATGCCCCACGTTCCCTGTCAGATGCCTAAGAGTCTGTTGGAGCTTCAGTCCCAGATG
Organism: Aphelocoma coerulescens; assembly: GCF_041296385.1. Classification (NCBI taxonomy): domain Eukaryota; kingdom Metazoa; phylum Chordata; class Aves; order Passeriformes; family Corvidae; genus Aphelocoma; species Aphelocoma coerulescens. The sequence goes on along the minus strand of NW_027184086.1, from coordinate 17,684 downwards.
GAGCCTGACTGTAGTGCCAGTGTCACTTTGGAATCTGTGCCTCCCCGTGGGCAGAGAAGGACCCGGGAGAGCAGCAGCACATTGCTTTGGGAATGTGCGAGCCCATCAGTCTCTGAGTCCTGCCCCACAAATATTTTATGGGAAGTTGAAAGCCATCTTCTCTTGCTTTCTGCGCAGCTCCTTCTAGAGAAAGAGCATGAGCAGATTGCTCTGTCAGAGATGCCTTGCCAGACTCGGCGAGAGCTGTTCCCAGCCCGAGAGCAGCTCAGGCAGCAGGTGGAAGAGGCACAAGAGAATGGCCAGGTGAGCCTGCCTAGGCAGGTGACAGAGTGAAGGGCAGGAACAGGGACATAAAACGGAGCTCTTGGGACTGAGGAGGCCAGGAGTCCCACAGGCACTGAAAGCACAGAGCCTTGTCATCTGCAGAGACCAGTGCTGGGATGGGAGGGTTCCAGTGGAAGCAGAGCTGGGTAGGGAAGCAGAAGGGAGGGGCTGAATGAATGTGATTTTGAGGCTGAAAGAGGAAAAAGCTGAGCCTGATGGCAGCTGCCAGTCACTTGCTCTGCATTTGTGTGTACAGAACATCAAGGCAGAGCCACAAGCAGAGCTGCCCGAAGCCAAGAGTGACATCAAGGCAGCAAAGAGGAGGAGCAAGGAAGACATCAGAAGCATCCAAGAGGAGAAGAATCTCCATCAGCACAGGAGCGATCTACAAGAGCAGGTGAGTGTAAGAGCTGAAGCCACTCCACTCGTGAGACATCCTCTCTCTGCTTCTTTGCAGAACATCGACAAAGAGCTGCAGGCAGAGCTGCAGGAAACTGAGGCTAGGATCAAGGCAAGGGAGAAGAGGCTGGATGAAGGACTGAAAATCATCCGAGAGGAAATGAATCTTCTACTCCAAAAGCATGAGGCTCTACAAAAGCGAGTGAGTGAAACAGACAGAGCCGCTGCAGTCACCAAACTGGTGGTTTCTGCCCTTCTTGCTTTTCCTCTACAGAGCAGCAGGCAGGTGGGGTGATGTCTCTGAGTGCCATCCTGCTGTGGTCTCTATCACAGCCACTCTGAAGGACACGTCCTGGGCTGCTGAATCTCAGCTGCTGCCCTGGACAGTGTGACTAGTCCTTTGGCCTTTTGGCCAGCAGTCATCCAAATGGATTCCTGCTGGCCTGTTCCTGCTCTCCTTGTTTCTTGAGGTGTTTTTGCAGGTCAGCTTGGTGACCCTGATGGATCTTGAAACAAGCTGTCTGTATCCCTTGTGAACCTGTTCTTTCCCTTTCCTCACAGTCGCTGACCCACGGCTGACAGGGATAAGCTGTACTGTCTGACTGCTTTGTTGTGTTTGACTTGAGGTGGAAGTGTTGACATCTCACCTGGCAGCCTGCAAAGACTTCCAGCAAGTGATTGGCCACAAAGAGCCCCAAGGCTGGCGTGGGGCACAGGAACTGTCCCAGCCGGACCTGCTGCAGCTTGAGCCCGTCCCGAAGATGGTGGAGGAAAAGAGGACTCCATGGGAGGAGGTAGAACATTAGAACAAGGAGATGCAAGTGTGTCCATAGTCCTTGGAGGGGGAAAAGAGTGCTTGGGAGGAAGTGGAATAGTCATTGCAGCAGTCATCCTTCAGAAAATCCATGAGAATGGAACAGGAATCTGGCCATGAACTCAAGTAAAATCAGCCTTTGGTTTTGACCCATCCGGTTTGAGAAGTGGACATGCAAAAAAATCCATTTTAAGAGCCCTGCATGTGGCTGACAGCATCTTCCTCTGGGCCTGCATTTGAAATGGGATCCCAGGGCAATCTCTGCCAGCCACACTTTCTGACACAACCTCATTTCTTATCCCAGATCTACACAGGCTCTCGCATGGAACCTGCTCCTGCAGCAGCAGCAGCAGCAGCAGCATTGTCTAAAGGAGCCTTTGCACCCCAGCCTGAGAAGTGGAGCCCGGGCAGTTTGCTCAGCTCCAACACCGACACAGCTTCTTCCCATCAACAGGAGATGGAGGATGACCTCCTGGAGCTACTGAGTACGTCTTGTGTATTTCTTGTGTGAGGGACAGTGTATTGTGTGCATGTGTCAGCATAGCTGTGCCAAATGTTGCTCCGCAGTTTGGTGTCACAGGGACATTTAGGACTCCTCACAGGAAGTGCTGTGCTTCGAGGCAGCGAGGGAGTGCTCTGGGTGTTCCTGCTGCCTCTGAGCACAGCTCAGACTGCCTTGGCTTTGCCTAAGCTTCCCTCTCTGCTGAAGGCAGAAGCAGGGATTGTTCCTGCATCAGCTGTGACCTAGCAAATGATCTAGGCAAGTCCTCTGTGCTAGTGGCCAAACTGAACGGAATATTTGGCTTCCTAAATTCTCCTTAGACTCCTGATTTCTCAGCATTCATCAGAGCAAAAGACCTTCGCAGAAATTGTTTGGTTTTGGGGTTTTGTCTTTTGGTGGGTTTGTAAGGATTTTGGTTGGTGGTTTGTTGTTTTGGTTTTTTTTTTTTGTGTTTGGTTTGGTTTGGGCCTTTTATTTTTTTTTTGGTGAAGTTGTTTTTTCTCCATCCTGAAGGAGCTCTTCTTCCTCATGTGTCTTATTGGTGTAATTTTGATGACTGTTACTATTACCACTACTACATCTACAGTTGGTTTTTATGACAATGCAACATTTTTGCCAATGACCACTTCTTTGAAAAAACATCAAGTGACAGCACAAATTGAGAGCAAGAGGTGTTTTCCACATGTCCCCAAAGAAAAAGCAGATACTTTTATAACAATCCCTATTTAATATCCTGGTTTCATGCTTATAAGGATGTGTCCAAGAGACACATTGATGTGGCGTGGTCAGGTAAAACTGCACTGCAGGCATTTCTCAGGAGTGAGCCTCCAGCCCATCCACTGTCTATCCCTCAGATCCGTGGCACTTTTTCATCCCTGATTCCCAATCATTCCCGTGACTGTTAGAATGCTACCCGTTGGCCCAAGCCCTGCACAGCTCACTCTCTAGGAAAACACATGAAGCCCTTTGTGATTCTGCAGCACAACCCATTGATTCTGCTTCCTGCCCATAACAGCTGCCAGTGCTGTGCTCTCAGGTAAGACCTGGGGGGGCTGAGAACAGAGCCCAGTTGACTCTGTGTCTACCATCACCTGTTGGGACAAGAAGGGCATTGATGTGCACCTCGGTGTGTCTGATCTCAAAGCCAATCCTCTTGTGTCCTGAAAGGGGGCAAGAGCTTGGAACGGGGCTCGGTCTGGCTGTGGCTTCTTCCCAGTGCTTGTCAGTGCTCATCCTTGGGCCTTCCCAGCCCTGCTGTGGTACCTGCCCTGCCCCTGACGGCCGCTGCGACTGCAGAGGCTGGAGCCTTCCTCAGCTGAGAGAGTCCTGCTGCTGCCCGGCCGCTGCAGCGCGGAGCTGCCGGGAGGCAGCAGCCCCTCGTCTGGGCCGGCTTCTGCATGGCACGGCCTGGACTCACGAGAGGCTCAGCATCTCCTCTGGGCAGCTGTCCGTGCCACGCCGGCGCCCGAGGAGCACTGCTGTCCTTGCTGCCCGTGGCCGCTGTGCCGAGCTGGGAAGGCGGGGACGTGTGCGGAGCTGAGAGGGCGAGTCCAATGCCAGCGACTGATCCGCGCAGTCAGGGGGAAGACAAGCAGTGTGGTTCTTCACATGGGACACGGGCAAGGGCATCTTTGAACTCAGCCTGCCCATAAAGGCTGAGCACCCTGATGCGGAAAGCCCCGTTGGTATTGGTCACAACGTGAGCTGCTCTGGTTTACAAAAAGAAAGGCATTCCTTTGGCAAGATGCCCTCCTCTCCTGCGAATGCATCTCTCTGTGCTTTGTTTCCTCTCAAGAGATCTCTTCAGAGGACTGTAGAAAATCAGTCTCAGTGTTGGCCATCTGTGCTGCAGAGCTGCCTGGCCTGTTGCTGTTGCTGTTGTGGTTCTTGTCGCTGTTGTTGTTGTTACCCAGATGACCACAAAAGGCTCAGAGCCCCAGAGAGTGGGGTTGCCTTTTGTATCTCCTGGAAGGTGGCATCTCTGCTTTCAAGTGAGCATCTTGCACTTTGTTTCCCTCAGGGAAAATGGTGAGCATGGACAATCCGGTGACGAAATACACTGAACTGGAAAATATCGGCAGCGGGTGAGTCCAACCACAGTTTCTTCTACAAAACCGTGGGCCGGCTGTTCTGCTGGTGGAATATCTATCAAGTGTCAAGTCAGGCAAGCTGCAAGCATGTTCAGACACTGGGCTTAGATTGGCCCATCTCTCAGTGCTGGTCAGAATTTGTAAGTGTGGTCAGAAGGCATTGTCAAAGACATCTCCATGCTGCCACGGTCTTGCCTGCAGCAAGGAACAGGAGCTGGAAGATCTCCTGTCTCTCAAGTGTGGGACAGCCGTGTGTTAATTTCCTTAGCATTTTTGTATGTCTCAAAATCATACGGCCACACTAATGAAAGGAGAATCTTGCTTGCCTGAAAGAGCAGCCTAGCCCCTGGTAGCTGTCAGAACACAGTTCTCAGGAACAGTTCTTTCCAAGAGGTTGCTGAAGGAAATACTCGGTGGTCAGGATTAGAACCACACAGTTTAGAAACGGAAACTCAAGATGAAAGAATAAGCTCTCTTTTTGAGCTGAGGCACTAAAGCCCAAAGCTTCAGGAACAGGCCCAGTGCCCATGCACTGGAGAGGAAAATGCATCATGTGCCCTCTGGCAGAGCCCTCATGCCTCCTGCAGGTTTTAGGCACTTAGAGCAGAGATCTCCTGTCCGGGCTGGCTTTCACGCCAAGATCTAAACAGCTTCTCCTTTCTTTGCTGCTGTTTTGTTTCTAGGGGTTTTGGAGAAGTTTGTAGAGCATTCGACAATGCCACAGGAGGAGAGGTAAATGTCAACAGTCCCTGCAGATTCTGCAGCTCTTGAGGGCTTTCCCCTCTGGTGTGAGTTGTGGCTGGAGCTTTGGGTCACCGGGAGAGCTGTGCTGCAAAGGCACAAGAAGCACAGACTGGTGCCAGCCTGCAAAATACATTTGGGACAGTCTTTGTCCTTCTCAGCTGCCAGAAGGAAGGCAAAGAGAGCAGTGGTTCCTTTTGGAGAAGGAAGTGCTCACTCACTCTCAGTGGCTAAAACAAAGGTGGTGCCTTAGAGCATCTCACTGCTTTCTTGTGGCTACAGCTTCAGAGTCCTGAATTCTCATTTCTGGCTGCCAGCAAATACATCTGAACCTTACTGGTAGTTCCTTAGCAACCTGCAGTGCTGCACTTGGGAACTGCACGTAGGGAGGGATCTGCAAGGCGTCCCTAAGAGCCCTAAGCCCTGCTTATAGCCCAGGATGTATCTATCCATAGAGTAGCAAGGCTTGGATTACTTCTCTGGATCCCAGGCAGAGCAGCAGAGAGTGTGGGCAGAGCTTTGTGGGTGATAGTTGAGACACCATTGTTACCAAGTGGACAAGGCAAAACGTCAGTGGCCATGTGTCCTGTTTCTGGCCCACAAGGGAGCGGAGAAATGGGCTGTTGCAATGTCAGTTCCTAATTACTCCAGTGTCTAATCACAAGGCACTTTGGCACAGCTCAGCTGTGTCATTCCAAAATCACTCGCTCCATGTGTGTTGTGGTCTCGTGCCACCAACTTCTCAAGGTACTGATTGTCATTGTCATTTTAGGTGGCCATAAAGAAAATTAGTCTGCAAGGACTGAGGAGGAAGGAAGTAACTGTCAATGAACTCACGGTCATGAAGATGAATAGGAATCCCAACCTGGTCAACTATTTAGACAGGTGAGTGGTCGTGGTCTTATCCCATGAATGTTTGTTTACCTACTGCAAGCATGAGAGGTCAAAAACCCACTTTGATCTGTGGCAGAAAATAGGGCCATTAATTACTGATCAATTATTATTTCTCTTCTCATCTCCAATGGATGGGAAGAGAGTGCATTTTGTCTGCATTAGTCTTCCCTGGCACACATCGTTTGACAATTCTTCAAAAGCCTGCACCAGTGCTATCTTACTAAGTCAATACCCTCTAAGTTCACTGCCACCACGTTGTCTTGGGGCTTGATTTTTCTCAAGAGTCTTAAATGCTGATGAACCATCCGAGAGAGGATTTCCCTTGGACTGCAGCCCCTCTTTTCCATTGCTGGGCATGCCAGGAAGACTAGGTGCTTTTCTTCCATAAACACCATGTGTGACAGCTTTTTATCTGGGCTGTTAGTAAACTGCGTTTTTCACTTGCTGGCCATCTAAGACATCTCCTTTTTCACAGCTGTGCCTTTCTCCTTGACACAGCACAGACCGCAATCACTGCACAGCCTAGAGGGAATGTCTATTCCTTTGAGTCTGTCCTCGTTTCAAAGGGACCTGGAAACAAGAATCAATCGTTGTCTTTTCCAAACAGTGGCGTAGCCATGCACGTTCATCTCCATGGCCTCATTTCCTTCTTTCAGCTACCTTGTGGATGATGAAGTCTGGCTGGTGATGGAGTACATGGATGGAGGCACTCTGAGAGATGCCATCAATGAGATGTACATATCTGAAGATGAGATGGCAGCCGTCAGTCGGGAGGTCAGGGATCCCACCTGTGCTTCCGAGGGCTTGGGCAGGATTGTCTGGGAAACAGGGGCTGAGAACTGGAGGGATTCCATGTGCCAAACTTTGCTTCTGTGTGGCTGCTATGCTATGGGGAAGCAGGGGAACTGCGTGGCAGTGTGCCTGCACTCCCTGTACTCTGTTCTTGTACTCTTATCTCCTGCTGTTGCATTCTCACTCTGTCTCTTGTATTTGTAGTTGCTGTTCTCCACCTTGCCTCTCTGAATGCTTGCCTGGAGCCTGTCTGCACGGCATTCCTTGCCTGTAAAAGCAAAGGTGCTGGTAGCAGAATTGGAAACTAGTGGTAAAAGGGACTCATTTCTCAGAGTCCTCAGCTGAAAAGGGTAATAGTGCACCCAAAATGCTGTTTGCTTCTGAAAGGCGACTCATGTGATACTTCCAAGTCTGTGCTGAGGCCAGCAAGAAAACCTTTGCCATGCAGCCTCCCACCCAAAAGTGAGCCGCTTCACAGCAAAGGGAGGGACTCTTTCTTTCTTGGCAAAGCCTTGCTTGTCCTCTGGATGAAGAAAGCACATCCACTGCAGCAGCAGTCATTCTGGCTGCTTTGCAGAGGACAGTCTAGAACAGCAATTCCCGTTGGCTCTCTCAAAAGCTGACGTGCCTTCCCTTAGAAAGGTAGTGTTGGAGCAGCAAGCTCTTCCTCTCAATGGCTCTGTGTTCTGCCATTACACTCTATTCCCCTGGAAAGGGAATCTTTTAGAGCTGTTTCCTGTCTTGTGGGCTCAAATCACACCACTCATTTTTATCCTCCTGTCTCTGTTTTCTCTCTCAGTGCCTGCAAGGACTGGATTTTCTTCACTCAAACCATGTCATCCATCGAGATGTGAAGAGCTGCAACATCCTTCTCAGAACTGATGGCTCTGTCAAGCTGGGTTGGTATATTCTTGGCCAGGCAGAGCGTTCCGGGCATGTGAGGTTTGGGGCTGCTTTTGAGTGACTGCCAGTTCCCCCAAAGTGGTGCTGCTGGCAGTGCAGGGACCCCTGCAGCGAGCTGAAGGCACAGTTGCAACGTGCACAGAGGTATGGCGAGGAAAAAGCAGTCCAGAGTGGCACTGGTTTGGGTCTGTGCGTCCCTTCCAGAGGGAGGGAGCTACAATCGAAAGGTTCCAGGAAATAAAAGCCACTTCTGGGGGCAGGATTAAAAAATCTAAAAAGCAGCCACTTCCGTGTTTCCTTGGCTAAAGTCCTGAGGAAACAGAGCAGGGACGAGATCTCCAGAATCCAGGAGATTCAACAGCACTTTCTCAGACTTACAGTGGGGAGTTCTTTTGCTTGGTTTCCTAATTGTACAGAACTTTTTTGTTCTCCTCAGGTAATTTTGGCCTCTCTGCTCAGCTCACCCCTGAGCAGAATCTAAGGAGCTCAGTGGTCGGGACGTCTTGGTGGATGGTGCCTGAGGTTGTGACAGGTCAACCATATGGCCCCAAAGTGGACATATGGTCTCTCGGAATTGTGGGAATCGAAATGGTGGAACGAGAAGTTCCTCACTGGAATGAAAGTCCGTCCTTGGTAAGGAGCAAATACTCACTGATCCCTCTGTCTTTTTCACCTATCCTGTGTTCTGTCCTCCATCAGACAAAATCCCATTGCCGTCTGCTGGCACTGCTTCCACCAAGGTCCCCTTCTAAAAATGGCCCTGCAGCACATCAGCATCTGCTGTAGTTTTGGTTGCATCAGTGGGGGAACTCAGGTCCTACCACATGCAAACACTCTCCATTCTCAGGCAACACTTTCCTTTGGGTTTTAAGTTGTTCCAGCTCGTCTGTCTGTGTAGAGGTCTCTAATAACACAAAACACACATCTCAGAGCTGGTGGCACATTTCCAGAGAAGAAGGAAAGAAACCCAAACCAACAAAGTTTCTAAAACAGTGCTTTTCTAGAGAAGAACTGCACTCCCTGTACGGTTTCTTGTCACTTGCCTAAAACCTGGGCATGAGGGTGTAAAGGCCGCATAGTGTCTTCTGCTTCTTGTGCAGTGTTGCTGAAACACTTAGTGACCATATTTCTGTCATAGCCCAAGCCACGTTCTCCACGTGACCAAGCTGCAGCCTGGTGACATGGAGAGCCTGCCAAAACCTCCCATTTGTTACCTGGCACTTTCTGGGATGGGCACATCTTTAATGCATTGACTTGAGTAGCCAGAGAAGCAGAGGGCTACCAGAGGGATAGCATTTCTCCTTCTGCTGATTTGACCACGAAAAGTTTTTCTTTTGCTACATCAGAGAAGCTGGAACTTGCAGACTGCTGCGAGACAGAGCTGCAGGTGGCTCCTGTGTGCCCAAACAGGCATTTTCATCCCAATACCTTTCTGCATGCATCTTAACGTGTCTGTGTTGAATGCGAGGTTCCAAATGTTTCTTTCCTTACCTGAGCAATAACTCCCTTTTCTATACTAATACTTGAAAACAGTTAGAGCAAAGTCCCTCTTCCAAACTGCCTGTCAAGCTGGTGTGACTCTTCAGAGAAGCAAAACGTGCTTTTGCTGATGTAGTTGCCCCTAACTAGGTCAGCCAATCAAATCAGCTGCCAAGGCAAGCTCCGCTGGATGCTGGAAAAGCTGTGGCTGCTTTGGGGTTTGGGTTTTTTGTTGGTATAGGAAAGTCATCTCTGCCTCTCTGCCAAGGCAGAAATTGCCACTGCAGAGTTGAGCTTAAACAAGGGGCTCTGGGAGAGCATTTACAGACTTGAAACTGATGCCTGGAGTGGCTACCTAAAACCAGAGACTAGACAAGAATAAGAGAATCAAAATAGGTATTTATTAGAACGGCCTTCAAAGATACAGCCTGGGCAGTCAAAAGGCTACATCCAAGATGGACCCTGGGTCATGAGTTCTTCACAGTTTTGTAAGCTTGGTCCATTTCCATAGCAGGGTTAATTCTCCAATTATGAGCCCAGTTAATGATGTAATTAGCCCAAGTTTGCCCCTCTTCAGAGGCTTTGAGTTCACACATTTTGGGCCCTGGGACAATCGGAGTGTCCTTGGAGAGCAAACCTAGAGAGGCTTTGTTATGTCTAACTAGCACGAGAGAACAGTAGCTAACAGGCCACACAAAACTTCCGAGCTACACACTAGGCAGTACAGGACTTGAAAAATAGAAAAGTTAAAACCTAAGGCATCAAAAGAAGCAGGTGGAGTCTTGTGTTTCCTTTTTCTCCAGGCTAAACTCCTGATAGCCACAGGAGTGCCCCCACAGCTGCAGCAGCCCAACCTATTCTCGGTTTCGCTGCGTCACTTCCTGAGCTGCTGCCTGCAGACAAAGGAGGAGCGGCGCTGGTCTGCCAAGGAGCTCCTGCAGGTAAAATGCAAAGGGGCTGCAGGTCAAACAGTGTCCGAGGATGGGCTCCTCCTCCACTGAAGCCCAAGGCATCAGATGAGCCCCCTTCCTCCTCATCTCCACTCTTGGTGCTTTCCAAATGAAAATGGTGAGGAATCCTGGGCTGGGCTGGCAGGGACCTATCAAGGCCATCTGATCCATGTGGCCTGCAATGAGCAGGGATATCTTGAAAGAGATCAGGCTGCTCAGAGCCCCTTCCCACCTGACCTGGAATGTTTCCAGGGAAGGGACACTTACCAGCTCTCTGGACAACCTGTGCCACTGTTGCACTATGCTCCTTAGACCTACTCGGAGTAAATCCCCTTTCCTTTTAAAAATATTACCTCTGCCTTTGAAGCACTGAGCTTGGAAAGTCATGGTTCATTGCTCTTGGTTGTTTTTTTTCCTTTGGGCAGCATCCATTTGTAACATCAGCCAAGCCTGCGTCCAGCCTGGTGCCACTGATCCAGTCACTGAAGAAGGAGGAGAAAAGATTGCAGTGGCAATCCATCCATTCAGGACTATTTTCTCCATGACCAGCTTAGATGAGGATTGTAGAGTAGGATTGTAGAGTAGGATTGCAGAGTAGGATTGTAGAGTAGGATTCTAAATAAATAAAGTTTCTGAAACCCCAACTCATCTGTAAGATTCCTTATTTCTCACCTTGTGATTTAGCTCAAGATTTCCTTCTCAATTGTCCGTTGTTCCTTAAAGGTGGAAAGTGACACTTATTGCTTCTTTGGTATGGTTTGTCAGTGGGGCAGGCTCTTCTTCATTCATCCTCTCCAGACCACACTGCCTTTGCAATACGGCACACTGGCCGGTTTTTGTCCAGCCATTGTGCTTGTAGTTGAGGCAGAAAGGGCAATGGCATTTGCAGGCAAAAGCAGAGGAGGAGTTGTGCAGCCAAGACATCCTGTGCAGATGTAGGTGTTGAGCTGTGACTCGAGAGCATTGGCGTTCCTGCCACTTGGATTTGTATCCCTAAGCGCAATCTCTTTGGCTCGGGGAGAGTCTTGCTCAGCTGAGAAAGCAGAAAGCTCAGCGAGGGTGCTCTGAAAGGTCTCGTCTGAGGCAGAGCTGTCAGCGAGCGTGAGGTGAGAGCGGCCCGGCCTTGCCCAGGCCGGAGCCCCAGCAGAGCCCACGCAGAGCCCAGAGCAGCCTGAGGCTGGGCAGAGGCAGGCTGGCAGGAGGCCCTTGGAGCTGCAAGAGGCAGCAGCCTGGCACTGGGTGCCTCTTCCTGGGAGCGGGCACATCGTCCCATCTCAGAGCCAAAGCGGCAGCTGGCTGCTGCCGAGGGAAGCGTAGCCGTGCTGGGCACAGCGCAGACTGGTGCCATTGGCCGTCTGGAGGCGGCCCAGGAGGAGAGAAAGGCAAAAGGCAGCCGAGGGCTGGTGCCCCGGCTGAGGATTGCTACTCTTCTGCCGGCTGCCCTGGAAGTCCTGGGAAAGGTTAGCAGTGTGTGCAGCAGCCTGGGCACAGCGGGAGGGAGCCGGGCTGCTCCGCAGGCTCGAGCACGGGGCAGCGTCCTTCAGGCACGGCACTTCTGCCAGGGGCACCGAGGCCAACGGGAGGCAGCGACAGCTCGTCAGGTCAGATCCGCAGGAGCCAGTGCCTCACACAGCTCGGGGAGGAAGCGCCTGCAATCCTGCAGTTCTGCACTGAGTCAGAGCAAAGGTGTGGAATGCAGAGCGTTCTGCAGAAATATTCGGGGCCCCCAGGCCAGCCTGCTTTGTGCTCTCCGGGGCACAGCAAGCAGTGCACCATGCAGCTCTGAGTTGCTGGCAGAGAGGTGTTAAAAATGAACTCACTTTTGGATACAATTAAATGGTAACAAAGTCGTCGAAGCAAAGGAAAACTGCTTATGAGTAACGATTCCGTTGAGCCGGGTGTGTGCCTCCCTCCCCGAGAGCTCAACACACCCCCCCTCTAAGAAAATGGCTGCTTTTTAGACCCTTTCCCAGCCGGGACGGTCCCTGTCCCCTTTCCCAATGGGTGGGTACTAAGAAACTTAGGTGCTCTCCTGACCACCTTCTTTTCTGTCCCCTCCCCTCCCATCCTACTTCCTTTTTAGTCAGGTCTTCAACCCTGCCCCTCTCCCAGCTCACAGCAACACCCAGCAAATTAACTAGAACAGCTCCAAACCATAAATCCAACATACATCCAACAATTTTCATTCTTTGACCTAAACCCCTTTTGGCTGCAGCAAAATATTACTTCCTCTCTCAGAGGGAATCGGGGATGTGCCTGAGGCTTGTGCTTGAGTAGTGAACTGATTTGGAAGGGAGCAGAAGGCTTTCAGTAGGCAATTTGTGTTTTCTTTATTACTTTGGGAAAGAAAGATGCAATGTGGCTTCAAGCAGCAAAAGCACTTGCAGGGTGCAGTGACGAAATGTTGTGTTCAATTCCCAGGGAAGGAAGGTGTAAATGACCATCAGAGGAGAATTTGAGGAATGGGTGTTACGGGTTCAGGAGGACGCCCATGCCCAGAGAACTCAAGACCCAGTTAGAATTGCAAAGCAAATGAATTTTAGTAGTCACGTTAGCAAGAAATACATACCGGCGCCTGGCTGCTGGAAAAGCCACCGAGCAGGAGAAGGAGATAGAGCATGGCTCCTGAGTGGGAGGGGCAGAAGGGCAGGACTCCTTCAGGGCGTCCCCTGGATAAAAATGGCGTGCGTCATGTCGTCCTCTCCCCTCCACCCCAGGAGCACACCTTATATCTCCTCCTCAGGAGTGGCCAGTTTCAACATCATTTCGTCCAGGGCCAACTTACGAGATGAGGTCACATTGGCCCATGATCATACTCCATGCCAACAATGGCTCTATTATGCATTGTTTCTCCTTTCCCAGGATGAATTCCACCAGGTGACCGATACCTAGCTTCATTTCTAGAAGTTAGTCCCGCTAACTAACAATACAGTCGTCTTCTGCATTATCTTGTCGATGTGCAACACTGCGGACCAAACATGTCAGGCCTCAGATCTGTCTCCTATCCCTGACACATGGGGATGTTCCCCAAATGACCACCAGAGACCCTCAGGACACCCCTACTCTCACATCAAGAACTTCTGACAAGTGGTTTAAATATGTCAAATAGTTTGAAGTCATGTTTAGCCTGTGAGTTTCAGCAAAGTAATGAGTGTGTCTTAGTTCCATGGGTACAAACTAGTAAGTGAGATTGCTGGGTGTGCACGTGTTAGGGAAGTGATTCCCCATGCACCCAGCGCTGAAATCAAGTGCCGCCTCCTTTCTAACGCTGAGCTGGCAGCAGGGATGGATCCCTGCTTGGTAACCTTTCATTGTGGTCACTTATATTGAACAGTAAAAAAGGTTGAAATGAAATATTTCAAGCCGTTTCCCTCTGGTTTCCCTTTTCTGGGGGCCAAAGCTCTGTGCCCCAGGTGGCCTGGGTGTGTGCAGAGAAATGCAGCCCCCACAAAGCCCTTGGTTTTCCCACAAGTCATCATCACTCCTTCCCAGGTGCGCCCAGCTCTGGCAGGAGAGAGAGAGCCCCCGGCGCAGTGGGCACCGTGCCCTCCCAGCCGGGGCTCTCTGGCACAGAGCAGCAGCAGCGCCAGCACCTTTCAACCCGCTCCTGGCCTTGGCTTCAGCCGGGAGCCAGAAGCCTCTGGAAATCAGCACTGCCAGTTGCATTCCCAGCTTGGAGCAGCTCCTGCGGGTGGGCAAATCCTGCCCGTTCAACTGCTTCCATAGAGGACGAAAGGCAGAGGCAGAGACGTACCTACAGAGGGGACCAGGGCGTGTCCAATAAAAGTGCAAATGTGTGGGGAGATTTGTTAGGAATTATTACAGCTGTCATGCAATTAGTGCCTTCTCTCCTGGATCTGTGCAATGCTTTGGGCCATTTTCTTGGTCTAGTTTCCTTTGCTTTGGTCCCATCTCAGTGTTCACTTGGGGTACAGGCTGCAGGTGCTTGGGGCAATCTTTGAGTTACTCTTGGAGCCCTTGAACAACAGGGTTTGACCCACGAGGGGACTTTGTGCTGCTTTGTGACAGAGGAGAACTTCCCAGGCTATTGTGTGTTTGCTGCAGGGAAGCTTGGGTTGCTTAGCATCAATCCCCAGACCAACGCAGAGCAGCTGCTTTGTGATGTCAGGGCATGGTTGCCACGTTGTGGTGCTGTCATCAGAAGGTTGCCTTGGTGCACAGAAGGTCTCAGTGTCAGAGCAGCTCTTGGGCTTGCTCAGAGCAGGAGCATCCTCCTGGTTGAGGCCTTGTCAGGGGGCAGCTGCACTCTGACAGGAGCCTTGTTTATTCTTGTGTTAGAGCACAGTCTGCAAACTTGCACAGCAGTGCTAAAATCATGGAGGCACTCGCTGCTGCAGTTTGCACTGTGTATGGCATTGGTTATTCCGGCTATTACCTGACTAACCTGACACGTGAGTAGAGGTTTTCCCTGGGTGTAACCCAACCTGGCTTGTGTAGGGCTTCCTGCTCTTTCTTAGTAACTGAGTTGATTTTGAAACAAAAAGACCATTAGGATGCCACTGCTTTGGTAAAGTTCCTGTCAACACATTCAGCTCAAAAGAGGGTGTCTGTAGCCAGGGAGGTGCGGGCAGCATTTGCAAGGGAACGTGCAGGGGTTCCCTTCCCTCCACGGGAGAGTCTGTGGCAGCCGAGTCTGTCATTTCCTCAGGGTGCTGGGTCAAGCAGGACAACTTTGAAAAGGCAGCCTGGGAGGTGTTCTCAGAAGGCCTTCAAAGAACTCTGCAGTTGTGCCTGGAATTCAGGGAAAGCTTCTTTGTTTCTAAATTTTGTCATTAAAAGATTTGACGGTCTAACTCGACCCTTTAATGAGTGCTGAAATAGTGATTCATTTTGCAATGAAGTGCAAACTCCCAAACAGTGAGTGTCCACTCCTGACCCCCAGAGCTGCTCCTGGGCTGTTTCACAGTAGAACTATGACACCTCAAGGGGGTTTGGGGGAAGGTTTTCTGGGCAACCGTTTTCAGTAACTTAATGGAATTAATGCATGCAACGTTTTTATAAAAAAAAGAACCTGAAGGAGAGGATAAAAAAGGCAGCTTTAGCTGTTGGGCAGAAGAGAAATATTGAGTGTTAAAGAACAATTTGCATTTTCTTGATCAAGTTTGTATTCATTTACTGGCAAAAGAGGCCAAAGCCTAGGCACAACCAAGAATATTGTCCTGCTCTCTTGCTGGCTGTGTGGAAGAACTGTGTCTGCTGGAGGGCTGTTGTGAAAGGAAAATACTCTCTGTATGGGTGGGATTAACCAGCACAGGCAGTTTTTTCACAGCATCTGGTTCATTCTCCCTTCCAACTGCAGGTCACTTGATCCGTGTATTCAAAGGTGCTGACCCTGAGGTGAGTGAAAGGAACCTTTGAAGTTCCTGATGTTTAAGAACTGTGGAGGAATCTGTGAGCTTGGCCTGTGGCAGTAGAGTGAGGAGGGGGAACTGAGTGGGCAGAAAGAAAATCCATTTTAATGTCTGCAGCAGCAATAGCAAAGACATCGCTGTGTAATACCTAATTCTGCATTTATGAGCTTTTAAAGAACTAAAAGCCCAGCTTTGCAGAGAGAACTCTCAGTTGCTTGCTGAGAGTAGCCAGGCTGCAATATCTAATTCAGAGCAATATGCAGTACTGTTGAATTAGCCCATTTTACTTTAGTTGGAGGCACTTGGAATCCCATTGCTTTGCAAGGGTATGATTTCTCCTTAGTAGAGCTGGTTGTAGAGCTGAATAGAGATAAGGTTAGAAATGACAGGCAACTGCCTGTCCCTCACACTCCTGCCTGTCCACAGAGCAGAGAACCAACCGCCGGCTCTCCTCTGGCTCCCTCTGCTCCTGGAGAAGAGGCTGAAGAGGAGCCCAATGTCCAGAACTCTCCAGCTGTGGTCAGTTGTGAACCCGAACGTCGTGAGCCGGTAAGTGCCAGTTGTGGTTGGGGCTGTGTTTAGAGGAAATCAGAGCTGCAAGTTTCTGAGCGGCCAGCACTTGCTGGTGGTGGCCGAGGATGCTGAGTGCTGGAGTCCTGGCAGGACCTAGCGATTCCCCCCAGCCAGTGAGAGCTGGAACACGGCCTTTGAGCTGTCATGTTCAGGCCCCAGCTTGCTGGGATTCCAAGAGGGGCAAACGTGAATCATGAAGGCTCCCCTGTCGCCAGAGGAGGGAGCGCTCCAAAGACACCGCTCTCAGCCTTGCCAGACACGTGGGGGACACGGTGGCCTGGAGAGCCGTGTCCCACTGCACAGGCTGGCCAAGTAGCTGCTGGCACAAAAGCTGTTGATGTGAGCACACAAGGGCTTTGGGGTGGTTTGTCCACATGAGCTTCTTGGGTGGGCCGAGCTGGGAGTATTTCAGAGACACACTGGGGACGGGGAGGTGCTGCTTGAAGTCAGGGACTTTGGTGCCTTGGTTGCCAGGTTGTTCTTTGGCCTCTTCAGGCAGAGCAGTGAGGAGCAGAGCTGACAGGGGCTCTGAGTGCGCCTGTGTTTTTGTATTTGATAAGCTGCAAAGAGATGGTTGTGTTGTGCACGGACCTGTGTGGGGCCCCTCTTCTCCCGTGTGGCAAAAGAAGCAAAGTGCGCAGTTGGGAGCCCTTCTTCTGTGGCAGAAGCCAGAGGCTGCCATGTTTCTGCAGATACTTTCTGTTGTGAAGTCTGTTTTTAAAACTGCATTTGAAAACTGCATTGGAGCCTAGAGTGGGGGCAAAGATTTTGCTCTGAAGTAGGTGACACTTTCATCTTTTTGTTTGTTGGTTTGTTGGTTTCCTAGGAGGAGACTCCCTGTATTTTCTTTCTCGGCAAACAAAGGTGCTTTTACTCAACCTTTCCTGGGCTTTTCTAGCACTGGACGAGATTCTGCTAGAATTTTAGCTTGCAAGCTGGCCGTTCTGGAAGTTGCAGTATTTTTGCATGAGAACACGTAGTTTGGGGCAGGGAGATTGGTGCAGAAGGAGCTGTTCTGGTGTCCGGCCAGCCAGCAGGGCCTTGCACATCACTCTCAGGTTAACAGCGCCCGTGCCTTTTGGCAGCCCAGGGGAGCAGAATGTGTTGTATTCCAGGTATAGGAATTCAGCAGGAAATCAACACGCTTGCATTCCAGCTGGTCCTCTGAGGTCGGAGGGGCTGGGAGGGGCTCAGCTTCATTTCTGAAGTGCAGCCACTTTAACATCATCAGTCTGGTTGAGTCCAAGAGAAGAACTTGCCCCAGTACAGATGCACAAAGAGTGCAGTTCCAAGTGCAGTGCCCTGGGTCTGCTCGCATTCTATAAGGACCTTCCTGCTCCAGGTTCCCCAAGAGTGTGATTTGTTGAAGCAACAGGAGAGCGAGTTCAGGATTGCTGCTGATCAGGGCACTGGCTACCAAGTGTTGATGTGTGTAGTGAGGGAAAGCATAGGAAAAGAGAGATGATAACAGTGAGATAGATCTATCTATCTACCTATCTATCGATCGATCTATCGATCTCTCTCTCTATCTATCTATCTATCTATCTATCTATCTATCTATTTATCTAAATGAAACTTCCCTGCTCTGCTCCAAGGCAATTGGAGGTGCAAAGCTCACCTAAAGACATCCTTTCAGGAGAGGAGGAGAGACATGTTCCATCAAGCGATCCTGAGCAGGCAGAGATGTTTCCCCCTCCAGAGATGGTTGTTTTTTCCCCTCAGAGGTGTTTTCCTCCCCCTGTTTATCCTTGAAAGTTTGGTCTGTCCTATGGGTGTGGAGCAATCCCATCCTCTAGGTGGGGTTTGGTGACTCTGGTCAAACATGCATTACAGGACACATACAGGACACAT